>NC_068984.1:88870666-88890759 GCF_001194135.2 Octopus bimaculoides | reverse complement strand
AAAAAAAAAAAAAAGAAGACAGGTGGTGTAAACAACAAATGGATGTATTAGTTTAACGCTCTGGAATAGAGAAAGTCTTTGACGTTTCGAGCCTACGCTCTTCAACTGAAAGGAACACAGAAAGAAATAAGGAGAGAAACAAAGAGAGAAAAATATAAACGTAGTGGTCTGCGATCTATCATGGTGAAACACTATTACGCGTACACTTAAACACACATACAGCACTACACACTTCTCACCCCCCTTGTGTGTGTGTGTGTGTGTGTGTGTGTGTGTTTGCGTGCGCGCGCGTATAGTGGCTGCAAACTCGTGTTCGAGTATTGTCATTGCCTGATCGAAAGTCACACACATGCAAAGGCTACAGCCAACCATTTTGGTGATAGGTCTTGCGTTTTTACAAGCGTTGCCTGTGCATGATGATTGTTTATAGTAAGGAAAGTATTTGCACAAATCCAGTCCCACTCTCTGAACATGGACAACATAAATTCGGAAAGAAGAACTAGTGTACATCACTGAATATTGTCAGTGTCGCAGGTTTTCTCTCAGAGTTTCCCTCTCTTAGAGAGATGTTGTGACAACAATAGAGGGGCTTCCCATTCCCAGTGGGCCAACCGCGCGCTTGGACACCAACCCAGGTATTTCCACGCACAAACTTACACTCTCTCTTATATAATTTGGAATCCGAGAAAAGTGATCAGAATCTCCATTGGCAGAAATCATAATCAATAAGTTTGGACAGATTTAGGTATGAGACCTGGTTAGATATCATAAGCAACAAGTTTATATAACAGACTTTTGATCAGGCATTAAACAGGCATTGCATGTATCAACAAGTTTGCTCAAACTTTTCGTCACACAAGGTCAGACAGATATTGTAGATATCAGTTTTCGTTTAGACATTGTAGATGTAAACGATTTTCTGTCAAACATTTTTCCATCCCCACAGCGACCAAATTTACAGATAGGAAAAAATTCTCTTGGATTTTTTATCCTATGCCGGGTAGTTCTGTATGATGCCTATATACGACCAGAAGACTAAAATTACTGAGAATAAAATATCTCAAGCATATAGAGCAGCACACATATCTAGTCTACAGGTTAAGATAACGAGAAATTGTCTGAGTAGTCGCTCGGTTTGCTAAAAATATTAGCTATATCTCCCTCAAATTACTCACATATAGACCTAGATATTCTATATCTGAAGGAAAGAATGAATTGTCAAGGCCGAAAGTCCTTTGATTATATAAAGATCTATTTGATAAGGGCTTATTGTGGCTAGATAAGGACAAGATTATAGGTTAACACTCTATCGTGCCCAGTCGCCACGACTAGCCGCCGCTGCTGCTGCTGTTGCTAATACTATTACTACTACTACTGCAATTACTACTGTCGCCGCCGTCACCATCACCCCCCACCACCACCACCACTACTACTACTACTACTACTACTACTACTACTACTACTACTACTACTACTACTACTACTACTGCTACTGCGGCTGTTGCTGCTTGCAGCGAAGCCCTCGTACTCCAAAGTAGTGCCAAAATCATTTGTTGAAATTACAACAAATCAATAAATAAATCAAATTATGAAATAAAACAAGGACAATATTTATTTGGGAAAGTAAGGCGGCGAGCGGGCAGAAACGTTAGCACGCCGAGCGAAATGTTTAGCGGTATTTTGTCTGTCTTTACGTTCTGAATTCCAATTGCGCCGAGGTCGACTTTGCTTTTCATCCTTTCGGGGTCGATAAATTAGGCACCAGTTGCATACTGGGGTCAATCTAATCGACTGGTCCCTCCCCCAAAATTTCGGGCCTTGTTCCTAGAGTAGAAAAGAATATTTATTTTGGAAAGTAAGTAGAAAATATTGTTGGCTGCCAACACAAAATGAAGTATTTTGACTAGATAAGGGCGATCTGTTGAAATGTATAATTGATTAAATAGATACCAACTGAGTAACTCGAAATTTTTTTATAATCCTGAGTGTGAATAGTTCATATGACACCATATATCATGTTCTTTTTCGTTATATGCATTTCTGTTTCTTTGTTCTTGTATGAGTATTTTGTACTCTTTTTCTACTAATTTGTAGTTACATTATAATGATTTCAATTGAAACAAAACTCCTTCTTCACTGTGTGTTTGTTATCGTTGTTGTTGTCGTCGTTGTAGTTATTGTTATTGTTGTTGCTGTTGTGGTGGTGGTGGTGGCGGCGGCGGCGGTGATGATGGTAGTTGCCCCTTTGGGAGGTAAATGTTGCAATTTGTGTTGAAGTAACAGAATGTCTTCCATTGTAAAATGATTTGATATTTAAACCTCCTGGAGAGAACTTGAACGAGAGAATTTTTGCCTCAATTAAGTTTGGTATAGTAATTTGCATTTCATTCAGTATATGGTAGAGAACGCTGACCACTAGAAACTTTTGTGTGCCTCGAAAATATTGATAAATGCCATATTTCATTATTTGTAAAGACAGCACTTGAAGCCTCGTTTTCATGTAGTGTGTTTTGGCTAAGTCAAGTTGACATTTCTCTTCAAGCTGCTGTATCCACAAAAGTAGAACTCGTTACTACAGGAGGAACTAACGAAATTCTCGTCAATTTCATAGTGTTACCATTGCTTACCATCTGCTCTTTTTTATAGTGTTACCATCTGCTCTTTATTAATCTACTCTTTCTATTCTGTAGAATTACAATTGTCTTATCTTTTCTCACATCGATTTGATATGATTCGATCTTAAAAAGATTCCTACTTCATCCTGTAAGTATTTCAAATTAAATATATCACTATAACCATTAGTTCTGTCAGGCTAGGTCTTTGGGCCTTAACTTATGCTATATTCTTAAATGGTGTTTGGGATGCTTGGGAAAAAAGAAACGGACCATTTTTTTTTTTGAAAAGAGGAAAAAAACAAAAATGAAATAAAAGTGAAGATATCACGATTAAGAAGTTCGAAACAGTATCAACCAAATCACCTTCTTGCATATTATTTTGAAACTGATATCTATTACCAGAGTAGTAAGTATATCAATATAGCTTTGAGTTTTGTATTTATTTATTTATGGCTTAATTCATTCGTAAATATTCTTTTTAAACGTCTTACTTACATGAACTATAAGTCGCAAATGTTCACATGAATGTTCTGGATTCTAATTCCTTAGTTTCTGCATTTAAAGTGTACAATTCAAATTATGTTTTCGAAAAAAGATCGAGTTGTCTTCGGTATAGTTCTCCTAACCGGAGTTTATTTTTCTGCTTTTGCTAAGCTCTTTTATTGACATCTGATTGTTAACTCTTGTATACTACTGTAACTAAGCTATTCATGAGTAGGAAATAATTTAGAGATTACCTATGACATTTGTGGTTGAAGACGGTTCAATTCCAACTAATTAATTACTAGTTAAAGAAAGGATGGTGGAAATCGAGATGTCTTGAAAACCCCTTTCTATAGAGATTTATGTTGGTTATTACTCTTTCTATTATGTGACATTAGAACTGTCCTTTATTTGTCACACCGTTAATATATTGCTCTTTTATTTATTACTTTATCTTCGATATATGAAAGCGTGCTATAATGTCAAGAGCTGGTTTTTGTTTTTAGTAATCAATTCAGGTCAATCAATTTACTGTGAGAAAAGAAGTAAAAATAATAATGTATACACGATACTTTAGGGAAGAGGAAAATTGTCATACGACATGAAAAACAGATTAGAATTCAATAAAAATATAAAACAAAACAAACGAAGACACCTACACATGACGCAGAATCCCGACATACAGAGGCTGAGAACATGCAAATATCTTGTACACCTTGCTCTCGGAGTAACTTATCTCTCCCCACTGCGACATCCAGGCAAAATGTAAAGGGTAGCTTTCTTATAATTTCTAATAATAAATTTCCTCGTGGGTAAAACCTCCTTCTCCACCTTCACCATTTCAAGAGATACTTGAAGAAATTGATCAGCGCTTAATCGGTGGACGACATAAAGCTTTGTTCTCAATCAGATTCATCTCACGCGCTTCAGTAGTTGTTTCACATTGTTACACTTGTCAACATTACTCGGACACTGAACCAATGCACGAAGAAATATTTTGTCGCTCTCCATGCACCTCGGACAGGCTCAACTGACGGCACTTTAGTGTGCATGATAATCTTGGACCACTGGACCATAAATAGTGCAATCAGCACTTCCAGACAAATGCATTTCTGGAAATTGTCCATAGTACCTGAACCGAAAGTTTTTGTGAATAAGCTACTTAGTCAGTTTCCGATGCCAAACGTCTTTATGAGAACGTGGCAAACTGCCCAACTAGTTGAAGATCGTGAGTACCTGATGGCATTCCAGATGCCAGACGTACACTTGATTCAGATTGTATTTCTATCAGATTGTATTTCCACGCGCTGTAGGGTTAAGGCGCTTCACAAACGGCAATCACACTTGCTCACCATCTAAAAACATTTGCAACTATCGCAGTATATCATTACACGCATGTGAATTATCAACCAGGGAATACCGAGCCCTCGGTGCATACGTTGATGACAGTAGTTAGACCTTCTATCAGGAGAGCCCAACTCCTCCACATGAAATGAAAACTCAGACGTTCCAAATTGGTCAGATGAAACTTAGGGCAAGACTCCACGGTCAGGGGATACTATATAACAGACGAAAGGTAAGCGTTCGCCATCTTTACCTGACATCTCAGAAATGGCATCTTCTTAACCCATTTCTAAGTGAGGTCTTACTTGCAGCCTCGACTCAGATCTTACCCACCGGAATGTCTTGGGCCAAACCAGATTCCAAGCACCTTAACAAACCAGCAGTCATCGACAGACGACACTGCCGCTTGCTGACATGAATTCACCTCTTCAGGTGCCCAACTCGTCCTCTTTAATTTTTACTCCTGTTGCTAGATCATAGTCCTTCATTATAGTGCAGACTACCTTGATTTCTGGTGTGTTCGGCACCCCAATGGTAACGTCTTCTGAGCAGGCCGATACAGCAATCCTGTGTCCCCGCTCGAGTTGTGGCACATGCGTTAAAACATTCAGCTTTTGGAGTTGTAGCTCAAGAGCAAAAGTGTACAGAAGCGATTGACAGACTGAATGTACAATAGAATGCCTGGTAGAGCTCCAACAGAAAGTTTGTCTCTTAGGGACAGCAAAGATTATCAGGAAGGCTCTAAGCACATGAAAGACTGCTGAAACTTGTAGATACATAAGGTTATACGTAGTGACCCGCTACCCATGCAAATTCTACCAGGAATAAGACCAAACCTGAGCCAAACCATAATAATAATAATAATAATAATAATAATAATAATAATAATAATAATAATAATAATAATAATAATAATAATAATAATAATAATAATAATAATAATAATAATAATAATAATAATGATAATGATAATGATAATAATAATAATAATAATAATAGTAATAATAAAAAAAAATAAAGGCGCATTGCTCAGTGGTTAGAACGTCGGGCTGACAATCAGGAGGTAATGAGTTCGATTTCCGGACCTGGCTGTATTTTTTGTTCTTGAGTAAGACACTTTATTTCACGTTTCTCCAGTTTAGGCAGCTGTAGAAATGAGTTGCGACGTCACTGGTGCCAAGCTGTATCGACCTTTGCCTTTCCCTGGGCGACTACTGGGGTATTGCTGGTCTTCCATAAACAATCATGACCGGACTTTCTAGGTGCAATCCCATGGTAATTCATGACCTAAAGGGGCTTTACTCGTCAATAATATTAATATTTGTTTCTAATTTAGGCACAAGGCCAGTCGTCTTTAAAAGGAAGGAATTAGTCGATTTTATCTACACAGTACTCGACTGGTGCTTTAGTTTATTGAACCTGAAAGGACGAAAGGGAAAGTAGACCGTGGCAAGAGTTGAACCAAGAGCACTGAATTGAAACAAATATTGTAAAGCATTTCATTTGATGAGCTACAAAACGGAAATACCTATCCTTTCTTAGGGGAACAGAAAGGAAGACGTTCTGTTCTGTAAAAGAGAAAGGAAGCAATATAACATTAATAAAAGAGAAGAAATTCTGAAAGAGAAAAACAGGATTAAGCAAATCATAACAGCAATGTCATGCCGCGAGAACTCCTTTTAGAAGAAAAAGGTATAGGAAATAACTAGTAAAATAATTTACAGGAACTTCAAGACAAAGAAAACAACATTAGTGAACATTGCAACATCAATAGAAATTAATAAGTATTGGGAGAAAATGTGGAACGAAAGTATTTAGCACAGTTAAAGACCATAATGAATAAGAAGGAAGGGAGTAAAGAAAACGCAATAATACAGCAAGTATGGCCGATCATAAGTAACGAGGAAGTCAACAACACGATAAAAACTGCAATCTACTGGAAAGCACCTGGAACTGGCAAAGTCCCCAATTTCTGACTAATATATTTCTGATTCTATAGTAACAGGCTTCAATGAATTATTAAGCAGGCCAGAATGGTAGCTTACTTGAGGAGAAAACAATAATGATTCCCAACGATAAGAGCATCAAACTACAGACGAATAACTTGTTTTGCCACCAATATACAAATAGATATTGGAAAGGGATGTAAGGTTGTTTAGAGTAGCTAAGGTGAACCAGGAAATTATAAGACAAAAAGACGTGTAGAAAAAATATTAGATGTGCAACGTGATGCTAGAATAGTAGGGGCACTAAATGCAGAAGCTTTCTCTATAGCACTACAGCAGAGAAAGTCATTATGGCTGTGTTTATGGGTTCTGGTGTGTAAGGTATGCGAAAAGATATGTTTGAGAAGATGGTTTCGACTATTTGAATAGCTGGTCAGATGATTTCGATTATTTGATAAATTTGGTCAGGGGTGAATTACATATTCTGCCAGAGATATCGTAAAAATAGTTCCGACCAATTAGCTCGCTTGTTTTTAAGTTTCATGTTTTTAAGAGGTGATGGATGTGATCCAGATTGGATCTGAGATAATAGATGTTTGTATATAGAAAATAAAATTGTCTGATAGATTAGGGAGACTTCTTTTTATTGATTATTTGATATTGTTTTGGTGGTGAAAGGGTGAGGAGAAACAGTCACTTATGAGTTGTCGTTGAACACCACTTTGATAATCTCTGTAACCCAGCAGGGAATATTGCTGCAAGGTGGGTCTTTCGAAATCCTGTATTCGCCAGGAGTTACAAGTTACAAACTGGGAGCGAAGAAGGTAGACAGTTATTCACCCGCTGATAAGGAAGCCCCTCGAGGCGTTACTCATGGAACGAGGTTCGTGTCTATCTGACGGTGAGCCTCAAACAGCGGTACCGCATAAAGCAAAATACAGTGAAAATGATCGCATCAAGACATCGCGCTACTCAACATAAATTCAATAGATCAACTCATGTAGTACACATTCTGTACAATCACCTCTGAATATTCCACACATACCTAGTACTCAGCTCATGGCATTCATGGCCAACACTATATTGCAACTATATAACAACGCATGCGTAACAAAATCACCATCCAATAAAATAACTCATACAACACATTTTGTACAACAAACAGACGAAACATCAAACCAAAAACATTAAATGAAACCTACATCAATAAAGTATTGACATTTAATCCAACAGCTCCACTATTTAACAATGTATATCAGGAGAAATAAAGGTAAAATTGACCCTGGTGAGGTTTGAACTAAAACCCACTTATCTTATAATGATTTTTACCTGAGTGCCATAATTATGATAATATTAATTTTTACAAAAATTTGTTGGAGGCGGGAGTTGAGTATATCGTTTCCAATATTCGACTATCCCGGAAGGATGAAAGCAAAGATGCCTTCGGCGACGTTTGGACTCAGAGTGTAAAGAATCGCCAGGCTCTTTTTGTTCGCCACACTAACGAATCTGCCAATCAACCGCCGTAGGAAGGGAACATTTGATAATATCAGCTCCGTTATTTGAGTCATGCCCGATTGGATATGAACGCAGACAGTATATAGGAACATCATTAAATTCCGCTAGCTTTTCGGCTGACGCTTTACCGATTTTACCAACAGCGTCTCTACTTAATTAACATTTTGCTATTTCTTATTTGTTGTTTTATTGTTTTTCTTGTTTGTTTTTATTGTTTCTCCTTTTCACCGTATGTTATTGCTGTTGTTTTAAGACTATCTTTATTGCTTTTCTTCTTTTTTTATTTGTATTTGCCACTGGGACGATTGTTTGGTTATTTGTAAAGGTTGTTCTTATTCTAACTGTGATTGTTTTTGTTTCCTCACCAGTTTGTGTTGTCATCGTTGTTACTGTTTCTGCTACCATATTTTGTTGTTATTGTTGTTAAAACCAGTTTGCTTCTTTCACAAAGTTAATCTCAGGATTTAAACACGGAGAGCAAATGACGTGCCGTTTGTTTATTTTCAAGTTTACAGGTCAATTATTTTATCTGATAACATCATTTGTTTTTGTTTGTTTTATTTTACTTCTTTCCCAAAGGAAATTTCAAAAGTAAATTGAAGACAGCGACAGAATGGCAAGGTAAAAAGAATAGATGTAGGAACGTGATGCTTTCTCTTTTTCTTTTCTTTTTTTTTTTTTTTTTTTTTTTTTTTTTTTGCATACCACTTTCTTAGTAACGATCAGAATCGGAAAGAATGTTAGATATGCAACTGATATCCGTGTAACTACGCTTGGGATTGAACGCCAGCAACTGATATTGACCCAAAATGTTTCTGCAATACATTGATTTATTGTAGACCCCTGAACCCTTGAACTTGTTAGAGACGAGATTAGTCTAAAATGGAGATACTAAAAAAGAAGAGTAAAACCCAAAATAAATAAGTCAACCAACTAAAGTATATAAGGTAACTAATTTGACACACACACTCTCTGTTTATCTCTCGCTCTCTCATACATATATATCTATAAGTGTGTGTGTGTCTGTGTGTGTGTGTGTGTGTGTGTGTGTGTGTGTGACAGAGAGAGAGAAGAGAACGTGGACTTGAACTTGGTTCTTTATTTCATACGCTACATATATTTCAGTATTCGGTAACACGTGATGTCACACTATAGATGCAATCCGTAGATGCAGCATATAAAGGTAGCAGTTGTGGTCGCTGAAAAAATTGGTAGTAGTACCAATAATTGTCGGAGCCCTAGGAACAGTGAGTAAAAATTGTGAGAAGTACATGGAACAAATAGGGGCTGCAATAAGGGTAGAGCACTTGCAGAAAACAGCACTGCTTGGAACGGCTCAAATACTCCGGATGATGCTCGAAAAATAAGGGATGCTACCTTAGATCACTGGTAGTGAACAGCTGACGTAGAAGCGTTAGAAGCTGTGCAAAGACGATATGATGATGATAATAATAATAATAATAATAATAATAATAATAACAATGGTTTCAAATTTTGCCACAAGGCCAGCAATTTTGAGCATAGTCGATTACATTGACCCCAGGGCTTGACTGGTACTTAATTTATCGACCCCAAAAGAATGAAAGGCAAAGTCGACCTCGGCGGAATTTGAACTCAGAACGTAAAGACGGACGAAATGCCGCTAAGCATTTCGCCCGGCGTGGTAACTAACGATTCTGCCAGCTCACTGCTCTAATAATAATAATAATAATAATGATTGCTTCAAATTTTGGCACAAGGCCAGCAATTTTAGAGGAGGAATAAGTCGATTGCATCGACCCCAGTACTCAACAGGTACTTATTTTATCGATTCCGAAAGGATGAAAGACAAAGTCACTCTCGGCGGAATTTGAATTGTAATATTATAACAAAGCAACTAATGAAACACTGCCGTTTTGAGCTTTGACTTAACTTATATTGACTTATCTAGAATGAAACTCAGCTCTACAATATTTTACTTTCCACTAAAAAAAAGTGTTCGGTATTTTATTCAAAATCTTTTGGCCTCACACTGTGTTTTTACTAGAGCGTCTTTCTTAGTTTTCTACCATTTTTTTTTCTTTAATCATAAGAACCAGCCGCATAGCATAGGCTATTCATTATGTCATTTCCATGTTTTTCTTCCAGTTTATAAATGGTAATGTTAAATGCTAAAGTCGAAGTGATTCTGGGACTTGTCTTAAAGACAAGTAATATTTATACACTTCTGAACATAATGCTACGCTGATAACACTGCGTAACGTGATTTTTGTCCTTGGGTAGCAACTGTTATTTCTTATTCACTTACACCTACAAAAGTATGAACGCTGACTAATATTGCCTTCAAACTTTGCTTTTGCTACATTTATTCAAACCCCAACGAATCCCTCTCAACACATGGCTATGATGCTCCCCCACTACTTCTGCTCGTGATCAGAGATGCACATTTTGTCAGCCACTAAGGGACATGCTTAAGTGGTAAAGTCAAGCAACTGACAAGCAAATCTTTAGTATTTATTGAGCAGAATATTTGCTTTAACGATATTTCTACTTCAGCAACTCAGCGCTGAATCTGTCTGAAATGTAATAGAAAATAGGTCAGTTTCAAAACATTGATGTCCAGGACACAAAAGTAAGTCATTACCAACCTACTTCCGGGATATATGGGAAAAGAAAGAAAGAAAGAAAATGCTCGTTCCAAAGAGTTTCTGACACATCACCACAACACTATTTGCACTGGACTGACCGCAAGAAGTGAACAGATCGTTCTCATCCACAGAGAGCCAGTGCGTCAGGTTGTCTAATCATAGCGGCTCTTTATCCATCCCTACATTAGTACGTGATATTGTTTTTGCGCATATATTTCACTTAGGCATTGCGAGACTAATAACTTGGTGTAGAACTCAATATGCATATGCTTCACAACAAAGCGTTAGTCGAGTACCGAGCGGTTATAAGAAAATGAGATGACAAAAGAATAAACGATTATCTTTTGAACTTCATGAGCTTACAGTTATTTCTCCTACAAGATGCAGTGGACTCACAGTTGAGTGTTACTCAGGAACTCAACTATGAGCCCACTGCATCTTATAGCAGAAACAACTAATGAAGTTCCTAAGGTAACCGCTTATTAATTTGTCATCTCATTTTGTTGTTGTTGTTGTTGTTGTTGTTGTTGTTCTTGTTCTTCTTCTTCTTCTTCTTCTTCTTCTTCTTCTTCTTCTTCTTCTTCTTCTTACATACTTGCTGCCGATTGAATCTGCTCTTGCGCGGAGGATTTGATAAATTATAATATATAAGGATAAGACACGTATTAATAGGTCGCTGATTTATATGTTAATGTTTTGGCGTATCCACTGATGAGAACTTCGCCTTGCAAATTATTTTATTTGCTAATTAAAGTTCGAATCCTGAGGTCCCGCTGTAAAACATGGTAAATGTTTTATTTTTCATTCCCTTCGAAATTGCTCTTATCTGTGGTTTGGACTTTTTGACTGTTCTTTCTAGTATGTTAGGCAACCTGTTAAGGCTCACCTCTTTTGTGTTTAAATGTACACTAATTTATATATATATATATATATATATATATATATATGTATATACACGCACGCACATATCCATTGAATACAAAAGAAGCAATATTAGGTTAAAATG
This sequence comes from Octopus bimaculoides, assembly GCF_001194135.2. NCBI lineage: Eukaryota > Metazoa > Mollusca > Cephalopoda > Octopoda > Octopodidae > Octopus > Octopus bimaculoides. Next base: position 88,879,220 of record NC_068984.1, on the reverse strand, counting down.
ACTATCTACGTATCGTACTTAATATATGAATACATCATTGAAAGGCAAAGTTACTGCGGTATTCGTCCAGAGATAACATCTCTTATGGAGGTGCTATGTTTAAAAGCAGAATATATATCGGGTGAAAACGAAATGCAAGAACGCCAGATGTACTTCGGCCTCGTTAGGCCTTGTCAATGGCGCGCATTCCCAACCATCCGCATGCTTAGATGAATGAAAAACATTCACCGGTATTACTGATAGCCACCTAGCTGAATAAAGATTTATTAAATGCAATAGAAGCAATACTAAGACAAAATAATCCTCTGTGTATCATATTTAATGTAAATATTTCGTTAAAAGACAAATTTATTGCGATATTTGTCCGCAAATAACAATTCCAGTGAATGTCTTTTATTGCTTCCCTAGATATCGGAGGGAAGAAACCTTAGCTAAGCATGCGGCTGGCTGTGAGTGCACGCTATTCGTACATTTTGTGCTTTTAACCCCAACGCGTCTATGAGAGATGTTACCTCCGGATGAATACTGCAATAAAATTGCCTTTCAATGATGTATTTACACTAAGTATGTTATACAGACGGATATATATATGCACTCTATCATTCCGACTCTCTTGCTATTTCTGAGAAAAAATACAGATATACACCCACCCACACACACACACATACATATTTGTGTGTGTGTATGTGTGTGTATGTATGTGTGTGTGTGTGTGTGTGTGTGTGTGTGTGTGTGTGTGTGTGTGTGTGTGGTCAAATGTCAGCCAAATATTCTTCAAATTACACTGTATCGTCTCGAAGGAGTGACTATATACAATATAGCAATACATATTTATATGTAACTTGGCGGACGTGTCGCAGAATCACCACACCCATAATTCATTTATTTACTTTTTCAACGCATTTTTTCAAATTCCTGCATTTTCAACAATGGGCATATATAGGAACACAGCTGTTTCAAAAAGTTTGGGATGAAGGATGCAATAGTGAAAGTTTACAATGTGTTAATGCAGTATTTCACGTAGGAAAGACGGCTTCCGTCCCTTTGAGACCTGTGATGTGTGGAAAGGGATCAGACGCACTATCCATGCTTTTTTTTAAAAATTAAGATGAGTTTAAACTCGTCCAACACTATGGCAAAAATGATGGGTTATATTGGATGCAAATTCTGTTTTGCCTTCTCATTATTAAAGAAGTAGAGTAAGGCGGCGAGCTGGTAGAATCGTAAGCATACAGGACAAACTGGTTAACGGTATTTCTTCCGTTTTACGTTCTGAGTTCAAATTCCGCCGAGGTCGACTTTGCCTTTCATCCTTTCGGTTCGATAAAATAAGTATTAGTTGAGCTCTGGGATCGATGTAATAGATATTCCCCACCTCTCCAAGTTGCAGGCTTTGTGCCAAAGTTAGAAAGAAAAAGCTGTTAAAGAGGTAGAGTGGTCGAAAAACTTCCCACATTTTTTTAGTGGTGCTGGTGAAGAACTGGTATGTGTAAGTTCATCATCATACAGATTCCAGTCGTTGGAGTGTCACACTAGACGCCTTTGTTTGTCAGCCGTCGTCACTGGTCGCTCTTCTCTGCCACGTATAGCAGGTTCGCTATATTGTGACCTATCCAGTTCTTGATGTTGTCAAACCAGGATTTTCTGTCTGTCTGTCTTTCGCCCTCCCTCAACTGTGTCCTGAAGAATGTTTTTGGACAGAGAGTTGTGGCGGGATGCATGACCGTACCATGTAGGCTTTCGCCTATTTACCTATGAAAGGAGTGGTTCCTGTCTACCAGAATATTTGTTAACTTGCTGCCTGACAAAACTGTTTTGTACTCTGTAGCAGCCTTCTGAAGCACTCGTGCTCAAATGCCTGGATTCTTCGCTCCATGTTGGCTGTGAGAGTCCAGCTCTCACATTCATACAGATGTATCGAAGCCACCAGAGGCTTGTACATTCTGAGACTTATTGGAAAACTAATGGAATTGCTTTTCAATATGGTGTTCAGCTTAGTCACAGCACAATAGGCACACAGTCAAGATTAGGAAAAATGAAATTTTGAATTTTTGCTTTAGAATCGTAATCTCCGTATTTTTGAAAACGGATCAAGAGATTTAGCAAAAGTTATATATATAGTGGGTGAGGAATTAAAATTTCGAAAAGCTGTATTTGCAAAATCCTAAACTGTGTTGTTGATCACGTACGAATCCGAAGAAACGAATAAAATTTATGGGTGCGGTGACTGACTCTATGACACGTCCGCCTATATATATATGTGTGTGTATGTATGTATGTATGCACATACACACACACACACACACACGCATGAACGCGCGCGCGCGCACACACACGCACATAAAAGAAGTAAAGGGAGTTAATAAATCAAGCATCTATAAAGCTCTCAATGTTAAACGAATTTAGTTAACGATATCCAACCAACAATGAGATACCAATGAATGCAAGTAGAATAAACATCCAAAATAATTCTTTATGTATGACAAGTAAATTCAAATAGCATTTGAAAGAATTTTAAGAAATTTGGAGTGTAAGACAAGAACAAGAATGGACAAAATCACATCTTTAATTGGTGATTGCACCATACATTACCGACGATCGTCTCTATTGTGGCAGCATATTTGGATATAGAGAAAAAGTATAGAATACCAGTCAAATTAATATATCCGAAAATATGTGCTAACACACACACTCACACACTTACACACGCATATATATTATGCAGTAAATGCGCGCGTGTATGTGCTTCGCATGCAAGACCACATACATACATGAATTGATATACACTCAATTCGGAAATCCAAAAAAGACTCAAACACGGAAGCACACACTTAAAGAGGCTCTTACAGACAGGCAAAGATGCGCGCGCGCGAACGTACCTATATATATATATTCCCACACACCCATCCATTTACAAACACCATTTTATCGTAAGTCATAAACACATATACACAAACGCCCCACCCCACATAAACACAGAGACAGGTCCTCACTGGTATTGCTGAAGTACAGAAATATATACGTAGACAGATATACAGACATACACAGTATGTATAGCTATCTATTTACTCATTTGAAAAGCTGCGTGATTATTTCCACATCCGTTAGTTTGGGCTGTCAACGAAAATACACAAAGCATTCAACGACACACACAAACCGAGTTTAATACGGTATATGTATGTAATAAACTCTAAATGCATACGTGATGTATAAACACACACATATATATATGCATGTATGCATTTCAATGTATGTTTATATATATATATATATGTGTGTGTGTGTGTGTGTGTGTGTGTGTGTGTGTACAGATACATACACAGAGATGCATGCTTACATTCAGAAATCTACGCGTGTGAGTATTTGTTCAATTATCTATCTATGTTTCTGGTGGCGGCGGCGGTGGCGGTAGTGGTGGTGATGGCGGTGGTGGTGATGGCGGTGGTTTATGTTTGCGAAATGTGTCCTTGTTTGAGCATGACCACCAGCTGGTCACACCTGCTTTCTAATTCTATGTTGTTTTGTTCTACAGTGGCAATGAATAGTGAAGTGACTGTCCACAGAATGAAGCGAGCGGTGGTGTGAAGGTAGTGATGAAATGTGGTAGTGGTGGTAGTGGTGGTGGTAGTGTCGGTAGTGTCAGTGTTGGTGGTAGTGCTGGTGCTTGGTGGTGGTGGTGGTGGTGGTGATAGTAATGGTGGTGGTGGTGGTGGTAGAAGGTCGCTACCGCCACCACCTTACAAGGACGACGGCGTGATGAAATGTTGCCTAACTGGAAATCTACCTCCGCCCACGGGGGCAAGCAATCACCACGCCCTTTTATTATTACACTGTAATTATAGACAGCGGGAGGAAACTCTCGCCCTGAACATCCTTTCTAGAAAGCTACTTCGTGTGTGTGTGTACGTGCGCGTGCGCGCGTGCGCGTGCGTGTGTATGTGCGCGTGCGCGTGTGTGAGTATTGTGTGTGTGTAAGTATTGTGTGTGTGTGTGTTGTATGTGTGTGTTGTCTGGTTTACACAGAGAATGATATTAACCTTCTGCTTTCATGTTGTCATCATAGGAAGCAACACCTTTCAACACCCCTGGTACCTCTGTTTCTTCCTACTTGCTCACCATGCCGGCACCACCACTAACCCACCACCACCAACAACAACAACAACAACAACAACACTACCAGAGCAAATTACTAATTTTATTACGAGACAAGTATATATCTTTATGTCTGGTCTCTCGATCTGCTAGAAATAACGTTCAGTTTTCTTCATGTCACACTGTATTGTTTTCAGAAAGGAAGGACGCATTGTTTGATAAAGTCCCTATGTATACAATATACGGGATGGTCACGGATGGTACAGTTTTGTTCATAAATCTGCTCAATCGAGGCTAAGCTGTGACTAAAAATCAAACAAAATATTTTGCATGAGCATCATCACATTAATCTCTCTACTTCATCCCCACCACCATCATCACTATCACCACACCACCACCTCTACCACCACCGACATCATCAACCACTACCTCCATCACTACCACAACCATTTCTGCCAATCACAGCACGCCAACCGTTACTACATCAGCCTTTGCTTCTTGCACCTGATGGGCTGGTTAGAATGGTTATGGAGTTCAAGTGGTGATCTACGTGTTTTTGGATGTCGAAGATGCAATTTCAGACATCTTCGCTGTATGCACAATGTATATCATCTACGAAGACATGCTTTACTGGACAGCATAAGAATGCTCTCAATGGTTTTATCGCACCGGGAGAAATGCTTAGCGACATTTCGTCCGTCTCTACATTCTCAGTTAAAATTTCGCCGAGGTCGACTTTGCCTTTTATCATTTCAGAATCAATAAAATAAGTACCAGCTGAACGTTGAGGTCGATGAAATCGACTTACTCCCTCCCGCGAAACTGCTGGCCTTGTGCCAAAATTTGAAACTAATATCTAAAATTGGCTTAAGGTGTCGAGCTAGAAAGTCGTTACCACGGCAGGAAAAATGCTTAGCAGTATTTCGTCCTTCCTTACGTTCTGAGTTCAAATCCTGCAGAAGTTGGCTTTGCTTTCCATCCTTTTAAGTCGGTAAAATAAGTAACAGTTGATTATTGGGGTCGATGTAATCGACAAGACCCCTCCCTCAAACTTGCTGGCCTTGTGCCAAAATTTGAAATCAAAATTTAAAACTGGAATTAACAAGCATTTTAAGAAGTTAGTCAAAAAGAAGATGCAAAGCAGGAAAAAATTTCTCAAAATGGTACAAAGTAAATTTACCTGTAGTAATTTCAGCAGAAAATAAAATGACTGTTCAAAGAAGGATCATTTGACATTAAGAATCAAGTTGTGCAGGAAATCAAATCTGTAGCTTTATTTTCCTTTCAGCTTGATGACTTTACTGATGCAACGTTGTGTTCCTAGTTGCTGATGTTTGTAAGATATATTTATATATACACTTACATTCACTTAAAGAGGAATTTCTCTTTTGTTCTCTTGAGACAATTCTTAAGGCTTCAGATATTTTGCTGGATATTTTGGAAAAAAATTTTTACTTGCATAAAATCAGAAAACCTGTTATAGAGTGATGTCTGTTGATGCTGTACAGATGGAGGACTAACAGTGTTGGAAGTAAAATCCGGATTTCAAGTTTGTATGAAAAGCGAGTCCCGTAAACGAAAAATGTATGTACATCGCACGATCCATTATCAGTGAATACAGCCCCAAAAACACTTCTACTTGTGGATTTTGAAAAACGAAGAGTTCTCAGCCACAACTTCTCAAGTAGCTATGTATTAAAATGGGCAAGTTAACATTTGGTTCTTTTCCAATTCGATGGCTTTCAAAAGAAAATGTAAGTGAGCAAACATTTGAGTTTAGAGATGAACACATATTAAGTTTGAAGCTCAGGGTAAGATGGAATTTTTTCTGAGTGAGGCAGATGTGAATTATGCATCTTACCTAACTGGTTGATATTTTTGTATGTTGAATCTTCAGACGAAACGAAGGACTACAAACACTATAAAAATTCATCAGTTCTTTGAAAGATTTCATGAGCAAACTGAAAAATTAAAAGAGAAAACACATGAAATTTTCCATTTTATGATGGCACTAAAAAAAAAAAAAATGAACCCATTCGATATTTTGCTGAATTCGGTGACGCGGAACTGGATTTAGTGCGGAATTCATTTAAATTGTCAGTCGAAAAAAAATTCATCATGATTGTCAAAATAACGAAATTTTCAAGCTGCAAAGTGATACCAGAGTAAAAGACAAGTTCGATGAGTGACCTTGTCTTTTACTTTTATTGACTTTGTGCCAAAATACTGTCAATCTTAATCAACTTTCTTGAACTATAATTTTTTATGTATCTGCAAAGCATTAGACTCTTAATCCCAAACTTTACTGTTTTCGTCGTGTAATATGGGTCGTTTAGCTTTCTAATAAGCGAGAATTTATCAGAAGGCCTCCAGGAAATTTGTCAGAAGGCCTCCTTTCAAATTTCTGCTATTAAATAGTTTTCTTGCGAGAAAATTTCAAATGTATGGACCCACCAATGAAGTTCGTATTTTCAAAAGAAGATTTGTCATTATTGTTTTACCAGGAATAATACCTAGTTTATTTCATTCACTTGCAGAATTTATAATGATAGGCGTTGGTAATAGAAAAAATAATTACAAGACAACTAACATGGAATCAAATGTTCCGAACCTTCCCCTATGAGAAAGTTTTCCTGAGGCCTGTCCGCATTTCAGTTACCTGACCATCCTTAGAAGACTTCGTTTTACGTCTAATAATTTTTTCATAATACAAGTTCAAATACCGATACAGTCAGGTTATGTAAATCACTAATGCACCAAGAATATTTATTTCTCATACTAAGCTATACTATGGAATATACTCTGGAGTTTCTCCGTGTGCTTTGAGTAGTCACTGCATCCTCATATTAACTTATTCATTAAATTTACTAGCTGCATGAAACAGTCGTAAACGTCTGTTATGCGTGTTCTACAACGTCACCGATGACAGTAAATGAAGGATCAGATAGACGACTCCGTTTCTCGTTTATCATACCTTCATCAAAGTTGGCAGAAATAGATCTACTTGATTTAGTTATAAGCGTAACAACTGTAGCTTTAAATAAAATTCCACAGCGACAGCTTTACTGAAACAGTAGGTGATTCGATTGCTGATGAATGTACAATAAATCGGAAACGGCACCATCCAAGTGATTTCCTTTTTACTGTTCATGATGAGGATGTATAATAGATTATAACAGACGTTTACCACTCATTTAACGAATTAATAAATTTACGAAAGCGGTGACTGCTCAAGCCTATGAAAATATTCCGCAGTAAAGTTTAGTATGGTGTTTAGTACATGATGGTTGCCGGTGGTAAACGTCGGGGATTATTTAGAAGCTTTAGATAGATTACATCTGCATCAGCGAAAGAAATCGCCGAGCTGATGATTTTCACGCGTCTTAAATATGTCCTTTCAGCCAAGCACTGAAAGTTATCGAAATGTTCACGAATTAGACAGGTCAACTTTTCAATCGACAGATCAGTATGTAATGGCTAGATAGGTTAGCGCAATTGTTCTCAACCAGGGTTCATATGGTCCTTGGAGTCCATATAAAATTTTGTTTTTAAAATTTATCAGCAATAAATTGGTTATATACTTCTGCAATATACAAAATATTTTAACAATTTTTATAATACAATTCCTAATAATATTCTATTACAAAAATATGATATGATTTTTTAAAAACATCGAATGGCTAGGGGAGTTCATTCGAGTAAAATAGGAATTAAAGGGGTCTCTACAGGTGAAAAATGGTTGAGAAACACGAGGTTAGCTGATCATTATTTTTTTAGGCAGGCATAACTCCTGGTGGTAGAGCAACAAACGTGATAGTTATGCCTTTCCCCAAAGCATTTACAAATAAAATGTTATGCTTCTAAAGAAGAAACGAAACTAGATAGACGAGCATTTATCTCTATTGTATACGAATCGCTTTTGTGTGTAATACATTAGTCTAGGTCAACCGTTTATCTAGCAACCCCCTTCAGTTTGCGAGAAATAGATCGAAAACCAAGCACATGAAAATCCCTTATTTAGTGTACGGAAATTATACAATCTCAATTAAATAAACAAATATGGCGTCTCTTTTTATATTTGCTCGTCAAAGCGAAAATAAAACACAATAGATCTTATGAATTGAAAAATATATTAGCTCACACGAGACCTTAGTGAATGGTGCAACAACTTCCATGACCGACCAATTATTTTCTTCATCTAACATAATTTCACAGTCAAAACAGCTTGCTCTAGACTTCTTTCCTTGTTAGTTTTCAGTGTTCATTGGTGTACTATGAATACTATGGGTACAGAACTTCAGAATAAAGATTAACATTATTTTATAAAATCTATAGCCCATAATCAAATAACAGTAGATTATTTTATTTATAGTACAGAAAATGCAAAGTACAAGCAGCGAATAAGTTGACAGACGACTCTATCTATCTATCTATCTATCTATCTATCTATCTATCTATCTAT
>NC_068984.1:88869032-88869630 GCF_001194135.2 Octopus bimaculoides | reverse complement strand
ATGGAAAGCGGACGTTAAACGATGATGATGTTGATGATGATGATGATATAGGGCTAGCCAAAAATCACCCGACAGTAAATCAAAATTTCATAAATATTATCTGTAATTCTGTATCGACTCGAATGGAAAAATGTGTCGCTCAAGAAGGACTTTAGTCTGAACAATGTTCATGATGTTTCATATATAGATTCTTTTATTAAATTCATTCAGTTGTTAAACATAAATAAATCTTGGGATTTAATGTCAGGTGACTTTTGCCCAATCCTGTATATATATATATATATATACTAGCAGAAATACCCGGCTTTGCCCGGGTTAAAGAGAATAATGAAATCTAAAAACGCCGTCTAGACTACGCAACTCTCAACTGTTAGTAGCTATGATACCATATTTCTACATTAATAACTCTCCAATCCATGCCAGCATGGAACATAGACATTAAGTGGAATGCCAGTCTCTCATCTAGGAGGGCCTTGAAATCAATGTTACCAACTGGGGACTATGTGTGTCGTAGTGATAATAAAAAGACCCAAAGGAGGTCTGCAACGAAATAATTTTACTCAACACTTTGCAAGTGAATCAGTGGAGGCAAAGATGC
>NC_068984.1:88866351-88868230 GCF_001194135.2 Octopus bimaculoides | reverse complement strand
GATTGTTTCAGTTAGTAGAATAGTTTCATTTTTAAAGTGAAAGTATTTGACATGAGTGTTTTTGTTTCACTTTTGACACGTAATACTTAAATAGTGGAGGAAATATTATGTTGCTGTGGGCTCGAACTCTGCAAGAAGTTAAAATGTTTTTTTGACTAAAACACAACTGGAACCCTAAGTAAGGCATCTGTAAAATTTGAATGAAATTGGTTGTGTAGTTCTCGAGTTTTAGGAATTCACACAGACAGACAGACAGACAGACAGACAGACAGACAGACAGACAGACAGACACACATTCTCATTTTTATATATATAGATATGTTAAAATATACGCACAAACATACACACAACTCCAACACAGCCACGCACACACACACGCATATTCTTTTATTTTTAACCGCCAAGGTTTTCAGTCAGGTACATACTTTATCAACATGTATTTATCTTCCCGCCGGGTCATATTTATGATGTACAGGGACGCAACCGGACACAGTTAAATAAGCACAGACAAGAACATGAACATATATTCTATACACTAAGGTTATAGAATCAATCGCTTGAAATTTTATGGTCAAAAAGTATTCTATCAACAGATGACTAGTTTTACTGATTTCAAATGATGGAGAAATTGATGTTGTAGTATTCTTGCAATTTTCAAAATTATTAACACTAGGGTAAGTGATACTGTAACGAGCAGAAAATAAACCCGGTTGCAAACTTGGTTCACCAGAATTTATTAACATTAGACTACATAACTCTTGTCACCGACAAACACCCATTCAACATGTGTGGCTGTGTAGAGACAGAGGCATGGCTGTGTGGTTAGCAGTTTGTGCTCCGACCATATAGTTTCGGGTTCAGTCCCACTGTGTGGTACCATGGGCTAGTGTCTTTTAATATAGCCATGGGCCGACCAAAGCCTTGTGAGAGGATATGGCAGAGAGAAACTGAAAGAAGCCCGTTGTATATATTATATATATGTGCGCGCGCGCGTGTGCCACACCTTTTGACAACAGGTGTTGGTTTGTTTACGTCCCCGAAACTTAGCAGTTTTGCAACTAGTAGCCTTTTTAAAGTACCAGACTTTAACATTAATAAGTGCTGGGATCGATTTTTTTCGGCTAAAGCCCCTCAGAGTAGTGCCCCAGCATGGCCGTAGTCCAATGACTGAAGCCAGTCAAAGGTATGCATAAAGGTAGATAAATGAGCATGGTGCCTGCTCATTTCGTTAATCTATGTAGCTATCATCTTTATTTAATAACATCAGCTTAGGAAAGAGCCCATCGAAGTCCTCATTACTACCACTTCATCTAAATTCCACCGGTACAAGCAAGTGCGTTCTTGCTTTGCTATGTTCTATGTAGCCTTTCTTTTCTAGTTAATCCCTTTACCTTAAGTTACTCGGTAACTTGTACGCCAATTGACTTTTTTCTTTTCATTTATGGTTTCGTTCTCTTGACACTAGGCTAGTTGTTTCATTTCGACAATAAAAAGGATATGTGAGTGCGGCAATTTCGAAAAATACTAGTTTAACCACTTCATGGAGAACGCATTGTCAAATCATTATTATTTACCCTTGGAATGTCACAATCCGTCTTCCTTATAGCATTAAAAAAATTATTATCATTATTATTATTATTATTATTATTATTATTATTATTATTATTATTATTATTATTATTATTCTTAAGGCGACAATCTGGCAGAAAGGTTAATACGCTGGGCAAAACACTTAGTTCTGAGTTCAAATTCTGCGGAAGTCCAGTTGCCTTTCATCCTTTAGGGATCCATAATATAAGTACCAGTTGAGCACTGGAGTCGTTGTCATCGACTTACCCCTTCACCTGAAATTGCTGGTCTTTTACCAAAATTTGAAACC
>NC_068984.1:88856717-88866190 GCF_001194135.2 Octopus bimaculoides | reverse complement strand
CTGTACTGGGAAAGTAATAAAGCCCATCATTTACTAGCTGAATGACCCGGCGTTGTCCTGGTTACTGCTGTTCTTATTCAGATTAGTATACAATAAATACAAAGATATATTCTCTTAATTATTTCAAAATATCTATATTTTATCTTAAAATATTCAAATTGTAATCATAATAGAATTTCGAACAGAAAATCTGTCGATGTTGAAGCACCTCAGGGTAAACAATATTCATTGTGTAATTTTTTTTTTTTTTTGGTATCGAAACGAATAAATTGTCGCTGCTTCCAAGTCGCAAGCAAGCAACATAGAGTTGGCTGTGGGAGAAGCATGTAGCAGCGAGATCAAGTGCAGCTACCTTGAGGGATTGACCCTGAGATTTATTAATTGAAATGCCAAAACTTAGTTTAACTGGAAACTGAAGCGTCTTAAATTCAAATGGAACATCTGTAGGTATGAGAGGAATTTTTGGAATAAAGACATTTTCTCCTTTGTTACTACCTATTATGATTGTTGCCTGTAGCACATAAGGCTTCATGGAAGTAACAATTAAGCGAGTTCCATTACACAGGTGAGATGGGTCAAAATTCCTAAGCAACATAATGGGAGTACAAAGTCTTAGTGTCAAGTTATGCGATGGCATCCCAGCGGGTTTAAGTGTGAAATTCAACAAGATATTGAACAACAAAAAATCTAACAAGATATTGAACAACTTGATCTTGATCGACTGTTGTCAATTGATCGAAAAGTCATTTCTGATGTATTTGTTAAATTTTGAAGAAGTTCATGATTGAGTTTATCAACCATTTCATTAGTTGGAGCCAGTATAGCTCTTTCACATAGCCAGCTTACATCAGTGTAATTGACAGATAAATTAGGAAATACATTATCCATAAGATCCCTAAGAGAAAGAATCATTTGATCGCATATAATTTCATGTAGCTGAAGTCTTGAGATGAATGTTAATATCCCATTACCAATCTTAAGAAACTCATATGATCACCTTGTAGAAGTACTCTCATGTTGCTTGTAAGATGAACTTTTTTCACGTCTCCAAAGGTTCGATTTTTTTTTAAAGCATGCATTGACCTCATCAGTTTTTGATCCTTTGGGGATAAATGGCAACGTTTGACGAAAATCTCCTGCAAGAACAGTTACACCTTCCATCAGCGTGCTATTGTTTTTTAGTCTTGGAGGGTACGGTCAAGTACCTCTAGAGCTCCACGATGTGACATTGTGTACTCATCCCAAACAATGAGGCAAGTTTGTGGGAGAACTGCAGAATTTTTGGAAATGTTGCACACTTGAAATTCTTTCATTGTAAGGTTTAGAGGGAGCTTAAACATAGAATGAGCAGTTCTTTCACCATCGAGGAGGGTAGCTGCAATACCAGAAGATGCAACACTGGAAGAAGGTTAGATTTCCTCCCATTTAGGATTGCAGGTTAAAGTGATAAAACGATCTGGCTTTCTTGATTGTTCATTCGCGCATATATCGAGGACCACATGTGAATTATATGATGGGGGATTATAAGTTGCTTAATGTTTTGAATATCACCATCTGTCCTCAGAGCATCTTGGAAATGAACATAATTTTTAGCCCTTAACTTTTTTGATTCTTACGAATGTAGAAGAGACGCTCACTCACAACTTTAGCATATGTCAACCAGGTATTGTTGAAATAGATCACGATACATGTATAATTGATTTGATTGTTTTGTTCTTAACATCAGTTGGTAAGAATAGAAGTCATTTGACGACACTTTTTTGTAATTGGCTCTCACGTTGCAGGTTCAATCTGTTGAATATTAAAATGATACCCATCTTGTCCATTCCACAAAATAAGAGGGTACTGGAGAGCGTCATAAGAGGGATGAGCCTCTGAAACACATTTAAAGTTGTTATCTTCAGCACGAATGAGAATATCACGATTTTCATGAGGATCACCTACCGTAAGGATGGCTACATCATCAGATGTGGGCTCATTAAAACGACGTAAAATTTTTTTCACTATAGTTTACTATAGACGTAACGAACACAGAAACACACACACACACTTACAGACACATACACACTCATACACACACACACACACACACACACACACACACATATATATATATATATATATATGTATGTGTAGATGTGTGTGTATTTAATTGTCTGAGGCGTAACGTATAAAAATTATCACACATACAGTCGCACACACGTGCAGTTGCACACAGATACAGTCTGACATACACTCACATACTTATACTAAGACAGACATAGTGAGACATACATTCACGCACATCTCAGGCGTATCTCAGTCCCTCTGTGTGTGGCTCTTTCTCTTTAGATGCGTGTGTTAGTGTGTGTGTATGTGCATGTGTGTGTGTATCAGTCCTCGCAAAAATGTATGTATATTCACACACACATATACTGTCACATACACTCGCACACACATACTTCCAAGTAATCGGTCTATAATGTACGTAACGAACGCACAAACAAACACACACTCACAGACACATACACACTCATATGGAAAATGTGACATCGTCGTCGTGGTATGAAATATCACTTACGATAGCTGACTTATAAAAAGATTATGATGTTAAATTTTTTGTAATACAAATATGTAAATGAAAATGAAATTCATTTCGTAGCCGAAAGATTACTGAATCTTTTGATACCTCATTCATCACATACATATACTAAGACAGACACGGAGAGACATACATTCACGCACACCTCAGGCGTATCTCTGTCCCCCTGTGTGTGTGTGTGTCTCTCTCTCTCTCTCTCTCTCTCTCTCTCTCTCTCTCTCTCTCGCTTTAGATGTGTATGTGTGAGTGTGTGTGTGTGTGTGTGTGTGTGTGTGTATGTGTGTGTGTGTGTGTCAGTTGTCACAAAAATGTATGTATATTGACACACACATCGTCACATACGCTCACGCACATATACTTCTCGGTCATCGGACTAAAGTACGTAAAGAACACACAAACACGCACACTCACAGACACTTACACACTCATATAGAACGTTTCATTGTCGTCGTCGTCGTCATCGTCGTAATCGTGCGTGGTATAAAATGTCGTTTACAATAGTTAACTTATAGAAAAATTATAATGTTAAATGTTTGTAATGCAAATATGTAAATGAAAATAAAGTTTATTTGATAGCCGAAAGATTACTGAATCATTTGATACCCCATACGTCAAAATCGGCAACTAAGTTTTCAAATGCATAAAGAATACAGACACGTACACACACACTCTCTCTTTCTCTCTCTCTCTCTCTCTCTCTCTCTCTCTCTCTCTGCTTTATATATTAAGATTTCGAATGCATAAGGAACATACGCACACACACATACACACACAAACTCTGCTTTATATATTAAGATAACATTTTAAACATTCATTCACTGTGGGTGCATTCAATTTAAGATGACACATATTAACTGGAAAGAGACCTATCCTCAATAATTCAACAGAAAGCAAATAAATAAAGAAATATACTGACAATGAATATATAATAAAAACTGAGCATAAATATTATGGGAAGGAGCACCCCCGCTGTCGAGGAAGGAGATATTGATATTTTTCTGTATTTATTAAAACTAGTAAGGACAGGTATAGTAACAGTTAAATAACAACAATGAAACACACTCCCACACACTGAAATACATATTTTGCTGAGTACGAATGTTAATGGAAATAGCGGTAGTTTTACTGACAACACTTCTGGATAGAACCCAGTCAGAGAAAGAAGCGTGGCAACAGCGTGTCACAGAGGTGCGCGCTTCTTTGCCTGAGGATTTTTACCCAAGAATGGACAATGAAAAAATTGACATACTTATGTCTCGTGAAAAGCGAAGCGAGGGGCTGTTCAGTGTACCTAAAAAGAGCAACTAAAGTAACTCTTGGCCGATGTATTGAACTATGAGATACAGCAGGCAAAAGTGTCTGCCTGGTTCACGAGACCATATACTATACATACGTGCGCGCGCGCGTACGTGTGTGTATGGGTGTGTGCATGCATACATGTAGGTATGTATATACGTACATTGTGTGTATGTATGTATGTATGTATGTATGTATGTATGTATGTATGTAGGTATGTATTGAGTTCAATTTCTACCAAGGGTATCAATGCATTTCATCGTCCCAGTAACAGCGAATTAATTATCGATTATATACTGCAAGCAATAGAAACAATTCAGTCTACTACATCATTCCCCCTTCACTAGTTTACGACCTTATGATTATGTTGGAAATCATTGCAAGTATTATTATTGTTGCTTTATATATGAAACTGCAGACATGCTTTGACGGTCCCGTACTTTATTCGTCTTATAAGGGTCGGAGAGTTGAAGTATTTGTGTGTGTGTGTGTGTGTGTGTGTGTGTGTGTGTGTGTGTGTGTGTGTGTGTGTGTGTGTGTGTGTGTGTGTGTAGTCAAATTGCTTGTGCGGGGTCTCAAACGGGAGTTTTATTCCCGCTGAAAATGCTTGTGTTCATTTGGAGCTGTTCCGTAAAATACCCATTCAAAGTAGTGGACCATCAAGAAAACAACGGATAACACCCTGTAAGCTCTCTCACCTCTTTACTTGCAGCCAGGCCTTCAGGCTCTTTGTATCTACCAACACTACCATTGCAAAATACTCCTCTTTTCAAACTTACTGCCAGTTCTAGTGAATTTTTTGTCCAGTAAAAGGCTTTTTTCATTCTCAAGGGGAAAAAATCTTTGCTTGAGACAAAAAGGTGTAAAACAACTTAGCTCAGTGCGCTTCTTATTAGACTGATTTCGAACTCTTACTTCTCATCGGTACCAGATACGAAAATAGCGATAACATTGACCAACCGAACCTAATATATTAATATCTATAATATTTAGGATTAACAGGCTTCCTTTAGTTTTTCACAACTCATTGAGATCATGAAATAACTATTAGTAAATATATAAATATATTGACGTCAACTCAGTAGGTTAATCTTACTTTATTAGAAAAACAATGCCATAAAATAAACAAAGAAACCAACACCACCCGTATAGTAATTCCTGTTAAGGATAGCACATTTCACTGATAGCCTGAAATTGAAGAACTACCTTAATAGAACTCTTTCAAGCAGCGAGCTGCCAGAATCGGGAGCACGCCGGACAAAATGTTTAGCGGTATTTCTTCTGGTTTCACATTCCGAGTTCAACCTCCACTGCGGTAGACTTTGCCTTTCACCCTTCGGAGTTGCACATTGGAGCCGATATCAGCCCCTTCTCCAAAAATTTCAGGCTTTGTGCTTATAATAGAACGGATTATTAGAAACCATTCATGGAAACCAATCTAAATTTATTCTTGAAAAGAAACGATTTATGAAAGAATTCAATTTTGAAGATGTCTTACTATTTTTAGGATTTTTAAACGAGTGAAAGTGTAAATGGGCTAGCTGTCTGTAAAACATGGAATAATTGAAAAGTCACCTTGGAGTACTTGTGTAGAGAAAGAAATTATAAAGCACAACACTAGAAAAAGATAACTAAACGAAACACTAAAATTAGTTTGTGATGGTATTTTAAGACGTAGGAGTTTTAAAGCTATTTGATAGCTGGGTAGGTCGTAAAGTGCTAATTTGATTTCAAATAAATTTGATAACGTTGACTCCGCAAAACAAACACATGTTTCGTGGGAATTTTGCTATTGAATTCCGGCCGGCCATGATGGGGCTTTTGTTGAGGTTTTATGAATCGTATTTAAATCACAGTCGGACTGGACGCTTGGCTGAGCTAGGCAGACATCTGTCAGACTTCATCCTTTTGCTTCATATCACTTTATCTTTCTTGTTCTGCTTGAACTGTATATTTTCTTTAGAAAGTTGTCAAAAGATTTTGTCAAACTTTCGGTAATAGACTCAAGGTGCGTGTATCGATAGATAACCAACTTATCAGCTCGTACAATCGTGAATTATCTTTGGTTCATTTTAAGCAACATATAATGTAGATTTTTTTTTTTTTAATGTCCTTTTCCTTCATGTTCCGCCTTTTTTATTACCTTTCTACATGTCGTTATTTTTCGAAATTTTCTGCCTCGATATCAAACTAATGTTTATGCCCTTTTCTCCATACATTCATGCTCATTCTCCTCGCTCTACTGGCTTGTCAAAAATTACCAACATGGTAAGCATTTTAACCAACTACATCAAACCCACTCCTCCGCTTATTTTTGTAACTGACAAGATTATTTTCTCGCCAGCCTGTCCCCATCATCCCTTTCACAATCTACTTTCCTCATTATACCTTTTAACCTTACTATCACTGATTGCATCTCAAAAACCATTTATCTAATGGTCACTCTGCTCTCTTTAATGAGTTCGCTCTTATCAAAAGATACAATCGCACCTTATCAATGTAAATACACTAAACATGACCATGTAAATCTAGTCGAATGTATCGAAGTATTGTTAACTTGAAGGGTTCATTAATATCTCAAGATAGATACATTATCTACAAATTCTGATACGTAACAATCGATTTATTCAAAGACTTTCTTTCTTTAATACACCTCGCCGCAAAAATGCTTACATGCTTAAAACACATAAATGCATACATACCAGTATACAAAAATACATACATACAAACATACATACATACATACATACATACATACACACATTCAAATATATATGCATGCATGCTTCTATACATAAATAGATAGATATTCACACACATTTATACCCACACGCATTAGTGAAGACGAAGAGGAGAAAGAAGAGTACTCAATATCTGAAGAAGAATTACTATTATATAAGTCAGTCAACTGAAGCCTAACTGTCTGAAATTAGCATTTTAAACAACTGCCACCGCACCTTTGCCATCCGCCACCCGTTTTGTTTAGTTCACTGAACTCACTTTTCAGCACAATCTTCTATAACACCAGTGGCGCAACACATGATGAAACGACCAGAAACCAACTGCATTTCAGATTTTATATATGAGCTTACCTTCTAGAAGGAAGTTCTAACGAGAATTCGGGGTCCTTCATTTTTTGTGGTTCACATGCTAGCTATCACATAGCTAGGACCCTAACATGTGCTGCTATTCTTGATCAGAATAAACCTGGGAACAACAATGGCTAAGAAGTTGATTCCGTGCTCCTCAAAAGCCTGGTTCTCCTGTATCAGGGTCCTACTACCGGATACACTTTAAATTCATACCCATTCATACATACATACATGCATACATGCGTTCATGAATGCAACCTTGAACAAAATAGGCTTTAGGGCCTTTACAATTTCTTCGATAGACGCTGTCTCTATTTTCTTTGTTTTAAGAGATAGTGTTCTATAAATTATCGTTCTTTTTCTAGTTTCCTCTGTGGCTTCCTTGAGGGAAGTTATTCTCACGTTTGCTTCCTCTCCCCGCGGAATTGGTTGAAATTTTTCCTCGGCCTCTGGCCTGATGTATCTTCTTTGCTGCTTACTGACCGCTACTGCATAATTTTCCTCAGTCGTTTTCGTACTCCGAGTCGACGCTCTCCAGGAGCTCCAACACTTCATACAAACCACTAGTCATTTTGTGCGGGTACAATTTCCACACAGAATGCGAACAATTCGCCCCTAACGGGGGAACAACAAGTACACTAAGCCTGTTCAGCTGAACAATGTGCCGAAAAATAATAACTGCAACAAAACGACGTCAAACAATAAATAACCAACTCAAAGGCGTGGCTCGCTGACTTGCATTTCTTTATTTGGCCACACAAGGCCTAACATAGAGGGTATAAACAAGGACAGGCAAAACACAAAAGTGGGGAAAATAAAATCGAATGTAAAGAATGGTAATGATAAATGAAAAGGTAGAACGACGTCAACTCGAACCCCACGCTCCAGGTAACGTTTTTAGAAAGAGTTTTTAAAGTTATTTTATTTTTGCCTCTTTGTCGTTTCTGTGTTGCTTGTATTGTATATTCAGTGTTCTTTTGGGGGGTAACTTTTTTTTGGTGTCTATGTTCGTAATGTTTTTGTCTGCGTTCGTATCTGTTCTTGTACGTTTATTTTTGTCTCTTTGTCCTTGCTGTGTGTTACTTGTGTTGCATATTCAGTGTTCTTTTTGGAGTTTCTTTTTCCTTTTTGCTGTCTGCGTTTGTAATGTCTTTTGTCTACGTTCGTATCTGTTCTTGTGCGTTCGTTTTTAAGCTTTTTGTGTTTGTTGGAGGAAGAGAACGAGAACTTTTTTCTTCTTCTTCCTCCCTGCAATTGACCTCCTCATTTACCTCGTCTGGGGCTTCAGGACAAGCAAATAAAAGACTAATTCGATAAAAGAAATTGTTTAATTTTAATTTTTAGCGTTGGCAAAATCAACCTTGCAAAGAGAAGAGAGAACATTGAAGAATGCATTGTTTTTTAGCATATCCAGATATGCAAATGATCTCTGACAAACAAAAATGTTTCTATAAAAATATATGTAGCGTGTTAAAACAGATATTTGGTCCTTGTCATTCAACCACTGCACTTCTCTGTTCCGACACTGATGATAATCGGAAGAGAAGGGTAAAACATTTTGCAGATCTTTTTCACTATCCATACACTATAGATTAGAATGTAAAAGAAGACTTGCCATTGTTTGTTATTGAAGAAATGGGCAATAATCTAAACATAGTGGTAGTCAAAATTGCCATTAAACAGATCAACTCAGAAATCTACCATAATTAATAACTAACCGAAGTCATTAAGCATGGTGAATATATAGACGCTGATATTGTAACTGCACTAATTGTCAACAGATGGAATGGCCCACTATTTCCAGTGTTGAAAAGATGCGATACTGATTTCGCAATTCAAGTTCAAATTCAAGTTCATATGCTTCATCGTTATCCCAAAGTCTCAAAGAGGATTTAGATGTGGATAATATATATGCTACTTCTGAAAGCGGTGTGCTGGCAGAATCATTAGTATGCTGGCAGAATCATTAGTATGCTGGACAAAATGCTTAGCGGCATTTCGTAACGTCTTTACTTTCTTTGTTCAAATGCTGCTGAGGTCGACTTGCCTTTCATCCTTTTTAGGGTCGATAAAATAAGTACCAGTTGAGCCCGGGGGTCGATGTAATCGACTTACCCCTCCTTCGATATTGCTAGCATTGTGCAAAAATTTGAAATCTATATATGCAACTTCTTTATATCAAGTATTTTGAAGACCAGTTATTTTCGTCTTATTTCACACAGACTTTCTATTATGACACTAATTAGCTCTTAATTAGTCAAACACTCAGAGATAAATAGTATGCACTATGTGTGTCTGTTTTGCTGCTTACATCGCTCCAGAATATTCATAAACTGAAAATCTCTCGACTGAGCTCACTAAAATTTACTTCTTGCTTCTGTGAAAGAAATTTCTGAGAAAGAAATTTCATCAGCGTATAAAGTGTTCGTTCTGTCCCCGTTCTTCCCGTTCACTTCATATCGTCCCCTTGAATATATATGATGTGTGTATATATATATATATAT
>NC_068984.1:88852311-88854811 GCF_001194135.2 Octopus bimaculoides | reverse complement strand
CACATCATAAGCAATTGTCCATAAATGTTATCGATGAAACATGATGTAGCCAAGATACTGTATAAAGAGATCTGTCGGAAGGATAATCCTGGGGCCAAAGAGATAAGGAGCCACAGTATGGTATATGCCATAGCTACTCATAAGAAAGAATGTTGATGGAAAATCCCAGTGAAAATCTCAATAAAAAGTAAACATAATAGACCAAGCGTAGTTTTTTGGGACATAGAAGTGAAACTGTGTATAATACTGGAAATCAGCTGCCTAGTGGATGTTAACATAAAGCTAAAGATCAGCGAAAAGGAAAATAACTACTCTGAACTACTGAGAAATTTACAGTTACAGTTACAAGTTATCAAGGCACAGGGATAAGTAACACGTTACCTAAATACCAATCTTGAGAAATTAAGCTTCTCAAAAACCAGAAAAGAAAGCTGATTCGAAGACTTCGGATCCAAGCCATCAATGGAACTGTAAAATTTTGTAATACTTTCCAGAAGTTTACTTTAAGTATGCATGCGCATGTCTAGATATGAAACTATATGCATGAAAATACATACATAAAACAAAACATACAAAACTACACATGCACTGACTCCAAATGTTGCACACATATACATATACCTGCAAAAATACCATTGACGTTGAAGGAACCTTGGATCTGGGTTAGAAACCGACTCTTTTTCTATTGGCAAAAAATCTTGAATAAAACTGAATAATAACATACATACATACTTAAATACGTACATGACTACTCCAATAATAATTTTTAAATGAAAGATCCTTGTTTCTAAGCCAGAAAAAGCCTCTCGCAATAAAATCGGGAAAACATGCATGCATACATACACACATGTACAAACTTGCATACGCACATAAATACAGACATACACGTATGCTCAAACTTACATTCACTCTCATAAATCTCTCTCACTCTCTCACTCTCTCACTCTGTCTCTCTCTCTTTATCTCTCTCTCTCTGTCTCTCTCTCTCTTTCTCTCTCTCTTTCTCTCTCTGTCTCTCTGTCTCTCTCTCTCTCTCTCTCTCTGTCTCTCTCTCTCTCTCTCTCTCTCTCGCTCTCTCTCTGTACGGAAAAGGAATGTATACCCTATTGTAGTATTATTTGTCTAAGGATTACAAATTTTCTCTCACAGAAACCCTACACGCATTCTCTTGCACTTCCGACACTCTCCGAGTTGGCATCTCAATGAAAAGCAACTTTGAATATAACAATCGAGAGTAGAGTCCAGAGGAAATAATAAGTTTGAGAAACGCTGTTTTCACGACATTGTTACATCACCAATGAAAAACTCGTCAAATCTCCATTTGCAAATATAGCGACTGAAAAGGATGACAGTGTTTTTGTAAGCAGTGAATAGCCGGAACAGGAAATTGCATTCTTTAATGAAGCACAACTGCTATTAAGGAAAGCTATCACTAAATTTATCACCAGCAACAACAATAACAACAATAACTACTACTACTACTACTACTACTACTACTACTACTACTACTACTACTACTACTACTACTACTCAATATTTTTATGCCAGTTGAGTGTGTTTCAGTATAGGCGTTTGATTGTATGTGTGTATTTGAATGCGAACAGCTTAAGGAAGATTATACCGGTTCGTATATGAAACAAAGATACGAGAAACATTTCTGCTTCGAGGGAAACAGACAGATAGTGAAGTAGAGAGTAATTTTGTTGCTTAAAGAGCGAAAGGAGAAGAACTGGGACTGTGAAGATATGAGGAAATTTTGGAGAAGGATGTGTTTGAAAGAGAAACAAGGAGGTAGAGAAAGAGTGGACGCACATGCATGTATATTGAAAATATGGGCACTAGGAGAAAATATAAATAAATATATGTGTTTGTGCGCGCATGCACACATATACACGCACGTACACACGTACTCAAATATAAATAAGGAGCAGCGCTAGTGTTGTAAACATTATCGAACGCTCATACTGAAGTGACCAGCTTTACTTGTTCGCCGGCAGACTGTGAGATTGCGCGGTGGGGATAACTTCCTCAAAGCGCTAGGTGTTAAAATACCTGAACGTCAGGTATGTCAATTCACCACAAATCCCATTCAAGAGCGATAGATATCTATACTTCACTATTTTTTGTGCGGCTTATCAACATCACGTACCCGAATCGAATAGGAGGCGAATTGAATCACCAGTCTATGACTTTAAGCAAATAGTGTAAAAACCGAAATATCGATATCCTAAATGGGATTTGGAGCGAGTTGTCTCGCCCGTCTATGACTTTCAGGCATTTTAAAACCTGGCGCTTTGAGGGAGTCATCCCAACCGCGCTAACTGCAGCTTACCGGAGAACAAGCAAAACACATACATTGAGTATATGCATTAGATAATATTTGTAACACTAGCGCTGCTTTTAATTCATATTTGAATTTATTCTTACGTATGCAACATCGGGGTTTACCAGCAACTGATTTTTACACACACACACACACACACACACACACACACACATA
>NC_068984.1:88836160-88852301 GCF_001194135.2 Octopus bimaculoides | reverse complement strand
TATATATATATATATATAAAGAAAATTTTAGGAATGTGTTGAGAGAGTGTGTGAGCAAAACAGAGAAAAGAAAAGGAAAAAGTAAGTAATCCTTGGATAGCAAAGAATTGACGTCTTGAAAAGTGAGCTCATACACAGAGATTGATTCTGAGGAATTTTCGACTAACCGAAGAAAAAACAGAAAATTCAACGCCAGATGCAATAGGCTTGTTACATACAAGATATTGAAAATAAAAAGTAAATGCGAACTCGACATAAATCAAGTGAGTTGCTCAATCTCTGTCGGATGGAGCAAAAAGGGAGATTTTATTGTCATCGTAAATTGTAAATATTCAGCTCTTTCTAGTTTGGAACAAGAAACAAATTTCTTGACTAAAACAAGTCTGGCTATGTGAACATAACCAAAGAAGGATTTGAGAGCTATTTACTAGATGTTTACTCCCCCATCCCAGTATGTGCCCCAATCTGTGCTGGGGTCCAGTTCGAAATTTCGGTCTCTCAGAAAAGTTCAGGTGTTAGTGAAAAAGATGAGATCGTAAATGCCTCACATAAGAGTCTCGTTCGAAATTTACAGTCACCTCACCGGTGCCCTCACTATGTCTGTGAATCTATTGCAGCGAATTTGAATCGAAAACATCGCAATGTATGTCTAATATAAGAACATAGGGTGTCATATATAAAGATCAATGTATATATATATATATATATTATGATTGACCATTATTATGATTGACCGTTGACTGAACACTATTCAATTTTTTTTCTCCGTGTTTTTCTCCTTGTCTCCGTATTCTTTCTGTTGAAGAGCGTAGCTCGAAACGTCTAAGACTTTCCGTATTCCCGAGCGTCATACTAATATATACTTTTGTTATTTACACCACCTGTCCTCGTCTGTTGTTATTATTTGTATATTCTCCCATATATATATATGTATATATATATATATATATATATATATATATATATATATTCCAATTTTCAGGCCACAGATTTCATTTAGAGAGCTGAAAATTTGTACGGGGATACATCTTTTGACTAAGGTCACAGACTCTATGACATTTCCTGGAATTTGATATTGTAGCCTATGACGGAAGAAGCCCAACCATTTTGCATAGCTTCAAACAGGTGTTACCAAATACGGGGCCGCACAGAAAGAATGAATTTGAAAATTTTATTTCTATTTTATAAACAAGCGCTCTGCAGGGTGTCTTTGCATGCAAAATATCCGTAATATATATGTAAAATATTCACAATATATATGTATTATACAATGTAATAATTTAATTAAATATTATGCATTTTATTATATTTTGTTAACGCTCGTGATGCCCCAGTCCGTGGAAAAACTGTTTTGCATAACACCAGTCCGAGGTGAAAAAAAAAAAAAAAAAAAAGGTTGGGAACGCTGCCATGTATTATTAAATTATTTTGAAAAGAAAATGTATATTTTCCCAGAAGAAAAAGGGCTGAATAGAATTTCATTTTTGGTTTTATAGTTGTGTACTTTATGCACATTTTTAGGAATGACAGTTTTAATCATCTTTTAAATGAAAAGGGTACAACAGTTCACTCGAGGGAATCATATTTCTGGACCAATTGATGATTGTCAACATCTTTTTTTAAAGCAACTCATCCCAAATATAGTGAACTCACGTGATTGTATCTATTTTAGTTATTAACGTAGCCGGACAAGTCTGGATGCTATAGCTAGTATATATCGACGTTTGTAAGAATTAGCACATAATCCAGTTAGGCTTGACTAGAGAATATATTTGTATTGTAGATGTAACTGTGGATTACGATAGACAGAAGTAAGACAGAAAAAGACGCTTAGTAACTGGATAAATGTAAGGATTTTCTTTTATCTGTTTATTTCCTTCTAAATGTGTCGATGCAATGGAAATTGTCTCAAGATATCCCTCTTTCACTGTGTGCCAGACATGTCTGTTCGAATCGTGTCAGCTGTCAGAAATGCAAGTCGGATCGTGTGTTTAGACAGGCCACGTTTGTAATGATTGTTGATACCTGAGTATGTTCCTTACACCTCCATTGACTCTAACACCCACCCACACACACATGCACGCACACGTATTCACATTCTATCGTTATTTATGTATGTGTATGAATGTGTGTGTATATATATATATATATATATATATATATATATATATGTATGTATGTATGTGTGTATGTGTATGTATGTATGTGTGTATGTATGTATGTATGTATGTATGTATGTATGTATGTATTCCCTCTTTCAATATACTTATGTCTCTATTCTGCTCTCTCCCTCTCTCCCTCAGATGATGAACACAAGATCAAAAAAATAATACAATTAAAGAAAACATTAGATACATAAGAGTGAGGGAGAGAGAGAAAGAGAGAGCGGGAGGGATAGTGTGAAAGAAAGACATAGGACGAAATGTAATGACAGGAAAGAAAGAAAAGAAAGAATGCAGGAATTAGATACGACATCGTGACAGCTGATGTCATTTTTTGCAAATTAACAAAAACAAAAACAAAGTTGCTTGTGTATAATATATATGTAGCAGTGAGGAGAGAGGTCACGACATGCATGTCATCTTTAATCAATAGACGGTCAAAGAACACCTTTAAGTTAAGTAATGATGATCAGTGGGATTTGTATAATCAATCCTAAGAGCAGAATCAATATAGGGACAAAATGAAATATAGCTAATATCTAATATTAGATATTATATAAAGATTCACTACTGTTGCACCGTTTTTATGTGAAGGACTACTTTTGGACTACTTAGCTGTACCCAAGTTCTACTGGATAGGTATGACGTATTACTATAACTGGAGGCAGCAGGAATCTTGTATATTTGACAGGTTTTGTTTTGTTGAGATTAGATTTTACCATAGACAGTGAGACACATTAATAATAGTTGTGTTTTAGTAGATCCATTAATGGATGCATTTAATTAGGAAGTAAATCTCACTACCACAGACAGGAAATAAATAGTCCTGAATGCTGTTTGAAAACTCGAACATGTTTGTTAAATATACGTACTAGGAAGTGAAGCATTTGACTTTCACATACATGAAACAGGATATCAAATTATGATTAAATCAATGAATTCTGTATGTTGTTTGCAAGCTCATACAAATTGTATAGTTTTGAATATTCGTACAAGTTGCGTTGTTTGGATATATATGTTCTATTGTATGACAATACATGTTACTTAGTTGTTTGAATACATATGTTGGCTGTGTTGTTTACGTATAGATTCAAGTTGTATTGTCTTTCTCCAAATTCGTATTAACCCTGCTATTTGTCTACATTTTTCCTGCATCTCAATACACTCTCTCTATATTTTTTTACTTCTACTTTTACTTGTTTTAGTCATTTGACTGCAGCCATGCTGGAGTACTGCTTTTAAGGCTTTTAGTCAAACGCATCGACACTAGGATTCATTTTTTAAAGCCTAGTACTTATTCTATCGGTCTCTTTTGCCGAACCGTTAAGTTACGGGGACGTAAATACACCAACACCGGTTGTCAAGCAGTGTTGGGAGGACAAACACTGACACAAAGACACACACACACATAAATACACACACACACACACACACACACACACACACACACACACACACACACATATATATATATATACAGCAGGCTTTTTTAAGTTTCCGCCTACCAAATCTACTCACAAGGCTTTGGTCGGACCGAGGTTATTTAAGAAGACGCTGGTCCAAGGTGCCACGCAATGGGACTGAATCCCAAAACCTGCGGTTGGGAAGCAAGCTTCTTACCGCGCAGCCACGCCTGCACCTATATTATATATGTATATGAATCATTGGTTTCTACTTTTGTTACAAAAGGTTTTATTCAGTTAAGGTACACAAAGCTATACACTTCGATGGAGTGCACCATCGACTCTATTCACCCAGCATTTGGTTGATACTGTATCTTATTTAGCTTGGAAGGATGGAAAGTAAAGCTAAACACGATGGGAGTTGAACTCAGAAGGCAAAAGGCCATAACTAAAAATGCAAGGTATTCAGCCAGCAGTGTACATAGGTAAAACATTATGTTGCTTTAAAGGAGTACGCTCTGCTATGATTGTAGATAACTATTCTTCATTACTGCGAGATGAAGTCGGCTTTTCGTATAGTAACAGAATTTAGTGTACAATTGTAATATTGTGCAATATATTAATGTATGGTATCAGTGTAGCGTATTGTATGAAAATACAATTAGTTGTAATATAGCCTAGTATGCAATATAGTATGTTGAAGGTGTACCAAGCAGTTCTACTGCCTACACTACTGTATGCCTGCGAAACTTGGACGGTTTACGAACACCACGCCAAATGACTAAACCCGAGGAGAGCGCAGGCCAGGTGGGCAGGCCACCTTCTCCGAATAATCAACACCCTACCACCCAAAAGACTATTTTACAGTGAAGTGGCAGAAGGCAAGCACACTCACGGTGAGCAGAAAAAGCGCTCCAAAGATACACTCAAAGCTTTCAGATCAACACCGACACATGGGAAATGCAAGCACAGGACGCTCTGCCTGGCAGAGCTGCTCGAACAGAAGTGTCACTTCCTACGAACAGGATAGGATCGCAGGAACACACACACAAAAAAAACCAAAAAAAAACCAAGAGCCAACTTCCTGCCTTCGTTCCTAGCAGACCACCAGAATCTTTCGAGCACGCATCGATCTGATTGGCCACAGCCGGACGCTCCGTGACTC
This sequence comes from Octopus bimaculoides, assembly GCF_001194135.2. Taxonomy (NCBI): domain Eukaryota; kingdom Metazoa; phylum Mollusca; class Cephalopoda; order Octopoda; family Octopodidae; genus Octopus; species Octopus bimaculoides. Next base: position 88,847,571 of record NC_068984.1, on the reverse strand, counting down.
ATTTTCCTCCCTCATGTGATGTATTTGGTCATCGTCGACAACGGCGAACGAACATAGTATGTGAGACAATATATTGTAGAAATGAAATGGGATAGGACGTGAAATAGTGTAGCGTAGTTGCTTAGAAATATAGTGTGGTGTCGCGAATTGTAGTTATATAAAAGTGAAATCTATTGTTTATCCAAACGGATGTTAGTTTACGTATGTGACAAGCAAATATTTGATCATGAGTTTGCATAAAGTAAAGGTTAATGTTGAATAATAGGGTAAGTTATTATCCTATTATTCAGTATTAACTGTATTATCTGTTTCTGACACCTAGCATACAGACAGCAAACAAGTATAGGTATACCTCAACTGACGTCGGTAATTGGTTCTAAAACATGCGACTTAATTCGAAAAACGACGTAACTCGAAAAAATATTTAAAAAAAAATTATTAACTTCTATCTGTTTTACTACAGGATTTGCACATATTTCCACAAGTGTTTTATTTGATTTTCCACTTCAGTGTTGATTTTTAGGCGTTTATTTTAAATTTTTATGCTTTGAAATGTTCGCTGAGGCCAATGTAAAGTCGGATAAATTGGCTGAAATAAAGGTTTATATATTTTCCATCAATTTACGTAAAAGAGGGACATAAAGTTGAAAAAAGATGTAACTCAAAACGACGTAAGTTTAGTTATGTCTGTATTCAATTTTCTAATAATCTTCCGTGGGTAAATGTTTCCAAACCTAATTTTGGAGAAACGTTTTGAAGATTGTTTTTAAAGGCCATTCTTTGTCTACGATTATAATTTTTAAAAATACAGGTTTTCTATGGACTTTCGGTAACGAATGTGCAATGTTATACGGTAACCAGCCGGAGCCTTCGCTGCAGTATACCTCAACGACTTTCTTTCCCGATAACTTTCGATATTTTTAATGAAATTTTCTACAAATATGCTTCAAATGGCATAGATTCCAATTATATCAGATTTTGTTGTGAAAGAAAGTTTTCGAAAACAATGTAATGTGTGTCTGTATGCATGTGTCCGTCCAACCAGTTTCTATTTTCATATTAAATTCCAATATAATCATAATATACACACTCCGAAAGGTAGTTGTCGAAATTTTCATATAAAAATACCCATTTTCCCGAAAATTATGAGGAAACAAAACTGACACGTGATAATTTTCTAAAACTCCTCTCCCGATTAAAAAAAAGAATTCAGATGTAATCAGAATGTACATCATCCGAAGCGCATTTGTCTAAAGCTTTCATGAAGAAGTATATATTTTTCTGTAAGTTATGAGGAAACAAAATCGATGGGGTACATTTGTGTATGTATGCCCATTCCTTTAATGTAAGTAATACTAAGATTATATTGCTATTATATCAGGCTGAGTAAAAAGTAAGCAACGTTTCGAGACATGAGATTCATTACAATATATTCCAGCAATGCGGAAATTTTATTCATCAAAGTAAGTACCATTTCAATCAACAGATGTTTTGCCAACGAATTACAAGTTTGTTTATTCCAGTAACATAAAAATCTGGAGTTCTGGAGCTGATGAACTCTTTGAACGTACTTTCAGCATTGGTTTGATTTTTGAACTCCTTCTCTAGCAGGAAACCATCAAGGTGCTTGAAAAAGTGGTAGTCCGTAGGAGAAAGGTCTAGGGAATAAGCTGGGTGGGGAAGAATTTCGTAGCAAAGTTCCCTCAACTTCTGGAGCGTCATTAGTGAAACGTGTGGTTGAGCATTGTCATGAAGAATGGCTGGCCCTCTTCTGTTGACCAGTCTTGGACGGAAGAGTAGCAGTTTTTCGTTCATTTTGGCAATTTCATGGCAATGTTTCTGCAGTAATGGTTTTTTCAGGTTTTAAGAAGTTATAGTGGATAAGTCCAGCAGTACACCACCAAACAGTCACCATAACCTTCTTTTCGAAGGGCTCGGGTTTAGTGAAGGTTTTCGGTGCTTCATTTTGGTCCAACCACTGCGAAGAACGTTTTTGTTATTGTACAGAATCCATTTTTCATCGTAAGTTACAATACAGTCGAGAAATGGATCGGTCTGGTTACGGAGAAGAAGCGACGAGCGAATTTCGTATCTGCGCATTTTCTGATTTTCATTCAAATCGTGTGGTACCCATTTGTCGAGCTTATTTGATTTTCCGATCGCATGCAAATAGTTGCAGGCAGTTTTCTGGCTAACTTGAAGTTCTTTTGTCAGTTCTTGAGTGGTTTTACGCGGATCTTTCGCAATGACGGTCTTTAATTGACTGTCATCGATGACAGATGAGCGTTCACTACGCTCACGATCTTCAAGGTTCAGGTCTCCTCTGCGAAATCGTTTCAGCCATTTTCGAGCTGACCACTCACTGGTCATTTTCTCGCTAAATGTTTCGTTGATATCGCGAGAAATTTCAGCTGCTTTACGTCCTTTTTTGAAGTTGAATAGCAAAATTACTCGAATATCGCGTTTTGACAGTTCCACATGAGCTGATTGTACAACGGGGAAAAATATCAACGCTAATTTATTGATGCCTTTGAGCAAGACTATATCTATTATCAGACAATTGCAAAAAAATATTTTTTAAAAATTCAAAGCTCTTCAAAAATCCGGTACAAATTCTTCATGGTTCAAAACGTTGATTACATTTTACTGAACCTGATATATCTACTTATCAAGTTGCTTCGCTTCACTTTCAATTCATATATAACACTATTTAACTATATAACCGAATGTTATATATAAAACAAAGAATATACTCCTTCCGTTCGATTTGCACCAAAAATATGAGTGAGATGGGCTCAGTTTTTAACTATACATAAACGTGATAACGGTATAAACAATGATATTGTGCTTAGTAACGAATGCTAAGTGTATTAAAAATGCATAGTAGTAGTAGTAGTAGTAGTAGTAGTAGTAGTAGTAGTAGTAGTGTGTGTGCGTGCGTGTGTGTGTGTGTGTGTTTGTGTGTTTGTGTGTGTGAGTATATTAAAATTTATTGGCAGTATTTAGGTGGTAATTTTTCATTTCTTTATAAATGTATTTCATCTAATAGCTCTATTTTACGTTTTCCGTTATTGATGTTCGAGCTTCATTCCTGTTGCATGTCTTGCCAGCCGGCACTCTTCCCACATGCATGACATATGTATATTAACGCGCATACGCAATAGGAATACATAATACAATGAAATCAAATCAGTGTAAAACATGCCATCTTAAAGACAGCGTGTTCGCTCTGTTATAACATATTTACAACAATTCAAACTTTGTACTACAGTAATATTTTTGTAAGTTCCACACATATTTATGTATAAATGTTTGTCGATATTTGAAGTTAGTATTTGTATTGGCATTTTAACTAGTATGTTCATTATAGCAATTTAGTATAAATTTGTCACACGGACAGAAATTAGCAAATGTTAATGATTAAGTAAATAATAATTCTGTGATTTAACAGCTATTGGTTATGGTTTTACATATTAAATCTTCTTTGTAAGCTGAAATAACGTTTCAAAAATATCAGTCACAAAATTGCATGTCTAAAGAAGTCACATTTTGTGATTGAACGCATATATTTTTATAAGAAATGTTTCAGAATTTCATAACGTTTGTGATTCAGCTAATTACATTAATGAAAACCAAGTTTTAATCAGAGTGTGTTGGCACTCCGTCGCTTACGACGACGAGGCTTCCAGTTGATCCGATCAACGGAACAGCCTGCTCGTGAAATTAATGTGCAAGTGGCTGAGCACTCCACAGACACGTGTACTCTTAACGTAGTTCTCGGGGATATTCAGCGTGACAGAGTCACAAAGCTGACCCTTTGAATTACAGGCACAACAGAAACAGAAAGTAAGAGTGAGAGAAAGTTTTGGTGAAAGAGTACAGCAGGGTTCGCCACCACCCTCTGCCGGAGCCTCGTTGAGCTTTAAGTGTTTTCCCTCAATAAACACTCACAACGCCCAGTCTGGGAATCGAAACCACGATCCTATGACCGCGAGTCCGCTGCCCTAACCACTGGGCCATTGCGCCTCCTTTAATCAGATAAAAAGAATGATTCAGTGAAATGGTTAAAAAAAAACAAGATAATAATAACTATAACAAAATATCTAACAAGTGGCTTTTGAGTGAATGACAAACAGATCTACTTGATAGTGCCTATTACGTGTAGTATCGCATCCTCGGAGAGAAAGCGTTCTCGATCTCTCAAGAGAAAACTGCTTATTCTTATTTTAAGATGGTTGTATTTGAAGCTGATGCACCAAATAAGCTTCATTCGGTTAGAATTAGCTAAAGCCAGTTGGAAATATTTGATCATAAATTTGCATAAAGTAAAAAGTAACTGATTCTTAATCAAAATATACATATTTTATACATATTTTATATATATTCAAACATTTGTCATTAATAATTGTATGTATTATTGTCACTCAGATATGTTTCTGGCCTTACAACCAGTAGGGTAAGCAATACATCTTATCGGTTGAGAATATCTTTATACACACAATGAACTTTAATACTTTGATTATATGACGTTAGAGACTTAAGTAACACTTCAACTGTTCTTAAGATTCCTACTGAACCCCAGATGATGTGTGCTTTTACGCACCAACTGCCTGTAAGAGCGGTTCTCTCAAGACTAATTACGCAATATTCGGTGTTCTAACAAGGTGCTCATGTTAAGTTGGATATAATGATTACCTTTTGATGTTAATACTGCTTCCGTCGCTATTAATTAATTTTTAATAAGCCTGCTAGCTATTTGAGACACCAGTATCTGAAAAGATGCTGGTATTTTATATATCGTGGCAGCGAGATTTGACTGGCATACGAGATTTGACCAGCACTTCGCACAGGCAAGGTCCTATAGACCGAAATCATGTGATATGGGAATTCCGGTGCCCGTGACAGGCGATTCTTGTCTTCTACAAGCTATGTGCGTGCTTTCGTGCACCAAGCGCCAATAAGAGAGGTTCTTTCAAGGAGGAAGCGGACGAGGAGGAGAGGATATCGATCATAGCAGTAAATAAATTGTAATATAGACATTTGGTTATAAAAATGAATATCTTCCAAGAGTCATCCATCTCAAATCTAGAACGTTTCACCATCACTATGCTGGTCTATCAATGCTATTAAAATAATTATCAAGGCTATTTTATACTAAGATCACTTTTGTGGGCATATTTTATCTTTTCACAAGAAATAGTAAAGTAATACAGGTCGTGATAAATAGCAGCTAATCATTTAATCTACTTTAAGATTTGCATCTGGTGCTGGGCTTGCTTTGTCTACGTTTAAACGATACTTAAGCAGTTTCACATGTCAGCTAAATAAAGAAAAGGCAAAACTACAATAATTGCAACCCTAAACGACTGGGAAAAAAAGCTGGACGAGATCCATTTGATATGTTTAAATAAATAATAAAAAAGTTTTATTTTTTGTTTGCGTCGTTGTTTTTTATTTCGTTTTTATCTTGTGTTGTTTTAATTTTGTGCGGAATGATGGTTAAACATGAGGTTATCGTTTTGGCCTCAAGTTTCTAAAATTACAAAATTTCGTATCAGGAATCTAAGTTTCCACGGTCTACTTAACAGACGCTTTAACTTGAAAGACGAACCGCACTAGTCAGGTGTCAAACAGTCGTTCTCACATACAGCCCTCCTCTCTCATTCCACAATGCTTTTTTTTTTTTACCCACATGCTCGCATATGTGCATACATTCACAAATTCATTTTTTGTCTTTCACTTCCTAACTACCTTCTATTTATCTGTTCCTCTCAACTGCTAGCATTCTGTATATCTGACCCTTTTTCTCTCTCTCTTTCCTCTACCTTTTCCTGAGTTACCTATAATCCTTTATCAGTCTCTTCTATTTGGCCGGGAGTCGATGTATGTAAGGATCACTGTTAATCTGAATACGCAAACCAATATGTATAGTCAGTGACATATTCTTTTAATTGAAGAGACTATTTTATCTATAATTTAGATAGTTTGTCCACTGATCTTTTCATCCCTATCTCCAAAGTTTTCTTTCTCTTTATATTGTATTCAGCTAAGTACCTCTACACTTTGTTTCTCTTATTTCATGCTCTCTTTACTCGTCATTCTCACTGTTTCATGTTTTTCCATCTTCCTGTATCAAGCTCTCTCATTCAGTCATTTTCTGTCACTTGCACGTTCAAAATATTCCTTACTTAGTATGTTTTGATTATTCTGTCATATAAATATATCTATCCTAAGCGCTCCTCTGAGCAATTGAGCGTCTCCTGCGAACATATGCATTTCTGCTAAGTAAAGATCGGATAAGCAGCGTGGGTAAACGATACGATCTTCTTTTTCAATTTTGGGTCTTATATCTTTTTTCTTTTTCTTTTTATTTTATTTTTCATCAAATGATGAAACAATCAGAGTGTTCTTAAATAACGCCTGCAGTTCTCTAGTTTCATCAAACTCCAACATGACGTGTGGCCAGCAGTGACTTGCGTTATTTTTTGCTTTTCATCTGACGCGGAAGACACAGTCAACAACATGATGATGTCATAGGGGATGATGATGATGATGACGATGATGATGATGATGATGATGACGATGATGATGATGATGATGATGATGACGATGATGATGATGATGATGATGATGATGATGATGATGATGATGATGATGTCGACGACGATGACGGCCATGATTTCCCAGGAATGTGTTGTATAAATGTCCTGATGACTTGACTCCAATTAGACAATAAATTGTCTGAAATTGGAGCATCGGTCGGGAAATTGAAACAAGGAAAAGACATCCATTGACAGTGACATAGTTGGATGAACTTTCAGTGAATAACCTGAACTTTGCTTTTAAAAATAGAGTAAAAGTAGAGTAAAATAAAAACTAAACAAAAATAGAAGAAAAGAAACAGCAAACCAGCAAAACAAAACACAAATAGCTCAGATATTCCACGATAGTCATTTGTAAAAAGAAAAACAAAAACTTGACTTCATGAGAGACAGTGGATGTGTGTACTGGATAACCAGTCAAATGAATGTTGTTGGTTCGCATCCTGTCACCGGCACTTTGTTGCGCTGTAAGATGCTTGTATGTCTAGGAATACATAGTTTGATGTATCTGTACCCTTCACTTTTAAAACGGCAGGATTTCATTTAAGAGAGGTTTGGTTTCAATTTCTAGCTGGTCGAGTGTCCTCGCGGATCTTTCTCTTAGAGCATTGGTGACATTAAAACATAAAAGAAAAAACTGAAATATTGTATCATTCTAAGCGTTCACCTTTCCGTTTCCATTTTCTTATTCTTCATTATGCATTTTCTCCTCAACTGAATCACACCATAAGATTGGTTTCAAATTTTGGCTCAAGGCAGCAATTTCACGGGAGGGGTAAGTCGACTACATCAACCCCAGTATTCTGATAGTACTTATTTTATTGACTCCTAAAGGATGAAAGGCAATATCGATCTCGGTGAAATTTGAACTCAGACAAAATGCCGCTAAGCATATTGCCTAGCGTGCTAACAATTCTGATAGCTCGCCGCCTAATTTGCCATATCATATTGATTCTAAATTTTGGTACAAGGCCAGTAATTTCGGGGAGCCAATATGTCGATTGCATCGATCCCAGTACTCAACTGATAGCTATTTTGTAGACCCCAAAAGGATGAAAGGCGAAGTCCACCACTGCGAAATTGGAACCCAGAACATGAAGATAGACAAAATACCGCTAAGCATTTCGCCCAGAGTGTTAACGACTCTGCCAGCTCACTACCTTTAATTGCAATATAATATTGGTGTCAAATTTTGGCACAAAGCCAGCAATTTCAGGAGAGGGATTAAGTTGATTACATCGACCCCAGTGATCGACTCCGAAAGGATGGAAAGCAAAGTCGACCTCTTCTGTATTTGAATTCAAGACGTAAAGACAGACGAAATGCTGCTAAGCATTTTGCCCGGTGTGCTAACAATTCTGCCAGCTCGCCGCCTTAAATTGCAATATAATATTCTTTTCTACTCTCGGTACAAGGCCCCAGTACGCAACTGGTACTTAATTTATCGATCATTCCACCTTCCTTTCAACAAATTCCCATTTTCGTCCTTCACCCTTTCTTCTCTTCCTCCAACCACCTTTCTTACCCTCTGTACCTCTTTCCAAAACTTCTTTTTATTTCTTACAGAATTTTCACTCAGCTTTTTCCCGAACCTTTCACTCGCCTCCCACTTCGCTACCCTCACCCCTCTCTTTACTCTCCTCCTCACTTCTCTGTAGCGATCATAAGTTTCTCCATCGTCCTTCTGCAACCATTCTTCAAAGGCCCTTTTCTTCTCTGCCACCGTTTCCCTTACTTACTCATTCCACCACTCACTACCTTTCCTCACACCCATTCCAACCACTCGTATACCACATACCTCAGAAGCACACATCATTACTGCCTCTCTAAAAGCCTCCCACTCCTCCCCCACATCTCCTACTTCCCCTTTCTTAACCTGCTCATATTCATCTCTCAGTTTCTCAGCATACTCCTGCTCCTCCTTTCTCCTATCCAGTTCACTCGCCTTCACAACCCCCCCCCCTGTCACTTGTCTAACATTCCATTTTGAGCATACCTTCAACTTACCCTGTTCTAAGAAGTGATCCGACACTCCTCCACCTTCACCTCTCATTACATGCACATTCACCAACCTTCCTACCACTCTCTTACCAATTAATATATAGTCCACCAAGGCCCTATCCACTACTGTTCCTCCCGCCACCCTCCACCACGTGAACTTATTCTCCTCCCACTTTTTGCAAAGACTATTCCCCACCACCAACTCCGGCTCCATACACATTTCCAACAACCTACTTCCACTTTCATTCCGACCAGGAACTCCATATTTTCCCACTACATTTTCTACTCCCTCATTTCCCACTCGTGCATTCATTTCACCCAACACCACCACATAACCACTTTTCCCCACCCTATCCACACACTCTGTCAGTTTCCTCCAGAACTCCTCTACTTCTTCCTCCCTCCTGTCGCTCCCTGGACCATATGTATTAAAAAACACCCACATCTCTTCTCCCCACCTCATCTTAACTCACAATAATCTTGAAGACACTTCCCTCCACTCCACCGCACTCTTCTTCACATGCTCTCTCGCCAGCAATGTCACTCCCTCACGAGCTCTCCCCTCCTACCTCCGACACTCATCCAGTTACATCCCCAAACTGGTACCTACCCTTACCTTTCATCTTAGTCTCGCTCAGCGCCAGCACATTCATCCTTCTCCTCATCATCACAATCCCTATCTCTCTCCTCTTTACCTCACTTGTACTACATCCACGCACATTCCATGACCCTAGTACTAGGGTGAGACTTGGTGTTAACTCTCTCCTACTCCTACCCCCTTGCCTTTTTCTTAGGAATATGGATTTACTAGGAGAGGAGGATTCCCATGCCCTTCGCTCCTGCCCCTTTTAGCCGCCTCTTACGTCACGCAGGGAATATAGCGACTGCATTCTACCGATCCCCGCCCTAGTCGCAGTGGGGTTTGCTTGTTAACCTATAGCTGGGATCCTTCAGGCCAGATCCTGCCACTCCAGGCCAAAGTAGACCTGGGAACAATAGTGTCTAAGAGGTGATGCCACACTTCTCAAACCCTGAAACCAGGGCCCCAGGGTCCCACTACCGGATGTAATTTATAGTCATACCCAGGACAACTGAGGAGACTGGTGGTAGAGTTTGGAAGAGTGTGTGAGGGGAAGAAACTGAAAGTAAATGTAGCTAGAGTAAGGTGATGAGATGTTCGAGAGATGGAAGGGCTGGTAGGACGGATGTGAGTATAAATGGTGAGACGTTAGAGGAGGTGAGTGTTTTTTTAAGTATTTAGGATCACATGTGACGGCGGATGGGGTGGTGCTGAGGAGGTTGGATACAGAGTGAGGGAGGAGAGTAAGATACTTGGAATTGTGAAAGGCATGCTGAGAGATAAAAAGTTGAGTATGAAAGAGAAAAGAGGTGTGCTGTGTGTATGAGGGCGTGATTGTGCCGACATTGTTATATGGCGCAGAGACGTGGGGGATGAGAGAGGCAGAAAGGAGGTGACTAGATGTGTTTTAGATGAAATGTCTGAGGGCTATGGTTGATGTGACACGGATGGACAGGATGAGGAAGGAGGAGGTGCGAAGACGAGTAAGAATGAAAGAAAAACTAACAACCAAATTGGAAAGACGAATGTTGCGGTGGCTTGGCCACATGGAGAAGATGGATGAGGAGCAGATGATAAGAAGGGTGATGAAGGCTGAAGTGGTAGGCAGCAGAACCAGAGGCAGACCTCGGTTTGTGTGGATGGATGGAGTGAGGAAGCTTTGGTAGTTAGAGGTGTTGGGGTGAGAGAGGCAAGACAGTTTATAAATGATAGGAAAGCTTGAAGAGTGTTTGTGGACGGATGAGTGAATTTTCGATGTTGGTCAAAGGGGTACGGAACCAGTATAATGCAGCGGGGGTAAACCAGCATATGCTGTCGGACCTCGTTGCTGATATTGGGGGTTGCGTTCTATGTGTTGATCCGAGCATAGAACGGGACTCGCTCTTTTGAGCTGGGAAATGAATGGTGTGTGTGTGTGTGTGTGTGTGTGTGTGTCTTGCAGTGGCTACCCCTCATACAAGAAATGGGGAATAGGCCTGGGTATATATATACCTGGATCAATGAAGAAATCCCGAACAACTGGAAAAAAGACTCATTGTGAAATTACCAAAGAAAGGTGATACATCAAACTGTAATAATTGGAGAGGAATTTCTCTGTTATCAATCACCAGTAAAATATTCACCCATAGCATATTACAGCGCATCACAAGCAGCAGTAGACCAATTACTTCGCCAAGAGCAAGATAGATTCAAGAAAGAAAAATCAAGTATCGACAATATTTTTGTAATTCGCCAAATACTCGAACAATCTCGTGAATGGAACTCACCTTTGAGCATGCTGTTTGTTGACTTTGATAAAGCTTTCAATAGCCTTCACCGAGATACACTTTGGAAGATTTTCAGATATTATGGCTTCTTATACAAATTAGTCAAGATGATTCGTTTATTGTGTGAAAACTTCGAATATATGTATACAGGGTTGGCTAAAAGTCACCTGACAGCAAATCAAAACCATTTAATTCCAAGATTTATTTATGTTTAACAACTGAATGGATTAAATAGAAGCATCTAAATATGAAACATCATGGAAATTATTCAAACTGAAGTCCTTCTTGAGCGACACATTTTTCCGTTCGAGCTAATACAGAATTATAGATAGCATTTATGGAATTTTGATTTACTGTCGGGTGACTTTTGGCCAACCCTGTGTGTGTGTGTGTGTGTGTGTGCATGTGTGTGTGTGTGTGTGTGTATGTGTGTGTGTGTGTGTGTGTATGTGTGTGTGTGTG
>NC_068984.1:88834565-88835758 GCF_001194135.2 Octopus bimaculoides | reverse complement strand
ATATATATACATATATATACATACACACATATACACACATATATATTGTTGACAGACATAATGCTGTGCTTTTGGCTGACAAATCTCTCTATAACATGTGCTGAAAACACAATACGCATTGGTAGAAAACGAACATTGTCCCGGCAGCGACTCCCAGAAACGCGAGGCGCATTTCGCCCTCCATATGGCTTGTCAATGAAGTGCATTTTGAATACATACAAATATATATATATAAGGATAGTATAACACAAAGTTGGGGGATAACAGGCTTTAATAGTAAATTACAATGGTTGTCTCTACTACAAATGTTGGTGATCTACTTTTAAAGCTTTTATCCCCCATCCTCGTGTTATATTATTCTTGTATTGATCTTATGTAAAGAGGAGTTCAACATGTGCATGCAGCCCTGGAATATATCCTACTGTAAAATAACGTGTGGTAATCAAACCATGACGTAAGAGCTCTTAAATGCACGTTACGAGGTTTTTACTCGAACTATACTATATATACGTATAAACGTATGTATATTTCAGGTAATATTACGTCTGATAACGTAAGATAATAGGTACATGCAATTAGTGCTCAGGCAGACTTCCTGCCTAAACTCCAACCTAAACTGCAACTAAAAATGCAGCGATGTTTTACCTGCCTAAGTGAGGATTGACTATAAGCAGTGTTTCAATCGAGCTGGTGCATCCGGCTTTAGATTTAACCTGTCTTAACCTTACAATCTTACATCAATAATACAAACATACCTTATAACTATTTTGGGAGAATGCCAGCATATATCACAACAATTATATATATTCCTCCATCGAGCACTTATTGATGATCTCTTGTGATCTAAATTCCTAAAACATTCTTTTCTATATTCAAGTTGTATCAAAATAATATAAATAAATATATAATATATAATTGTAATAATCTTATCATATACCAGTTGTTTGCCAATTTATACCTTTATTCTATACTATTGTATATACATATATATATACACACAAAATTAATATAAACAGCAGGTTACAATGTTTCACCAAATGGGAGAGTTATAATTGTCACTAGATGTAACTAGGGTGTTAAAAATACATCTACATTGCTACAAGAGCTAAAATGCTCTAATGCTGTATATATAATGCTGTTAACAAACATGAATATATATATATATATATATATATATATATATATATATATAT
>NC_068984.1:88832603-88834555 GCF_001194135.2 Octopus bimaculoides | reverse complement strand
TATATATATATATATATATCAGCAAAGTCATGGAAAGGATAGTCAGGGGAAAACTAATCGCATTCCTTGAAGAAAATAACTTGCTGAGTGATACCCAGCATGGCTTCCGACCAGGTAGGAGCTGCCTGACCCAGCTCTTACAACATTATGACTGGGTGTTGAAGCAGTTATTCAACAACTCAAATGTGGACGTAATATACCTTGATTTTGCAAAAGCTTTTGACAAAGTGGATCATGGTATGATATACTACAAACTGCGTGATCTTGGCATAGCTGGCAAACATGGAGAGTGGTAACATGTCTTTCTGAAAGATAGAAGTCAGGCAGTAGTGGCTAATGGAGCCACCTCTATGAAAACACAAATAGTGAGCGGTGTTCCACAGGGCACTGTCTTTGGACCACTGTTTTCTATAGTGGCCATCTCAGATATGACCTCAAGTGCCCGGATAGCCACCCTTGCAAGCTACGCAGACGATACGAAAGTCTCGCAGAAAATACAGTACTCCAGTGATGTTTCACATCTGCAGCAGGAGTTGGACTCAATTTACAGATGGGCTGTGGATAATAATATGCAGTTTAATGCTGAAAATTCCAAGCCCTGTGCTACCAACGTCCAAAACTGAATATGAAACTTACAGAGTACACTGGTCCGCAGGTAATTTCAATCCCAGAGCCTAAATCAGTGAGGGACCTGGGTATCGACATGAGTGATGATACCTCTTTCCAAGTGCACAATACCAGGATGGCGACAAAGTGCAGACAACTGGCTGGCTGGATCCTGAGAACATTCAGAACCAGTGATAAGGAAAACATGGTGGTCTTCTGGAGGACATTCGTCCTCAGCCACCTGGATTACTGCTCACAGCTATGGACACCCACCAGTGTGAAATTAACAGCGGACCTTGAAGCAATCCTGAGAAGATTCACAAAGAAAACTGTCTCTTTGCAACTGCTCAGCTACTGGAAAAGGCTTAAACAGCTAAGACTCTACTCGCTGGAGAGAAGGCGAGAGAGGTATACAGTAATATACATCTGGAAGATCCTGGAAGGAATTGTGCCAAATTTTGGCATTGAAAGCTACACCAATGCCAGAACGAGACGACACTGCATAGTGCTAAAGATCCCAGCAATGCCATCGCGCTTCAGGACTAGTTACTGCAACAGTTTGGGTTTCAGGGGACCAGAGCTTATTAATATTCTCCCGAAGAGCCTGAGGAACCTGCACAAAATAGAGGTAGGGGGTTTTAAATCAAAGCTCTTCCTGTCGAGAGTCCCAGATGAACCTACCTCACGGCAAGAGGTGCAAATGAGGGTAGCTACATGAAACTCCATTCTTCACCAAGCGCCACATATTGGAGGAGGCTCTCAGTAATAACAGTGTAGTAAAACGGCGATGCATCAGCATGGCCGCAGCTCTGAGCTGAAACTATAGAAAAAAATATAAAGATAAAAATGCACTGAGAATAGTTGAAATATTCTTTATTAGTATGTTTAAAGCTTTGTAAAAGGTTAATAGTTGCAATAGAGACATTAGTCTCTCTCTATCACCTTTCAACATAATTATATATGAAGAAACAGTAGAACAATTAACAACATAATAAAAATAAGTTTATTTTTTGATGATGCTTGGTTTTACAAATCCTGTGTCATTCAGCTTAGCAGCCGCTGATTGGTTTATAAGCGGTATTGGAAGGTTAAGAGCTTCCTTGATGCATGCTAGAGGAGCAAGTAGCTATCACATCGAAGGCATCGTGGTGGAGAGTGCTTCGTTGAGGAGCAAGGTGTTGTCACGTCGAAGGTATCGCACTCAAGAGGCTTAGAAAATGAAACAAACTCTTTAAGTACTAGTTTTACTACGCATGCGCACTCGAGGGGGCTTCCGGAAAGGCAAGTCCCTTGCGCATGTGCTGATAGTACTTCCTCAATGGCGGCTATAATTTCGCGCCACTACA
>NC_068984.1:88830923-88832593 GCF_001194135.2 Octopus bimaculoides | reverse complement strand
GCACGAACAAGGAAAGGATTGTAGTGGGCGCCTGAAACAAGAAGCGGCTGTAGATATATAATGAAAATGAAACAATTTGTTAATACAGAGAATCGAAATACCCAACAATATAATACAATGCACACGGAAAATAATATTCCAGCGGTACAATTCAAGTTCAGCTTGGTAAGTGTTGTTAGCTGTAAAATTTTTTTTTTTTTTGCTTACGTTACTGCAGTTCCTTTATTACTTGTGATTGATGCAGTGGCGCAAGAAATGTCTGAGTGTTCAGCACTAATAGGGAAAAACACAGTTTGAGCCTTTCTTTTTACAAAAGGAATGCTGAAAAATGGAATAATACACAATGCAGTCAAATATAAATTGTCTTGGAGAGTTTCTTTGGCCAGTGCACTGTACGGCCAGACCTAGTGACATAGGGTTCACTTGCGGTAGTTCTCAGCATTGAAGGTGGAGTTTTCACAGGTGTATGCGTTGGTGATGGTGTTGACAAAGGTATATGCAAAGGTTGAAAAGGGGGTATGTCAGTATTGTCAACGGAAGATGTAGTTTTATCAAAATACGCTTTCTTCAGACGGTCGACAGACACAGTCTCCGTCCGAACATTAGCGTCTATTTTAAAAAATTTGGGTGTGCGAGAGAGCACACGAAAGGGTCCTTTATAAGGAATCACGTCGGGGTCACCAGTGTTGTCACGTCGAAGGTATCGCGCTCAAGAGGCTTAGAAAGTGAAACAAACTCTTTAAGTACTAGTTTTACTACGCATGTGCACTCGAGGGGCTTCCGGAAAGGCAAGTCCCTTGCGCATATGCAGATAGTACTTCCTCAAT
Organism: Octopus bimaculoides; assembly: GCF_001194135.2. Classification (NCBI taxonomy): domain Eukaryota; kingdom Metazoa; phylum Mollusca; class Cephalopoda; order Octopoda; family Octopodidae; genus Octopus; species Octopus bimaculoides. Next base: position 88,831,766 of record NC_068984.1, on the reverse strand, counting down.
GGCGGCTATAATTTCGCGCCACTACAGCTTTAACCGATTTCACAGTTTACACTGATTTTCAAAAAGTTCAAATAGAAAGATGTGGCTTAATCGTCGCTGTCTTGCTTCTGACCAGTGTTTGAAATTTGCCCTGTTTTTATAGGGAGTTCATGGCTCAAATTAGTATATGTTTTCAATAGGATTTGATTGGTAGAGGATAGTCACATGACTTGTCTTAGAAATTGTTAGTAGGTTCCCCGCTACGTCCGTGTGTTTATATCAAGTGACAATGTTTGGCGTCGTAAGTTAAGGCTGACACGGCTGACTGAATATGTCCCAAAATCAATGCTCTGGATGTTTTCTGTCTAGTGCTTGCGTCTTTTTTTTTTCTATCCCTAGAGGTGTCTTTATGGTTAGCTATCCTTCTTTGTATACAGACAGACATATGCACGACAGGCTTCTTTCAGTGTCCGTCTATCAAATCCACTCACAAGGCTTTGGTCGGCATTATTTTATTAATTTTTCTCTCAATGTTCATTCAAATAACTTACTTAAATCGCACTTTTCATTACTTTTCAGATTCTGAAATATAAAATTGTATTTCATCGACTTGATTCAATTTCCCTTCAACCTTTCTATTTGTTGGTTATATTGGTTTGTCTGCATATTTCTATTTCTCTCGCACGCACGTAAGTATGTATGTGTGTGTGTGTGTGTGTGTGTCTGTGTGTGCTTATATGTATCTACATGTGTATACGTGTGTTTGTATTGTTATATCTATCTATCTATCTATCTATCTATCTATCTATCTATCTATCTATCTATCTATCTATATATATATATATATATATATATATATATATA
>NC_068984.1:88827311-88830598 GCF_001194135.2 Octopus bimaculoides | reverse complement strand
GGATACAGGTAATACCGAGTAAGTGCTGTATACCGATTAGTTTGCCCCAATCGTTGTATGAACAGGATTGGGTATTATAAGTCGTGTATTAGCGTGTGTATATGTAAATATATAAAAACAAAAAGATAAAGAGAGCAAAGGTAAGGTTGAAGAATTTTATGGATAGAGTCTTACAGGTGTTTCTGGGAAGATCCAGTACTTCCCTTCATCGGAGACAGAAAAAATAAAGTAATCTATTATTATATCCATAGGCGGATATTTTTGGAAAAAATACAAATCTCGGTCTATCTGTTGTTGTTTCTAACTTTCTCTCTTTTTTTTCCCTCGCATATAAGTAAATGTGTGGAGTGTATTAGTATGTATGTAAAGGTTTATATGTGTATATGCATATTTATGTGTGTGAGAGAGACCGTTTTTATATGTTTGTATGTATGTATGTATGTAGAAAAATAGAAAACATAATAAGCAGATACACACACACACACACACACACACACACACACACACACACACACACACATATATATATGCATACATCCATACATATACATGTATATATAAACTGCATTTGATCTCCGATTTGTGATCTCCCCTCTATGTTCTTATTCTTTCTGATATTTTTTCCTTTCTCACACTCCACGTCCATAATATTTGTTTTAAATGAATTTGATCGTTGGCTTTATCTTTTCAACAGCCACATTCTTCTCCTTTGTCCTTCCCAGTATATAGTCTATAATGTATCGTTCGTTTTTAAGCACGTATTTCATAGTTCCTACAGAATGGTCACATATACTCTCCAACGACCACTAGCATCAAATTAGTTAGTCACATTGCGTGTTAGTTGATGGTCGAATTTCTCTGCAACCTGTCCTTTTTGTCCAAATGATCAATTCTCTGACAAAAGCACGTTCACAGTCTGTCTTTATCACGTTCTAATTGTTACAGCCAGTTCTCTCGTACAAAAACCGACCTCCATTAGCGACTTTTAATGAGCAAGAGCGCTAGGATACTGTTAGAATACTGACAGACCCCTTCTTTCCCTTAAAAAGAAAAGCAGAAAAAAGCATTATAAAAAAGATTTGAAAACAGCTCTATCTATCTATCTATCTATCTATCTATCTATCTATCTATCTATCTATCTATCTATCTATCTATAAAGATTCTGCTTTAGAGCTGTCCCCTTGTCTATTAGTTTTTATTACCCATATAAATGAAATAGCGACCTCCTTGGAGAAGTTATAGGGGCCAATTGGCGTCATTCCATTCTCTCTTCTTCTGTGAGTCAGACCCCGCATTTTATGCTTGTTATCCTCTTTGTTTTTAGACATTTAAATCATACCGCATAGGTATGCGTCAACGTTACTCCTTTCAATAATTTCCCCCTAAACCTACTCAGTTCTTAGCTTCATATTGCAGAGTAAATGTGTCTCTCTCTCTCTCTCTCTCTCTCTCTCTCTCTCTCTCTCTCTCTCTCTCTCTCTCTTCCTCTTTTTCCTCTTCCTTCTGTCTATCTCTCCTCTTCACAATCTCATGTGAGTATGTGTGTGTGTATATACATTATATTTTGTTGTATGTAAGCGATTGCAAACTTGTATGAATGTATATATTCATATGTGTGCATGTATGCATACATACGCATATTGAAGTATGTATGTGTGTGCGTGTGTATGCATGTATGTGTGAGAGTATTTGCATGTTCGGGTATGTTGATATTCTCACACACAAACACACACATATATGTATAATGTGTGTGTGTGTGTGTGTGTGAGTGTTTACCTGCGTGCGCGCACACATATTTGTCTGTATGTTTGTCTATCGATATACATAAATATAGCCTTCTCTCTTTTGTATAGTTTGAAAATAAGGTTTGACGCGATTAATCAAGCAAACGGCAAGAAAGGTCGAGAGCGAGCAAAGAAAAAAAAAAAGATCTGGTATTTTATCGTTTGCAATAAACAGCATTAACATAAAACATTTACTTGTCTTTGATAGCTTCTATTTATATTTGACTCTCATTTAAATAAGATAATTTCCTCGGACATTCTTCCTTTTATTCCTGAGTTAAAATAAGTTTAGTTTCTTTGTTGAACGCCGAAAGATAAAGGACAAAGATAAATAAGGACAAAGATGTTAGGATCAAAGATTTGAAGGAGTGAGGTGACCTTGTTGCTGTAGTTTAGATTCAGCTCATATCTGATTGACCAAACCTTTCTGATCAAAGACATTTCAGCTGCAACTAACTGTATTTTTTATCTTCCAGACAGCTACGTTATCCTTAGAAAGATTCTTTTTTTTTTCACAGATGATACATTTATGATTTGATGTGCATTTGGATATTTGTTTATAATAGCCAGATGGCAATCTTTCCATTCACGAGCCGTCATTTAGCACGGCGTTTCTGGCCGAAAAAAATATATAATCTTTATTCCTGCGATAGAACGAAAGGCGAGTCCACAATGAAATTTCAATTTCCAGTTGAAACCAACAAATTTACTTTCACGACAGATTCCTTAGAAAAGATATGCCAAAAGATATCCAAAACCTTTTACTTAAAAATATTAAGCCAATTTTTATTTAGTCGAAAGAAATCGATATTGGGGAAGATATTTGAGCGATCATAGTTTCATAGTTAATTAACTATTTACTTATGAATTTTATTCGAGAGCAGAAAATCTGAAGAATATTTCTTTGATAGACTTTTAACACTTGTTAGCAATAATCTCCGCTTCGTGATTATATAATAATGAAACAGAGACGAAAATCAACTAGAAAATTCAACAAAATTGGAGCCACAATTAGAAGCAAAATATATAATCGTTCTAAGACAATTTTTAAAACAACAACAACAATAAAAACAATTTGGCAGCCGATTTATTATTGTATATTCGATCGAATGACAATCAAAAACAGGGTCCACAGCTATTTATTCTTTTAGTTGTAACATCAAGCATGTATCCTGCAATTTTTTCTTCCCCTTGATTCAGTCATTACACTGCGGCCATGCTGGGACACGGTCTTCAAGAATTTTTTTGTAGAATGAATCGACCCCAGTAGGTATTTTCGTTTTAAATCCAAGTACTTATTTTATCGGAAAATAAAAGAAAATCTTTCCCTTGGTTTCAAACAGTTATTAATGTTGATGGAAGTGGAACCATTTAAGTTCTAGTTTCACTGCTATGAATTAGCCGCTGACGATGTCACCCAGATAGCAAATCTTTTTATATACAGCACGCACTCTCTCTTTCTCTCTCTCTCTCTCTCTCTCTCTCTCTCTCTCTCTCTCTCTC
>NC_068984.1:88824144-88827301 GCF_001194135.2 Octopus bimaculoides | reverse complement strand
TCTCTCACACACACATTTGTAAGCTCCATTACTCTCGACCTGATTTGGTGTATGTTTAGTATTCCAGAGCAGCTTCTGCATCTAATAGGACTGGCAATCAGCCACTAAAAGCCCTACAGCCACTCGAGCAGCATAACTCCCTCGCAACAAGGGTCTTTTCAAGGAAGTAAGGTTCAAACATGTTCAGAGACATCGCAGACGGTCGTTTCAATTCCAAATCGGAACTGTACCGTTGTGAGAGATATTTCTCCTGGTGAGAGACTCTCTCTAGCAGGATCTCCAAATCATCAGAGTTGAGAGGTGGGGAGTCGTTCTCTTCTTCCGGCTCTGGTTCTGGTGATGCTGACCGCGTAGTCGAAGCAGCACATGGAAACTCAGACGATTGTAAGAGTTCAACTGAACAACATCGAGTTGAATCCAATGGCGTAGTCAGAGGAGGGGAGGCTGAGTTATCCCTGCTGTAAAGGGCACTGAACTGATGTTCTAAAGGCGCATTTTGGCTGGAGTTATAATCTGTCTCCACGTTGTCAATGATATCTGCTGGCTCAGAGAAATTAGGCTGGGTCCAGGAATCAGTCTTTTGCTATATTATTTATATATTTCATCTTTTATTTCATCTGTGTTAGAGGTTTTTAACGGCTGCAGTTCTTCGACTTATTCCGCAGCTCACCAGCCTATGGAATTCCTTATATTCAATTATTTTAAAAAATACTTTATTGCTTCTCTCTTGAACTAGAGGGAATTGTCGAAAGCTGAGGGCAACGAATATATTACTGGACACATCTACCGACTTAATTCAACATTGAACCCATTGCTGATTCTCACCATATCCCACTCATATACGCCTTTAAAGACAGATAGTGTAACAATAATGTAGCGAATGTGTATGGTGCCAATGCGTTCAAGCGTTTGTGTGTGGGGGTGGGGAGGCGTGTGTGCGCATGTGCAAGCATATATGTCTATAATATATATATATATATATATATATATATATATTTATATATACACACACACATACATACAATATAATATAGATATACATACATGTATGTATGTATGTATGTACGTATGTATGAATGTATGTATGCACATATATATATATATATATAATAACGTATATATGTACATATAATAATAGATATGTGTGTATCATATACACATAGAAAAAGGGTATATTTTCTATCTTACCCCCAGCTGACAGTAATTATCTTTCCTATTTAACAGTTAAGTGGTTTTTAATAGGAAGGGCAACCAGCTAATGAGTGGCATACCATGGATACTGAAATAGAGTATGGTGACATTATAATAAGATACGTTATAAAACAAATATATACTTTGCACGGTTAAAATATATATGATGTAATATATACGTGGTATATTATATGCGTGTTCGTGTGTGCATGTAAGTATGTATGTATGCATGCATGCGTGCATGTTTGCATCATATAACTGAACGAGGTCTTGTGAAAAATTTAGTTGAGGGCGTGTAGTTTAGTGTCGAAGGAGAAGCAAGTATTAAGCAATAAGACTTTTCCAAGAGATCCATCTTCACTGAGAAATGGTCAATATGAATATATCCCAAAGCTGGTAGAGATCAGAAAGTTTTATAGCAATTTGTTTGGCGGTTTCTTGCAGTCGCTTTATGCATGGAGGTACTCTTTGCTTTTACTGTGGTTGTTTTGCACGTCTCGCAGTGTTACGTAAAAACAGATGTTGTAAACTTCGTCTTTCATTGAGATAATCAAAAATTAATGTTGACACGAGGAGTTGAAAAAGCTTGTAAAGCCAGCAGATGAACTAAAAGGAAATGAGGAAAAGGTTGGTAGTAGTGGTGAATCATTATCAAGAGGGGTAAATGATAGAAAGAGTGGATTCTATGTAAATACAGGAACCACCTTTCAGATGTAAGTCGGAATACAGAAATCTTTGATCTGCAGGAAGCGTTTGAGACCAATGGAAACACGTTTTTTTTCCCGAACGGTAAAGGCTAAAACATGGGTGTATTTTTTATTATCCGGAAACAAAAGCTCGGTTCATGCGTGGAATGGTTTCAAACCTTCGCTCCAAGGAAGTTCAAGCGCAAGCGGTGGACACAGAATATCATGGTGACTTTTCAGGGAGGAGCATCATTTTCCTTGATTTTCTAGGAAGAAGTTATTCTGTGAACAAAGTGTGGTACTTTGAGGCACTCAAACCATTAGGAGGAAGAGTCCGAACAAGAGTCTGAAAATTACTACATTTTCCCTGGACGATTACACACATCTTTAGCAACATATGAGATAATCGGCAAATTGGGTTGGCCATTAATCCTCCATCCACTGCATCATACGGATCTGGTGCCCTCTGACTTTCACCTCTTCGGTTCAATGAAGAATAGTCTTCAGGGACAACTATTTGATGACACAGACGAGGTGAAAGTGCCTATGAAGAAGGGGTTTTAGCAGTGCACGCCTAAATTATCTCAAACAGGATTCGATTGTTTGATTCAACGATAGTTCAAATGTATGACTTGCGATAGTGATTGCGTTAAGTAGACATATTTGTGCGATTTGAACCGTCGATGTCATTTGATAAAGAAGATATACCTACTTTTGCATTATTTCCGGTTCAACTCTCATGCATACATGGTTGAATTCAACTTGTGACCGAGTAGAACCACTTCCTTTGTTTAGTAAGTCCCTGAAAAAGTTACTCGTGTCGAAGTTCTTGTGCAAGTTTCTTTTGAGTGGATAGAGTGCATTGAACCCACTTTTCAGCGTAATCAGTTATAAAAACCGTGAAACAGCAGGGATTGAGACGGCCAGAAAACAAACGCGCTTTAGGCTTTTTTTTTCTTTTTGTACGAGCTTACCTTCTCTTAGAGGGAAGAGTTAACGAGAATTAAGGGTCCTTCACTCACATGCTAATTAATCCATAGATGGGACTCTAACAGGTGCTACTATTCTGAATCAGAATAGACCTGGGGAAAATAGTGGCTAAGATGTGGACTCTGCACTCCTCACAACCCTAGAATTCCTGTACTAGGCTTCCCACTACCGGATACAGTTTGAATTCATACCCAGGACTAGAGAGAGGGGGAGGGAAAGAGAGAGAGAGAGAGAGAGAGGTAATGATATATATATATATATATATATATATATATATATATATATATATA
>NC_068984.1:88812856-88822558 GCF_001194135.2 Octopus bimaculoides | reverse complement strand
GGCTTTAGCTATGGGTTCGCCATTATCACCGAAAATAGCCAATATATACATGATATACTTTGAGAATTTGGCTTTAGGATCAGCACCACTAAAATCAACCCTATGGCTGCAATATGTTGATGACACCTTTATACTCTGGCCCAACCAGGAAGATGCCTAAGTGCTGTTAGATCATGAAAACTCAATAAAACCATCCATACAGTTCACAATGGAAAAGGAAAAAGACAATCAGCTAGCATTCCTGGACGTATTAATAACACGCATCAAGTATGGATCCAGGACATCCGTATATCGCAAGCCGACCTTCACTGGACGATGCCTCAACTTCAATTCCCATCATCCATACAGTGTAAAGAGAGGGATTGCTCAGTGCTTAAAACATCGAGCAATGAATATAAGTAGCGATCGTGATACCCACCACGAAGAAATGATAAAGCTCAATAACAATCTATTAAGCAACAATTGCCCCAAAAGTATACTATCCACTCCAATTATGAAGAAGAGAGAGGATGAAACCAATAAATTGTCCACAGTCGGTCTACCCCATGTGAAAGGCCTCTCCGAAAAGATACAAAAGATATGCGGCCCATATGACATCAGGACAATATTCAAGAGTAATACAACACTTCGCAAACATCTCCTTCGAGTAAAACCACCAATAAAAGAGAATATGACCAAAAACTGCGCTTTGAAAGGTTTCTCGTGGAAAACCCCATAAAAGCCACGGGAGCCTGGTCAAAAGACGGGGAGAGATCCCCTTCCCCTTTCATATTCCTTTTTTTACAGGTGTAATCTCAGAATTGGTCTATTCATACTGGCCATTCTTCCGACATTCACCCACCTGTCAACAAATTTGCTACAAGCCAACACTTCCCTCTCCACTCTCACCTTCCTTTTCAGGTGGAACTTAAAAAGTTGATGAGGCCTTGGCCAAAGAGGAAAGTGTTTGACTTTAGCCTTTTCAAACGGGTCCACCGAACCACCTCACCGAAAAGAGCTGCGAGTTCCCGCGGGTCGGAGAGCCTGGTTTCGCTAATGGCTGCTACATCCACACTGTAAGACCTCTGGTCGTTTAAGAGGTGACCTTGTTTACAAGGTGACCCGCGGCCTCTCACATTTATGCTACCGACTCTGAGCACAACCATGTTTCAAAAAGATTTACGAAAGAGAAAAAAGCTCTACTTACCACCGTTGTCTGGTGGGGTGGTTCCCTTTTGTTTGGGTATTTCCACCAGATTTTTGTAAAGGTTTTTCGAGGAATTTTTTCCGAGCGACCCAACATCGTTTGTAAATTTGATCTTAATTATTTCGTAGTTCTCACTAGATATTTTCAAAGTGAGTATGTGTGCTGGTGGTGAGTTGTGTGTGGGCATGACAAAATCTGCCATTGTAGTGTCTGTATTTTCTTTCAAGTACGTGACAAGATGTTCATTGTTCGTGTTTATTACTGTGATGTTGGTCTTGGTGGTGGTGGTGTCTGTGTGTGTTGTAATTTGTGTTGGTGTTTGTGGTGGTAGTGCTGGAGAAGGTGTTGCTAAGTGTTGCGAGTGCATGTTGTTGGGAAGCTCTATTTTCTCGCGCCTCTCCAGTTTGTCAGCCGTTTCTTTACACTTCTTCTTTCTTTTCTTTTTCGGTGGCACTGTGTGCCACTCCCCTTTCTCACTATCACTGCTCGCACTGTCCGAGTTGATTGGGTCGGGGAAGGGGATGTCATTGGGGTCTGTTTCAGTATTTTTAAATGCAGTTTTATCTGTTGTTCGGTACCATTGTTGTTGGTGTCGGTCTGGTGATGGTTGGAGGTGGTGTCGCTTTTGGTGGTGGTGTTGGTGGTGCGGAAGCTTTCGTTTTCTGCTTCCGCTGCATCTCCTGTTGTTGATGTTGTTGCTGCTGCGCTGGAGATGATTCTGACGACTTCTTTTTTCTCTCCGCCTCCATTCTTTCCTTATAAATGGATCAATCTACTTTCAAATGCTTTTCGCTGCTGCAGAGGCAGCACTTTGGTCTTCGCCCCTCTACAGCAACATACAGCCTTGTGCCGTCCGGCAAATTTATAGAGTCGGGTATGGCATTTATGCTTTCTTGGTCAATTTGAACAAGGAGCTACATACCCATACCCGACCAGTTTTGGCTGTGCAATTTGTGTATTTCCAAAATAGTGGCAGTGTCTTCTATGTCGAAGAGAACAGCTGCCACTAGCCAGTATATATTTAATTCAGGAGGCACTAGTTCAATTTTTATCTTGGTTACGTGCCGACCAAGGTATGTCGGCACGAGCAGCAAATCCTCAGTTTTGAGGGGTGTTGTTGAATGCTGTTTTGAATCCTCTTCAGTTGAGAAGCGAACTTCTACTGTTCCAAATCGCTTCCCCTTGGTAACGAAAGATTTTTTGCCCCATATGGGCTTCAGTGCTATCTCCAACTGCTGTGGAGTTGCCCCTTCAATTTTTTTATGTTGGATATTAAAGATTTTGTAGATTATTGTCTTTTTGTTGGTCTGTTGTATTAATTGTTGTGGAGTATTAAGGAAGACATTGTTTCTATCCTTCCTTAACAACTTCTTTGCATTTTTTATTTCATCCATTGTAACGTTGATTTCCTCCGAACTTTGCTTAGCTGCGGATGCGAAACCGTTACAATGGGTTTAGTTGTTGGTCTTGGTGAAAGAAGGGAACAGCTTACTGTTCTCTTCAAAGACATTTTGGCAAAATATGTAAGTTTCAATACAAAATTTCAAATTTTTTGAAACGAAAATTTCGCCCCTAAAAGGAGAAAATTCCGCCTAACCGACTAGCTCAGCAAGAGACCGGTCGGTTTGGCTACAGAAATATTAAAAAATATAAAGGTGTTCCACAATATTTCCAGTAAAAATTGGCCAAAAACTTACAGCTTCTGGAGACACGTCCGTCCAGTTTGAAAACAATAACAACAACAACAATAATAATAATAATAATAATAATAATAATAATAATAATAATAATAATAAAAGAAAAAGAAGAAAAAAAGAAGAAAAGAAAAAAATACTTTCTAATTGATGTATCAATACCAGCAGATGACAACGTTTCCCTAAAAGAAATGGAAAAAATTTCAAAATACAAAGACCTGGAAATAGAGGTAACTCGAATGTGGAATCTAAAAACAGAAACAATTCCTATCATAGTAGGTGCCTTAGGTATAATAAAAAAAATATTCAGACAAATACATAACAAAAAAACCAGGACTTACAAATATATATAACATACAGAAAATTGCACTACTGGGCACTGCACACATCCTACGCAAAACACTTTCAATACAGTAAGCATAAGAGCATCACAGCAAACCACAGTACATACCCAAGGCGCACAGAGCTGCACTCGGTAGTGAAGTGAAAGCACGTTATAAAAATAAAACTACTGAACAACAATAATAATAATAATAATATCGAAAATACCTCAGGAATGAGAACCCAAGTTCACACTTGATGAAGGCTGGAGGGTATATCAGCCGAAACGTTGTGTTAACAATAAACAAGATGAGGACAAATATCCGTCAAATATAAATAATGTAAATAATGTACATAATTCATCGTCTCTTAAATATAGAACTGAAAAACAGAAAGTTAAAAACAGTTCAAAAAGGTTCAAACGTCGTGGTGTATTGGATCGATTTTTCGTCAATGGAAGAATCCAGTGAAATTCATATGTAAATCCAGTAGTACTCCAGGTGGAATGCTGGTGAGTAGATGAGGAGAGGTGCAGAAATTTCAGGTAGAAGTAAGTCCGAAGTGTAGGAGGTTAAAGCAGGATAAAACTGGTGCGACCACGTACAATATATATTGTTAAAATACCGTTGAGATCAATTTTGCTTTTTAGCTCTTTCAGGGTCGAGAGAAGAGTAAGAATCCAGAGCAGTAGATCAGAAGAACTACTAGAATATCGGACGAGATGCCTGATGATATCTGTTTCGGTCCTTTGCGTTTTGAAAGAAATACTTGCGATGCTACTGAAACCAATGGGGAAAGGAAGCTTGCAGGAATGGGCAACGGCCATTCTTCTACAAAAATCTTGCACGGGCGTGCAGATGCAGACAAATGGTTATCCTTGAACGACGGATGCTCCAAAACACACACACACACACACACACACACACACACACACACACACACACACACACAAATATATATTTATAGAGGTACATTTGTTGTTGAAAATGTACCTGAATTTAAAAAAACTTGTAAATGTTTAAAATAAATTTATTTACATATATACCAAACTAGTTTCAACAATATTTTTTGTTTATCAATGGTAAAAATTTAGAATTACGAATTAGAAAAACATGTTTAAAAGTTTCAATGTTGACAAGTTTAAATACATCGGATTCCAAAACACACCGTTACAAGCGAAAGTTCCTCCACACGACGGAAAGAGAATCAGAGAAATTGTAAACCGAATCCCTTTTTTTACCATCTTTATTTCTCCCTTGTTTTTCTCCCTCTTAACTCAGTATAACTAAAACATTGATGATATTTATTACTTGTCGATCACTACTAACACTAATAAACTTTGTACATTTAAACAAGTTGATGCATAATTTTTATATTATTGACTGTTATGAACATTTAAACTTGTCAACATTGAAACTTTTAAACATGTTTTTCTAATGCATAAGTCTAAAATTTTACCGTTGATAAACAAAAAATATTGTTGATACTAGTTTGGTATATATGTAAATAAATTTATTTTAGACAATTACAAGGTTTTCAAATTTAGGTGCATTTTCAACAACAAATTTGCCTATATTTTTTCCTGCGTGGAAATACACCCACTCTTTTGTTATATATATATATATATTCCTGGAGAAGATGTGTGTGTGTGTGTGTGTGTTTGTGTGAATATGTACTTTTCTTATATGTATGCACATCAATAACAAACACAAACATAGGAAGAAAATGGGAACCAGTGTGAAAAGAAAGAATAATAGAAAAGAAAAAGACTATACAATGAAATAGAGAGAGAATGACAAATAGATAGATAGCGAAAAGAGACGAAAGGAGATTATACATACACACGCCCACATACACACATGTACATACATAGATACATACACACACATAAATGCATACGTATACACACACACACACACACACACACACACACACACACACAAACACACAAACACATATATATATATATATATAAGTATATACACACAGCGAAGGGGAGCGAGAACGAGAGAGAGGGGGGAGACTGAAAACAAAGGTGAGCGATGTCAGGAAAGATAAACAGAAATGAACCAACAGAAATACAAGACTAGACAATGTGAAGCAAAAGTAAGGAAATAAAAAGGAAATTGTAATACTAACAAGTAGGAAAAAAGAAGAAGCATATAACATAGAAGAAAACTACAAAATTCCGTCGTTAAACAAAGAAAAAACTCAGACGACGGGTGAAGTACTGGATAAGCAGAAGGGTCGAAGTGAAGGGTCGATGACAATAGAAGGTGGACAAACATAAAAGTGAACAAGAAGGTGAGTTGAGAGTAGAAGAAAGGGAAGAGAAAAGGAGAGAGCAAGCGAGCGAGCGAGAGAGAGAGAGAGAGAGAGAGAAGGTTAATGATTAGACGAACAAGAGTCAAGAGCAACAGGTGATAGCGAATGGTGACAGACGGAGAAAATGTGAAGTTTAAAGGAAGACTTGTTACAGTTTAAAACAAGAGAAGACCAGCACGTAAAATCAACATGTACAACGAAGATCAAGTGTTGTACATAAGCGACCGAAAGAGGAAACAATTCGGAAAGTAGACAGAACAAGTCAGGACGTCTATCCTGAACCAGAAAACAAACTAAAGACCTGAAAATCAGAGTACAAAAGCAGGGGGCGGAAAAAAGAAGTAAATATACATAAGGCGGGAATTGAATTTAATTGTTGTCGTTCAACAATGAAAAAAGGTAAATATTAAAACAAACTGAGTCTTTGTCGAAGGAGATAATTTTAGGAGCTATAAAACAGAAGCATATAGGTGAAAAGGTAATTTTTCAGTCATATTTCACTCGCATTATAAATGTGAAATTAACACAAATTTCATAATTCTGATCATGAATTTTCAACAGCATTTGAACCTAAAGGGTGAATACTTGCAGTGTTTTGGTCAAAAATACTGTAAATATTCTCCCGCTTCAGGATAACTTCAACAAAACATTTTTGAAATCTTGCCAAAAAAGGAGGTTCTACGTGCTCGTCCAGCCTGCAATAAGTAAGAGTCAAATTTTTCTCAAATTACACTCCACACATCTTGAAAAACGAGTGACAAATTAAATTATATGGTCTTGAATGCACTAGTCCTAGATACAGTATCTAAAAGAAAGACGGGATGGTAATAGCTTGAGTATCTTTCATCATAGATTTGGTCTTTTACCCGGAATTAAACAGCAATAATAATTCATGAAACCAAATCTTATCTCTAAAAAATGATGCGCACCGAGCTTGCATCACTAAACTCCTTTCCGTTTATTTCCATAATATGTTATGAAAGAAACGAACTCCCAAAAAACCGTTTTCTTATACCCTAAAGACAATAAGTTGGTAAACGAGTTCGATTCCGCGTATAGGTGCCCATGTTGTTCTTGTTGGTGGTAGTGGTGGTGATGCCCTCAGCAGCAATCACTTTCACAAACATCACCCCGTTTAGCTTTCTAACATTTGACAGAATTTGGTGGTCGAGTCCATTAGCTTGGCTAATAGAAAAAGGTTTTACAAGTTTTCAGAAAACATAAATAGCAAAGTCAACATTGGCGGAATTTGAACTCCGAAGTAATGGGACGTCTTATCATACACCACGCTGCAGCTGCAGAAATAACAATTTCTGATTGACGCACTAGATTCATAAATTTTGAGGGGAGGATCAGTCGATTAAATCGATTCCGGTACATATAACTTTCAGAGGGCTGAAAGACAAACTTAACGCGGCGGGGGTTGTGGTGTCTAAACACAGGACATAAAAGGGCTGTAACTAAATACCACAAGGTATTTCATCTGATGCTTTATCGATTCTGCCATCTACTACCACTAAACAATTTTTAACATTGATCACAAATTTGATGAGGTGGAATTGAGGGTGGAGCTACCTGATTCATATTTATCTCAGTTCTTGACGGGAGATTTCTTTTATTGATCCCAGCATAATGAAAGGGTCAGTTAACCCCACTGGGACTTGAACTCAGAAGGAAAGCGCCGAAAGAAATACTGTAAGGTATTTAGTATCAATTCATCGCTCTCAACGCCTTGATAATAATAACAACAGCATCCTTATAAATCATTGATTGGTAATTTCCGACGTATTTGCTTAACTTTTCTGCTAGTTCTCAGCTGTTTCTGTTTCCTATGATAAACAGCAACTACATTCCAAATACGACACATGCAGTTACATAAATAACTCCAATTGAGAAGTGATACCACTTTCAAGTGGGTTTTCTTTATTTTGGCACTCATTTTCGCATACACAAATTAATATTCACCTTCCTCCCTCTCTTTGTCTCTCTTTCTCTCTCTCTCTCACTCTTACACACACACACTCACGCACGCACGCACACACACACACACACACACACACACACACACACACACACACACACACACACACACACACACACACACACACACACACACAGACACACGAAGCAAACCAAATAGTCTCGATGCGCATATTAGTGTATAGAATGTATAAAGTACATAGCGTTGGAGAAGCGTGTTTTTACAAACGTACTAATTCCACAAGCATGAAAAATACAAATACTTGTAACAAAATAGATAGAAAAACGAATACTAAAAACCATTATTTTTGCGTGTATGTGTTTGTACGTATGTATGTGAAATAAGCATTAAGCTATAAAAACGACGATAGAATATAGAATTCTACTGATTTTTCATTCTCTCAATGCAGTTGTGTACACAATTTGTTACAGTTATGTTGTTGATGTTGTTATGGTTGTTCTTTGACGGCGTTATTTCAGATACGAGAGTGAGTCAAAAAGTAATGCCATTTTATTTAGGACAGGTATAATTACCAACACAGGAACATGTATCATACGTCAAAATGAGGCTGGTTCTCTGTGGATCACATCCCTACTTCTCAACATAGTCACTGTTTCTCTCAATAATGTTCCACCTTCGAATGAGAGCATGTATCCATGCCCGTAAAATTCTATTGACTGTTCTTTGAGCCACTTCTTCACTACAGTGATCCACTGAGAACCAGCTTCATTTTGATGTATGATACATATTCCTGTGTTGGTAATTATACCTGTCCTAAACAAAATGGAATTACTTTTTGACTCACCCTCGTACATATTGGTTTCATTCCATGCTTGATGGAGAAACCATTTGCCGTTGCTCCAGTTTTCGTTGTTCTTCCAGTGTTTCCATCGTGACCATCATGTCTTATTATATGGCGTATTATATCCAGGTTTAGATTTTCTTGCGTAGAATATATTTCGCCGACGTGGTCTAGTTAGATCGAAACATGTTCACTACTTCTAGCAGTAAAA
Source organism: Octopus bimaculoides (assembly GCF_001194135.2). Classification (NCBI taxonomy): domain Eukaryota; kingdom Metazoa; phylum Mollusca; class Cephalopoda; order Octopoda; family Octopodidae; genus Octopus; species Octopus bimaculoides. The sequence goes on along the minus strand of NC_068984.1, from coordinate 88,814,038 downwards.
TTTAAAGACTACATCCACTCTATTCTTTATTGTTTATATCGTACAAATATTTCTATCAAATGGAGAGATAATTCTCGTAGAATGACTTTTTGTCTACAAATTGCTAAGATATCTTCAGTTTATCGAAGTTTTGCAATTTGCTATTTTAGGAGGGAAACCCAGGTTGAAATAGATCCACAGTGCATGTTCTTTTGGTTGCTTTCGTGGCCGAGCGGTATGCACCACAGTTCTGGGAAATAAGAACACCCGAAGATTCCAGGTTCAATCGCCAGTAAAGGTAGCATTTTGAAACGAGCAAGAGTTATGAATTAGGTGGGTCTGAGTCCCTTAGAGTATTAGGAACTAACGGACTAAAATATTTGTTTGACTGGAGTTATTCGTCTGAAGATTTGTCCTACTGTCCACTCCTACTATGTATGGAATATCCTACTAGCAGAAAGCTTATCTGAGGTATTTTCTCTTAGCTTTATTCATCATGTTTTTCAGCAAGAAAGAAGCTTATCTTCTATTTTTAACTGGTCGAGTAACCGCATACATGCCATCTCTTCTTCTAGTAGTAAAATATGTTGAACACATGGATCTGATTATCTTTACGAAAAATTGTGAAGTTGTTGGTATTTTAGGTTTCTACATTCATCTTCCGTACAAACAGTCCAAAGTTGAACCAGTGCAGAAAAATGCTAATTTCTTTAATAGATAGCATGAGCGGAAGATAAACTTATCAGTGTGTAGAGACTATCCTTTCTATTAATCGGAACTAATAACTGCATGGGACATGAGGCTAGAAGTCAGGAAATATTTCGTTTAATTTTGAAATATATGATAGACGCAAGAGGCTTTAAAACTATAACCGACGGCTCACTCATGTATGGGATGTTTTACCGAAGGAATCTTTTACACAGTACCTCAACTGCAAGAAATAGTTGTGAAATCTCGCTAAACTTGTACTCCACTGCGTATTTGAATGATACTTATGTATCTGATAAACAAGATAGGAAGGTCACCGTTGGAATTTTTTTGTGGCTAAACTACAATAGTAACGATATGAAGCGAACAAAATATTTCGTCTCGCCAATCTCTCACACACGCATGCGCTCACTTGCGCTCACTTGCGCAAATACACATACACATACAAAGATATGAAACTAAAGCACACACACACACACACACACACACACACAC
>NC_068984.1:88811591-88812043 GCF_001194135.2 Octopus bimaculoides | reverse complement strand
TTCCTTTGTTTTTAACATTCGGAAAGCTCACAGATTTGTAAATCTGGAAAAGGATATGTGACATTCGTGCTTTTGTTGAAGAGTACCTTTGCTGCATTGAATAGTCTTCACCTAAAATCATTGCCGGTTCGGGAACACATTTTAATAGAATCTTACATACTTTTCTTCATAGTGATAAGGGAAATAAAGACACAGAAATAGAGAGAGACTGACAGAGATTGGGAGAGAGGGAGGGAGAGAGAGAGAGAGAGAGAGAGAGAAAGAGAGAGAGAGAGAGAGAAAGAAAGGGAAAGAGTGTGGGAGAGAGTGAGAAAGGGAAAGAATGTGGGAGAGAGAAAGGATGAGAGAGAGAGACATGACGAAGCATAGAAATATAATCACGGGTGGGTGTGAGTGTATGTTAGTGTGTGTGTGTGTGGGGGGGGGGTTGTATGAATATATTTTATGTTCAT
>NC_068984.1:88801129-88811581 GCF_001194135.2 Octopus bimaculoides | reverse complement strand
TGTGTGTGGGGGGGGGGTTGTATGAATATATTTTATGTTCATTTTCAGTGTTCATACCTACTTTTAGGCCAAGAAAGCATGATATTTAATGACTGGAAGCAAATGAAAATTACCGTCCTGTTTTGGCAGCCAACATTTTTAGTTAACGATGCGAGAGGGTCAAGACATAGAGCATGTCGCCTCAATATGACAGCCATAAGCAGAAGATTAATAGAAGAAAAATATACGATTTTGATAATTTCTGTTAAGTCTCTTGGGGTTGTCATGTCTATTTATTTATTGAGTGGATGGTAGTTAGGTGGGAGACGAAATAGCTTGTTGATATTGCAATTAGATGATAGAAGGTGTCCGAGACTGTAAAACGGAACAAATGCCTTTCTGACACTCGTTGCACTTAGGATGGGCAGCGGAGCAGTGATTTGTGAACTGGAGAGAGAAGCAGAAAATGCTTCATAATGGATATGGCAGACGAATGTGAGAGAAAGGCCAAAACTGAAAGCTAAAACTAAAATAAAAGAAAAAGAAAGGAAAACAGAAAGCAAGAAAGAAAGAAAAAAAAGAAAGAAAGAAAGAAAGAAAGAAAGAAAGAAAGAAAGAAAGAAAGAAAGAAAGAAAGAAAGAAAGAAAGAAACCTCAGTGTGTATTAAAGCAAAATAGTTGTTACATGGCAGGATTGGTCACAACTTCACCCGGATGAGTGTGCTATCTGCAACGAGAAGGGAAGAAAATGGTACCACAGCATGTACGAAACGCCGGACATTCTTGGCTAACATTAATGTTGAACGTGACTGTATGGAAGGGTAAAAATCGGTGTGATATTCAATCGACAGCTGGCGAATGAAGATCAAGTTACATATAAAATATTGTCTGACAAGACTATCAGGAAAGAACTATGGGTACTTTGGAATGACATACTAAAGATTCGGAAAGACGGCGTGAGTTCTCAGAAAGGTAAGATAAGAGTATGAGAAGGCAGTAGAAACAATGTGAAAGAATTACACAAGAAATACCCTCAAGATGTCCTGTTTCTTACAGCCTGATTTGCAGAAGTGTTTTCAAGAGCTGGTGGAATTCCATCGCTCAAAAGTAGGTTGTAAAGTTAGGCAGTATCGCGAATCGGTAACAGCCAGTTAGCTAATAGATACAACTCGGAACCAGGAATGATCTCACAGTATTCAAGGATTTGTTATCTGTCTTCGCACTCAACCAGGTCCTGTTGCCATCAGAAGAAGACTGGAGTGGCCCAGAACCAAAGATTGGCATCCCTAGATAGCTATCACTCTGTGGCTATACAGAACAACATGAAAGGATCGACATTCTAACAAATAAACTCATTTATCTAGATATTTCATGAAATGTATGGAAATAGATTTGTTAAAGTCGTGATTAACCCAAAGGTATAACCAAATAACGGGCGTCGTATGAAGGAAAGTTTATAACGGAAAAAAGAAAGAATGTGGAAAAAGAATTGAATGCATCTCGATAAACGTCAAGGAAATCATTCGATTTGTATTGGAAACGAGAAGAAAGGAAGGAATATCCTATTGATATCAAGAGCGAAGTACGCACGTAACGAAAGAATTCGAATCATGAATACGAATTTATGAATCCCTTTAATTTCGTAATGTCGGGCACCTGAAACAAATCCTCTCGGACTTCCATCAGAAGGTCATCCTACACCCAATCACCCATTCATGGCTAAGTTGCTTCCATATGCTCCAGATACGACTTCATAATTCTATGGCGTTTCTCTGTTCAATGCATTGAATGTAACAGTATGGTTCTTTGGTCGTACCTTAGATTTGCCTTTCTGTTATGCCTATACACCGTTTTTGTTCATTATTGGACGTAGATGAACGAGTGATAACATATTTAGTGCGCCTGTTGCTGGGCCACACACACACACACGTACACACACACACACACACACACACACACACACATACAAACATACAAACATACATACATACATACATACATACATACATACATACATACGCAACGGTCTTCTTTCAATTTCTGTCTACCTAATCCCACAAGGCCTTGGTCGACCCGAAGCTATAGTATAAGACCAAGGTACCACCCAGTGGGACTGAACCTGTAATGATATTGTTGGAAAGCAAACTTTTTACCAAACAGCCGCGCCTGTGCCTACATATGTGGAAACGCAGACGGTATAGTTTAAATTCCAATGAAAGAGTCTTTTTCCCAGGCTAGGTGCCAACTCTTTCTTCATAGATGAGAAATTAGAAACATAAAACAGGAAATCATACATTCGTGTATGTTTTCTCATTTTACAAAACTTCTCTGATGATACTGTCGAAATTCCTATGAAAATGCCGAGAAACCCACTCTTACTTCACTAAGAAGAGATTTGGAAAAAAAAAAAGAGCAGGAAAACATCTATCTTTTATCTTTTACTTGTTTCACTCATTAGACTGCGGCCATGCTGAGGCCCGCTTTGAAGAATTTTTAATCGAATGTGTCGACCCTTGTGGTACTTATTTTTTAAAGCCTGATACTTATTTTATCGGTCTCTTTTGCCGAACTGCTAAGTTACGGGGACGTAAACTCACCAGCATCGGTTGTCAAGCGGGGTGGGGGACAAACACACACACATACACATGTATGTATCGTCGGCGGCGTTTTATCGTGTGTCCGATTATTTGGCTTCTTCTTGACCGCTTCTTCCCCTCTGTCCGTATTTATGCCTCTGATGACGAAAGAGGCCGATTCTTGCATGTCTATTGCGAAGTTCACAAGGGATCCGGGATCCGTGGTGGAGGTTTTGTTTGTTGCAGCCTCCATTTTCTTTCTTGTCGTTTCTCTTCTTTCCTCTGTCGTTCAGCTTCAAAATGATCTATCACAGTGGGGATGGAATGATGCCAACCAAGCCTGCCCTGAGCTTCAATATCCCAGGCTTTGGGATCGATTTCAGTCAGTTTTAGGCTTTGCTTCGGCTGATCGTTCTATCGACGGAGGGGACATCCACGGAGTCTTCTTCCGGACGAAAGTTCACCATATAAAATTTGACAAGGCAGCCGGTCTCTTTCATTCTTGCTACGTGACCCGCCCATCTCAGACGATGTTTCAGGATGGTGGCCTTGCAGCTGCTTTTTGTTCTCTCCAAAACGGAGACATCGGTCACATAGTCATTCCATCTGATATTCATAATAGAGCGGAGCTTCTGTTGGTGAAATCGCTCTAGTTTTTTGAAGTCACTTCGGTAAAAAGTCCAGGTTTCACAACTGTAGAGGGGGGTAGAGATCACGACAATTTTGTTTGGTGGTTCAGATCTTTATTCTTAAGGACCCTTTTTCCATCAAACCCGGTGTGAGCCGCCCTTAATCAGTTCTCCTTTTCCGATGTACACTTGTTCGAAAGCAAACTTCCCAAAGTATGAAAAGTGGTCGACTTTCTCCAGTGGCGTCTCGGAGATGGTAACGTTGAGGTCTGGAGTTTTCTAGCTCAGAACGGGTTATGCCAGGATTTTTGTCTTTTTGATGTTGACTTTTAGGCCAAACTGAGTGTAAGCATTGACGAAGTTATTCACCAATTGTTGAAGCTGTTCACTGGAGTGGCAGACCGCTTCGTTCTCATCAGCATACTGAAGTTCAGTGATCTTTTGCTTCCTAGTCAGTCTTTGTGATTTCAATCAGGGAAGGTTGAAACATCCCCTGTCATATCGGTACCTAACGTTGGCTCCTGGATTACCCGAAGGCAGTTCATGAAATATAGCTGCAAGGTACAAGGGGAAGAGCGCCGAGGCCAAAACCCATCCTTGTTTTAATCATCCAGTGATGGGAATGTCTTCAGACAGTTGGTTTTGATGGAAGATGATTCCAGTCATATCGTCATATAATCCCTGTACTAGGAAAATGAACTGATTGGGCAGCCGAAGCGTCGGAGGACCTTCCACACAGCAGGCCTTGGGACTGTATCAAAGGCTTTTTCGAGGTCGTAGAAAACAAAATAGAGAGGTTTTTGTTGTTCCCCACTATTTTTTTGTATTTGCCGAGCACAAAAGATCATGTCAGTTGTCCCTCTGGACATTGTGATTCGGGCAGGACTTCCTCCGCGATGACTTGGAGACGATCTAGAAGGAGCCTTGCAAAGATTTTCTCTACATTGGAGACCAGTGAGATGTCACTATAGTTCCCACATCGTTCTGTCTCTTTTTGAAGATGGCGATGATAACAGCATCTTCGAGGTCTTTGGGAACATGGCGGTTCTTTCACATTCGGAAAATCAATGTGAACTGACTGGTGTTTAATAGTAGTCCACCATGTTTTAGAAGCTCCATTGGGATGTTGTCTGGACTGGGGGACTTCTGCTGCTTCATGCGGTTGCAGGTAGTCTGGTACTCTTTGTAGGATGGTGGCGTGTTCATCCAGTGTCGAGTTTGATGCATGGGCACGGCACGTTCTTCAAAAAGTCTTTCACCGCGTTGGAGCCTTGGTTCAGAAGACTCGAGAAGTGCTCTCTCTAACGTTGAACGATATCTTGTGGGTCAGTCAGGATGGTGTTGGCGTCTACTGATTGATGATCTCACGGGCATCAATCTGATTGATGACCATGCTGATGATCTAACGGGCCCAAAAAGTTTCTGAGTTCACGTCTGAAGTCACGGGTGTCAGCATACCCTTGGAGTTCAACGGCTTTTTGTTGCCACCAGTTGTTCTGCATCTCTCTCAATTTTGTTTGGCATTGTCTTTAAGGTCATGATATCTCACCTTCTTGTGCTGCGATCTTGGATCTTGCTCAAGAGAGAAGCAGGCTTGCCGTTTTGCATCGATCAGCTGGCTGATTGCATGATCATTGTCATCAAGCCTTTTGCTGTACCCGAGGGTGTGTTCAGCCACTTCAGTGATTGTTTTTCGAAGTGTGATCCTTTCCTTATTCATATCCTGGTTGTCAGATGGGATGGATTGAAGGTGTTTGAGAATGGAAGATACATAAAGGAGCTGATCTCTAGGTTGTTAAGCTTCGCTATATCAAATTTTCTTCTGACTAGTTTTGTTCTTCCAGTCTTTGGTTTGCTGTTAACCCTTATTCGAAGGCGGGTGATGGTCTGTTCAGCAATCGTCAACGCTATTAGCCGATTGCGTGATGAGGGCGTTTCTTTTGTCTCGTTGCCGGATGATGGAGCAGTCCAGGAGATGCCAGTGTTTCGAACTGGGATGCTTCCATGTGGTCTTGATGCGATTTGGAAGTCGAAATTGGGTGTTGGTGATGAAGAGAGAGTGCTCAACGCACAGCCCAAGGAGCAAGAGTTCATTTTCATTGCAGTTTCCGACTCCTTCTCTGTTAATAACATTCTCCCATAGTCTGTTGTCTTTCCCCACTCTTGCATTGAAATTTCCGAAGAGGAGGAGCTTGTCATTTGGTGGTACATTGAGGGTCAGGTTACTCAGCTGTTGGTAGAAGGTATTTTTCACATTGTCATTGGCATCAAGTGCAGGTGCGTAAGTAGAGATCAGTGTCAGAGGTAGCAGAGATCGGTATTCGGAGAGTCATAAGCCGTTCATTGATGGTAGAAGGATTCAGATGGTGTTCCTTCACAAACTTGGATTTTACAGCAAAAGCGACTCCGTGAATTTTTCTCTCTCCTTCTTGTTTTCCTTTACAAGAAAGAAAGACTGAAGAGATAGGTCCTTCTTTTGGAAACGTGTATATATATATATATATATATATATACGACAAGCTTCTTTCAGTATCCGTCTACAAAATCCACTAACAAGTCTGGTCAGCCTGAGATTATAATAGAAGAATCTTGCACAAGGTGTCACGCATGCGCCTACATGTATGCAAAACATGCATACATTCGTAGATACAAACAATGAGCTCCTGCACAGTCTCTGTCTACCAAACATGAATCACAAAGCGTCAACCAGCCAAAAAGTACACCACAAAACCCTTGACTAGTGCTGTGCAATGGGATCGATCCTGGATTTGGGTGGCTGCGGTGCAAACTTCTTGTCCATGCGGCTATGCATTGACTTAGCTTAACTGAATTAAAATATTGTTGAGACCAACCTAGACTGAGTTTCATCCGGATTATTGTAAGTGGGAGAGTTTCCTGATGTTGCGGTAAAACACAGCTAAATCTTCTATGTCAACAGCATGTACGACAGGCCCTCTACACATAAAATAGAGTCATACATCAGTGTCTACTTGATGAATGTCAATGCTCGATTTCAAGTAGAGAACAAACAAAATATGGAACTTTGAAGACTCGGATACAAATACCTTTTGTGTGCGTGTTAGTGTGCTAGCGTGTGCGATTGCATGCTTTTGTGTGTGTTTGTGGGCTATAAACGTTTCAACTGTAAATATATACACATTCAAGTATCTAGATGCAAACAACTAGAAATAGAGTCAATAATAGAATATTTGTACTTTTAGATTGGCTATTCTTCAATTGAATTAAATTACCTGTAGCTAACTGGATTGTATATTTCAGTGGCTTATTTTTTTATGGCGTTCATGCTTTGTCAGGAATTATTTAGTGCGTATGTGATGTGAAAGTATTACCATAAGTAATTGAACTTGGCTCGCCGATAGCTTATCGTCTACCTTACTGAGACAACCCAAAATGTACTTTCTCTTTCTCTTTGTACACACGCATACACACGCCTACAAACAATCAAAAGCGTGCACACAATCAGACATATACATACATAAGAATACATACACACACACATACTCTAGTACAAACATATATACACCCACACGCAAAAGCACAAACATGCCATTTTCAGCAAAACAACTTCCATTACCTGATAACTAACGATTTTCTGCCATAAGTATGAATATTACTGAAGTGATATAGTCGAATTTTTTCTCTTACACTATTTTGTGTTATTCTAAGGCGGCGAATCAGCAGAATCGTTAGTATGCCGAACAAAGTGCTTAGCGGCATTTAGTTCATCTTAACGTTCTGAGTTCAAATTCTGCTGAGGTCGACGTATGTATGTGTTTGTATGTATGTAATATATGCAAGTGTATTTGTGTGTGTAGTTTGATTCACATCAATAAGTTTCCTGTTCTTCTATTTGAAATTGCAGTGGATGGATGGGTGTGGGGGAACGTACCATAACTACATATGATTAAATATATTTTATACATTTACAAAGTTTTTTCCTCAAAATAGTTAACTTTGACTGACGTACTTTACAGTTCACAAATGAGAGTATGTATGTGTACTTGTATACATACACGTGTATTGTGGATATGTATGTGTTTTGCGTGTGAGTGTTTACACAGTTCTTCAAAATATGCGAGACACTTATGAATACGATACAAGCCAATCCTCCGTATACACATTTTTATATTTTTCTAATGCTATAACGTACATGTTACTCCAGTTATTTGAGTCAAGAGGATGTCAACGATTCGCATTCTTGTAAAGTCATAAGTAACACATTTCAACCTTTGTTTTGCACGTCGCCTCACTGTAATTTTGTACTCCATAGAACATTACACACACACACATACACACACACACATACACACACACACATACACACACATGTATGTATGTATGTATGTATGTATGTATGTATGTATGTATGTATGTATGTATGTTTCAGTGTCTTGTACTGCAGAGTTCAAAGTTCCTTTTAGACATAATGATATTTTTTTTAGAGAAGAAACCTGACCAGTTCGACTTTTCTCTGAAATACATGAAATCGAAATTTTTGATAGTTTCGAAATGATTCTGTAAATTGTGGACTCGACACCACGAACACTACCACTGCTCAGTCTATTACAAAAAGCAGCCGAATCTCCCATAAATCTAGTGTAAAAAAATTCAGGTCACAGTCGAAGAATCTCTGCAAGGAACATATCTTCGATGCGTGTATATGTACCAGAAGCCATGGCACGCCTCTAGCTTTCTATATAGAGTGGCAGTAGATGGATCACTTAAGTAGTGAAACAAACTTTCTACGGTAAGTTAAACAGGCGCTTCAATTTACTCAGGTTGTATGATGAACTGGTAGTCGTAACCGAGCCGTACCTCAAACAGAACAACGCATCTGTCGGTTCAGCGTTCCATAACGCTGCTCACTGGCATGGACTTACTTCTTTAGGTGCCGAGCTTGTTTTGGTTCTGCCACTTACTCGTATTTTTCTAGAATGGTACCGCATCTGATGGCCATCTCCTCTTTAGTAGCAAACACGACCCTCCTGGGTTCCACTTCCAAAATATACCCCTCAACTATTCCAACGCTAACCAATACGTACTGATGAGGCGAGAGGGTACAGCCTTGTCAGATCGAGACTGGTGGTTGTCTTGCTCTGTTTACTGTATGTAATCTTTCTGAAGGACGGAAAGAAGAAACAAGGAACCTCTTGCAGGGCTCAAACAAGCTTGTTTCCTCATTCGTGCAAGAAGTAAACCTACAAAATGTCCAATATGAATCCCTTTTAAAATAAGATCCTAAAGTGTTTTCTTCGATTTCATGGAAAATGATGACACCTGTCGTCAGGGTGATCGAAAGCGTGTGGAAACTCGAACAGATCCATGCACAATCTTCACCACAGCGATACACACACACAAAGTGAAAACTCTGATCGATTTGGATTGTTTATATACGCCGACTCACAAGCCGCTGTTACATAAAATATAAAGGTTTATCTTGGACCTGAAATGGTTGTGTTGAAGTATGTGAACGATGTCAACGTCGTAGAAATGGATGACATAATGCGAGTCGATGGCCGGGACTAAAATCAACCTGGATAAGTCGATGGGCTTGCATTTCAGCATCGAAAGAAACAATTCTACAGACTGTGTCATGATGTGCCATCCCCACTCAGGCATTCCCGTACTACATCCCCCTCTTTTCATCACCTCCTGTTGTGTCCCCAAGTTAGGCTAACACTAAGTCTTTCCTTCTAAGAACGTCGGCTCTCTGAACCCTCTACCACCTCACTTATGGCTTTCCTGAAGTTGTAGACTTACAAATTTTGAAGCAGTAATGGCATCAATCTCACTTGTATAGGAGTCTCTTCAAGGAACATGGGTATGCTACTTCTTCCAGATCAGTGGTTCTTAACTGGGAGCCATATGACCTTTAGGGGTCCATTTACGATTTTGTGGCCAAAGTTTATGCGCAATAAATTTGTTATACTTCTACGATGCACAAAATATTTCAACAATTTTTTGTACAATTTTCCTAATATTTAATTATAAAAATATAATGGGATTTTTTTACGCATAAAATGGCTTGTGGGGAGGGTTTAGCTGAGTAAAATAGGAATGAAATGGGTCCATGGGTAAAAAATAGTTGAGAAACGCTGCTACAGACTCAGTAATTAGAAACAAAAGACTGAATGGTAACCTGGTTAACACTATTTCTCACAACATGTTCGACAATAGCTTCCTTTCCTTACGAAGAAGTGCTGAAAAGTTCTTGGCTTTAAGGGTATCCTAAATGTCCCGGCTGGGGGCCCAACCTTCCAAGTTCTTTTACAGGGCTTAAATATTACACTTATTACAGGGCTGCAATAAGTGTGTGAATCTGAGTGGGGAATATGTTGAATAAAATCATAATTAACTGATCCTCCTATATTTTCTTTTACCCAAAGCCAGGAACCTTTGAGTACCCCCTCGTATAAATCTCCATACTGTCCATGTCATGCGCACTGACTAAAGCCGTCGGACTGAAGAAACCCGACTGATTTAGTTTTACGCCTACATTTTCAACATGGCGAATTTCTTGCTTCACATTATCTCACACCCCATTGTTATTTTGGTAGAATATCCATGTTTGTTGTATCTGCCCAAATCCAACTTGTTTGTTCTGCACAGCATCGATCATCTCCTCCTCATTTCTACATTTGCCTCTGCTACCCAACAGTTATTTTAACCTTTATATATATATATATATATATATATATATATATATCAATCTGTTTTCATTCCTGCCAACTTTACTGGTCGGGCCTCACAAAATATGATCCGAAGAATCCTGAAGTATAATGTAACTGTGCAATCTTTCTCTATTTGAACTCCTTTAATAACATTAAAGCGAGCTGGAATTTTGCAAATGATTCCTCACTTTTTGTATGCGTGTGTGCATATACACATGTGTGTGTGTATGTATGTATGTGTGTGGGTACATCTATCTATACCTCTGTCCTGGCCTCTACTTCACTGCTATACCCTTCTGTCCCTTCCTCCTTGTTCCACTTCCTCCCTCCACCATCCTCTCTATCTATTTATCTATCTGTCTTCCTCTATCTTCCTATCTACCCTTCTGTCCTGGCCTCTACTTCACTGCTTCTGTCCCTTCCTCCTTGTTCCATTTCCTCCCTCCACCATCCTCTCTGCTCTCGTGTGACCTGTGGTCAACTTTCTTTCCACTCCAGCCGCTGTGAAGGCAAGACGAACTACTAGCGTTCTACCTCAGATTTGCGTTTGGCCGTACGGCTTTTGAATGTTGTTTT
>NC_068984.1:88797291-88798205 GCF_001194135.2 Octopus bimaculoides | reverse complement strand
ATATATATATATATATAAGGCAGACTCTCCCGTCGGTTCCGGCGTATGACGCTCCGACAACCTACACTTTCTTTGTCAATCATAATTTTTATGTCGAATGTAACATTTGAGTTCCGCCAACGATTTGCAAAGAAGCCCGTAGATGTTGCATATATGAGGTTTACAGGTCAGTGTAGGCTGTATATTTGCAGTCACTTTTCACCTCTGCCTTGCACCCCTAAGCTTGTTAATACTAGTTGAAACAAAGTGTTTTACACCATTTTTAAACGACGATCTGCATTTTGTTCGCTCCAAGGGTGTTTGCTCAAAGGTTACTTTTCAACGACAAAATTCAGTTTCACATTCAATCATTCCTCCTTGCATGAAAATGTTAACCTTAATACAACTCAAAGTCACGAGTTGCTTCTCTGAGAGAGCGCAATTGAATGATAGCAAGATTATGCAGCACCGTCACTTATTACAATTTAGGCTGTAGATGTTATACTTGATACAGTTGGATGGTGAACGTGCGACAAACAACTCTAGGAAATTGACAAGGTTTAACACATGTGGAGCTATACAAAGCACTGTCATCGTCCTTCGCATACCTGTGACTTAATTTAGTATAATTACTGATATATAATAACAAACGTATCTTGTTCCTATGATATCTCACCAGCAGTGGGTCATGTATTTATTAATAAGTTCTAGAGACGTGAGTTGAGGCGGAGGATCTTGTGAATCACGACATTGCAATATTCTGAGCGTTAGAAAGTTCATATTCCCTACAGTGGCTCATATTTTTACCAAGGTACACACACACATATGCACACCCACGCACACAGACACACGCATACACACATATGCATGTTATGTTTGTATATATATCAATATATATATATATATATATATATATATATATATATATATATATA
>NC_068984.1:88784928-88796199 GCF_001194135.2 Octopus bimaculoides | reverse complement strand
ACACACACACACACACACACACACACACACACACACACACACACACACACACACACACACACACACACACAGACATATTCATTCTTTTACTTTTTTTCTTTTATGTGTTTCAGTCATGCGGTTCCGGTCATGTTGGAGTATCATCGTTACTTTGTATCCTTTTCACAGGCTTCTTAAATTAGGCCAATCACCATTATTCAGCCTTCTACTCAACCGATTTAAGATCCTTGCTCTGCGTCCCATAAAAAGACCTGTTACTGGAGATTTCATTTTGGGGTATGCTGGTCTTTATTTCTGGAACATATTTAGTGCATACATCTTGCACCGATTAAGTTTGAAGTTGTCTCGCATACGCAAATTGTCGGACCAATTTTGTTTATAGATCTCTTTGCAGATTGATTTCCAGTTTGCTTTATGGAAATTCAAGTTGTAAATGGCTTCAGTATTTCTTATAGAATAGATACCAGCAATTCACCTTGGAGCAAACATTGTTAGTTCTACAATGTAGTGGTACGAGAAAGCTGTTGGAGTTATCTTCGTGTTATGGATAACGTTCATATTGTTTGTGAAGCAGAGATCCAAGATGTCACAACCGACTGGCAGGAGTACCGCTTGTTTCTTGAACAGTGTATTAGAAAGTTCTAGCAATAATTCTGTTTGCCTTTGTTTATGCAGTGACACTCCAGAGAGGATGTGTTCTTCAGGCTATATAACATTTGAGAGGTGGAAGCCGCCAAGGAGGAGTATATTGATGTGTTCGTCCAGACTGAGCAAAACCTCTTCTATGTCTCTGCGGCTATTTTCACATTTATCATCATGTTTGAAGCATTTGGTGGACGACATAATGTGCGTATTACCACATTAAGTTGATGTAAATGCCCTATAAATGTCTCACAGACCAGGTTGGAATGTGACAACAGGGTTTTTGGTGCGAGATCTTCCCGAATGTACGTCACAACTCCACAATGGCTTCGTTCTCTTTTGTCAACTCCGCATCATTTATGTCCGCGAAGAGCTGTACAGAGACGTTTTTTTCTGTAAGTGCAATGTTTCTATGTACACATACACAAATACATGTATATGTATGCATTGGCGGATCTACTATAAACCTAATGAAGCTTAAGGGCCCTTCTGATCAACTTAATTTTTTTATTCTGTCAATATTTTTCTTTTTGTATTTTGCCATGCACACAGGGCCGATAAAACGAAATAGACTGAAAAAAAAAGTTTTGTTTCTACACCAGTCCCCTAAAAAAGGATGGTGCCAGTGAAACGACAAAGAAAAGTAAAAACAAAAAAAAGCATGTATGTATGTACGTTTATGTTTGTGCGTATGAATATATTATATAGCGATAAAAAGAAATAAACAAAAAGAGTTCCGTCTCCAAGAGCAGTATGGTGCCAGAGAAGCGACAAAGAAAATTTTTAAAAAAAATGTATGTAGATGTGTTTGTATGTATGTATGTATGTATGTATGTATGTATGTATGAATGTATGTATGTATGTATGTAACTGGTAACATGGAATCCAGTACAACCTGTCACATGGTCGGGTTGCCGGCGACTAAACTGACACTCCCACCAGGCTATCCTGGTGAGGAGGCTTGCTAGAAACCCAGCAGGATTAAAAACAAGACCTGTTGAAAGGTCGGATGAACCTAGTGCAGGTTCAACGGCTATCTAGCAACAGCACGGGTACGCAGAAATTCCGGGATGGTGTCCGGTGGGCTGAAAGACCACTGGGAGTGAAGCACCCCTCAGCTTCTGTTGAAGCATGTCTCTAGGAGAAGGTTACTCTGATATAAAACCAGATATGCAGGAAATGGCATTGGACATTTTGGGGGTCTTTGGTTTGTGCTAGAGATCATGGCGCTCCCACATCCCTGAGCCTGCGACTCATATTGGCACCAGACATCTTGCTCCGACTTGTCTCTGGATAATGTCAATAAAGTGGAGAGGGTCTATGAGGTGTCTACAGGCATTGCTGACCTCTGCTCGATATGTGCTTCCCCCACCCTATATATATTTATTTTATTTTTAGTATATATGTATCTTTATATATTTTTAGTATATTTTTATTTTATTTTTTATTCGAAAGTCCTGCAGCGATGGGAAGGTGGTGAAGCATGCAGACCTGATGAGTTGGAAGCATGTGGTCAGCGACTTGCATGTAGGCAACCCATGCTAGATATAAAGTCGTCTCCTTGTCGTCCAAGACAGTGGTAAGATTCGGTTGCTGCATGGGCGACTGAGCAGCTCCATTTGGAGAGGGCACTGCTCACCCGGAGGCCGGGGAGGTTATAGAAAAGGTTGTATACCTTGCGCTCGAAAAACAAAGAGACTTTTATTTACAAAATCTGGATGGAACTCGAACATTTCATGTTGGAATGTGCGCCCTCTGTTGGATAACAAGAGTGACAGTAGGCTTGAAAGATGCATTGCACTTGTTGCTCGCGAGCTGAACCATTATAACATTGATATAGCTGCACTTTCAGAGACTCGTATAGGTGACCGTCAGCTTGAGGAAGTAGAAGGTGGATACACCTTTTTTTGGAAGGGGAGGCAGAAGGGGGAGCGCAGAGAGGCTGGTGTTGGCTTTGCAGTTCGATCTGGTATCCTTAAGAAGTTGGAGGAGCTTCCTGTTCCTATAAATGAACGTCTAATGACTCTACGATTGCACCTGAAAGGTGGGCGGTTTGCTACTGTAATAAGTGCCTATGCACCTACTTTAACTAGCTGTGATGAAGATAAAACTATTTTTATACCCAGCTGAGAGCCATACTTAGGAAAATCTCCAGTTCTGATAAAGTCATTCTACTGTTTCATCCACAACTGACTCATGGTTTAGGAGTTCAGAGAAGTGTTCAATCCAGCGACCTGTGATTTCTGTTGATTTAGTAAACAGAGGTGAAGACTCCTTGGAAAGCAAAGGAGCTGATGTGGAGCTCTTAGGCCCATAAACTTGCTTCATAAGATAATAAAGCTTCTTGTGTCATTTGCATCAGCAGCATCCTGAACATCACAAGCAAGATCCTCCCACCAAGTGTTCTTCATCTTCCTGAGAGATCGCTGCAGTAATGATTTTAGGCTGCTATAGTGGGTAAGTGCTAGATATCGCTGCACAGCAGAAAGTTCTCTGCCTAGCAATATATTGTGGGCATGGCGCTTTACAGCCAATAGTCACTGAACTTCAACATCATTTTCATCAAACCAGTCTCTGTGTCTGGCAGTAGCATATCCCAGTGTTTCAGCAGCTTATTGAAGAACCTAGCCTCGAAAATCTTCCCATACTGTAGTATTTTCAATGCTGGACAAGTGAGTCTGAAGCTCTTTCCTCAACACAGCATCAAATATCTTGTGGACATTCAGACGCCGAGGATTGCCAACTGGCTTTCTTCTCTCTTTCAGTCTAATCATCATCCGGAACTTTACTCGCACCAGACTGTGGTTTGTCCAACATTCCAATCCATGAAAAAACTTGACATTACAAAAGTCATAGATGTCACGCTTGCGGATGATGACATAATCCAGCAAGTGCCAAACTTTAGACCTTGGATGCAACCACTTTGTTGTGTAATCACTTTTGTGCATAAAATGAGTGCTTGCTATGTAAAGCCCATGTTCATCGCAAAGCTCCAGCAGAATGAAGCCATTGCTATTCATTTTCCCTACTCCAAAACGTCCTAAAGATTTCCATGTTTCCATGTTTGACAGTCTGTTCTAACCCTGGCATTGAAATCCCCCAGTGGATGAAACTATGCAACAAAGACCTATCATTGGCTCCTTAAATTCCATGCCCTCAGTATATGAAGTAATGACATCAATAAGTAAATTGGATCTTGGTAGCGCACCTGGAAAGGATGGAATTTGTGCTGAGATCTTGTGATTTGGTGGTGATTACATCATACAGTCCCTTCATGAACTTATTAGTGCAGTCTGGAGGGATGGTGCAATGCCTAAGGACTGGAAGAATGCAATTATTCTTCCTCTCTATAAAGGAAAAGGAGCTAGATCAATGTGTGGTAACTACAGAGGTGTTGCTCTACTATCAACTGCTGGCAAGGTTCTGGCAAATATTCTTCTTTCTCACCTGAATGGGTGTCTCATAGATGATGTCCGATCTGAATCTCAATGTGGCTTCCGATCTGATAGAGGGACAATGGATATGATTTTCACAGCAAGTGAAATATGATTTTCAACCAGCGCATGAAGTTAAGCCTAGAAGGTCTCGCTACATGCTAGAAATAACAAAACAAGTAAGAAACTCCAAACCCCCTGGTTTTTATGTATTTGAAGGTTACCTTCTGCTAGCATCTTTGCTTACATTTGTTAAACTACGACAGGATTGCACAATATGAATCAGTAGCAGAAGGTTTATGTGAATACATCACCTCAAATTATTCTGATGTTTCCAAACGCATTGTTACGAAGAAACTTGCAGATGGAACAAGTGATAGGACTTCTTTGAAAAGGGTTGAAAAATTTAGGATAGAAGTTCTAAATCAAGTCTATGACTGCTTGATAATTCAGTTCAGCAAGAGGATGGAACCATATGAACAGATTGTGAAAAGGTTCAAGTTTCTCTCAGAACTGATGAATTTGATGAGGACAGTATCAAACTTATATCGCATTACAAAGACGATATTGACCACAAATTAATAAATGAGTGTTATCAGTTCAAAGAGTATTTACACCTTAAGAAATCGCGGAACACAGAAGAAAACACACCACCAAAAATGCAATGCACAGATCTTCAGCATATTTATGAGCAACAATTAATTGACGTGTTCCCTAATATTCTTTTCTACTCTAGGCACAAGGTCCGAAATTTTTGGGGAGGGGACCAGTCGATTAGATCGACCCCAGTACGCAACTAGTATTTAATTTATCGACCCCGAAAGGATGAAAGGCAAAGTCAACCTCGGCGGAATTTGAGTGTTCCCTAATATTACCACTGCACTTAAGCTGTACTTGACAATGCCTACCACGAGCTGTGAAGCAGAAAGGAGTTCCTCAAAGCTTTCTTTTATGAAGAATAAATTTCAGTCTACCATGACTGAAGAGCGCTTAAATTTCTTATACATATTGTCTCTAGAAAATGATATTTCAAGGAAGCTTTCATATGACAAGACTGTAAGGGAATACGTTGCTGTAAAGGCTGGAGAGGTGTGGCAGCAGCATTCGGTCCTTGCCATACCTACAAATAGAGTCAGAAAGAGAAATGGTTGTCAGATAATTTTTACTTCTCCCGCCCCTATTTCTGGTCTCCTAATTCCCTCGATTGTAGCCTCATGGATTACATGGATGTGTGGGGTGCGATTGACAAAGACTAGCTACTCTGCTTGCAAAACAAAGGCCGAGCTGGTGGCCAAGGGGAAGGAAATGTTCGACGATCTTCCCAGGGACACAGTGAAAAACGCATGCACCAGGTTCCGGAGCCATCTTGAGACTATGGTGGAAGCTGAGGGCGAGAGTAATCGTCGTCTTGTCGTTGTCATCACTACCATTACTACCACCACCACCACCACCACCACCATAATCATCATCATCATCATCATCATCATCATCATCAACTTTAATGTAATGATAATGGCCACCCTCGTTCAAACACTTGTTCTTCTTTACCATAATGCTCCTTCATTTTTCGCCGCTCCACTCACCTTCTCCCCATTCGTTTCTACCACAACTCACTTAATCTGGTTTTCTTTACCTTTCTTCTTCTTCTTCTTCTTCTTCTTCTTCTTCTTCTTCTTCCTCTTCCTCTTCCTCTTCCTCTTCCTCTTCTTCTTCTTCTTCTTCTTCCTCTTCTTCTTCTTCTTCTTCTTCTTCTTCTTCTTCTTCTTCTTCTTATTATTATTATTATTATTATTATTATTATTATTATTATTATTATTATTTGTTATTCTTGTTCCTCCTCCTCTTCATCATCATCATCATCATCATCATCACCATCACCATCCCAAACCACCACCACCACCACCACCACCACTACCATTGCATTCTAAGCTGTTTAGTCGGTGCTGTTTGTTTTGACGTCTTCAATGTCGGGTGTAACTGCCCATCTCGTGTTTATTTTTACTTCTGGGACTTGCTACTCCGTTAGCACGGATTATGTCTTTAATTCCAACACATTGAAGTTGTTGATTTTGTTTTCATATTTGTTTGTTTGTCTATTTATTTATTTTCCTTTCCTTTTTCTCTCCACTGAACTTCTCCACCACTCTCCCTCGCTACCTCTATAAACCTTACACCGGGTCTCTAATTCCCAACTCTTTCCATTGAAATCATTTGTACAACTTCTGTTCTTCTATCGATGTAGAAAAAGTGTCGTCGTTCGTATTATTTTCGTTGCAGCGATGACGATTGAGATGTTTTTATTTGTTATTGTTGCTGTCGTCGTTGTAATTGTGGTACTTGTGGAAACATGTGTTCGGTGTCGCTGTCGTTACTGCTGTTGATGATGATGATGATGATGTGTAATTACAGTAAAAATAGATGCTCTTTTTCCCCCTCTGCGTTACCAGCTTCACTTGGGTGGTGGGAATATTTCATTTCTTTGTCTTTTATTTTAAAAAAAATGTATTTTTCATTCGTTTTATTTTTTTTTATTTTACCTGTTTATTTTGTTTCTTATTTCGTTAACTGCTAAATTTGATTTCTCGTTGTCATAGAATTGTCATGAATCCTCGAATAATGTAGGAATAGGATCGTCTTTCATATGTGTCGAGTGAGAAGATGAACGAAAAATATGAGATCTGTCGTCGATTAAGTGGGAAACAGCATTTTACTGTAGTAAAATTTCAAAGGAACATAAATTCCGTCGGCTTTTAAGATATGTCAACGAAATTGCCTCGGCAAATAAATAAATAAAGAAACAAATAAATAAAAATTTAAGGACAAACAGCGTGTATAGAAGTTCGATTCCGGTTCAACGTCTAGATTCTTAACAGATTAATAACTGGATTAAATTTTATTTTTCAGTTAAGCGCTATCCTTTATTATATGATGTTTCATTGCTGGTAACTCTTTAAGTAAGGTTCTCAGATCAAAGCTGGACACCGATAGAGTTTTATCTTTTCTCGTTGACAGAAGTATACCAGAACTTTGGAATTTTCATGTTTTACGGCTGTGATATTCTGGTGACGTCGTTTTGATAAGTATAAAAATATCATCTTACATAAAATATAACCAGTCTGGCTAAAGACTTGGAGATAACTAATAAAACAACAGCAGGGTGTCTAACCAGCACAGTAAGAGAGAGAGAGAGAGAGAGAGGCAGGACTGAGTGAGTGAGTGAGTGAGAGAGAGAGACACGGGGGAGAGAGAGGAAGAGAGAGTATGAATGACAGCTGGATTGCAAACATTACTGTGACTGATAATGTAAAGTTAGGTGAACTCTCGTAGGATTTCTGTTTATATTGTTTAAGTAAAACTTGGCAGCCAGCCGCGTTCAATGCCACCATATAGAAGAGCGCAAAGTATGGG
Source organism: Octopus bimaculoides (assembly GCF_001194135.2). Lineage (NCBI taxonomy): Eukaryota > Metazoa > Mollusca > Cephalopoda > Octopoda > Octopodidae > Octopus > Octopus bimaculoides. The sequence goes on along the minus strand of NC_068984.1, from coordinate 88,788,715 downwards.
GGGGGGGGTGTCTTCTTTCATTCAAAAGAAGCCTCTGAATAGGTTTCGATCACCGATTTGGACCTTTTTACTTCATTTATGGGATCTTTTCTTTTTGGCCGGCATCCTAACACAAACAAAATAAACTGAAAATTTTTTTTTTAAATAACTAATAACTGAATTGATTAAACTATACACACGTGTATCTCAAATGTAAATATATCAGAAATAACAGTGACAAACTAAATATAAACCGCCGGAACGTCTTGTTGACAAACCACAGCTGTAATTGTTTTCACCTCAATAGACGTCATTGATTGGTTGAAATTACCGAAATACAACTTTAACACGAAATAACTTTGAAAATAGAGAATTTTCTTTAAAACACCAAGAGTAAATGATGTTTTAAATGACACATTCTACCAGTATACGAAATTTGAAAGTGTTTAGTTACAAAAAATTATTTTTTCTATGTGCCGGCCAAAAGGAAAAGACCCCATTTAAGTTATAAATGGCATATTTGTTGTTGTTTAGTTCCAAGTCAAACAGACAAGTGATCAAAGGCATGTCAGTCGTATCTACCTTAACCAGTTGCTCTCAACTAATTTTTGTCTATGACCTCTTTGTTGACCCGGTGGACCCCCATAGCTATTTGATGTTTAAAAACTAGTTTTATAGAAACTTCTTTCAAAATTCCTATTTTGTTTTTCATTCATTAACTTGTTTAGATTAAACTATGTAAAACGTAAGAGAAAAAAAGATTAGCTGTTTCTAGAAATAAATATATCTAAAGCAAAATTTTTTCATGGACCCTTAATATACTACTATTTACTATTTTACTTGCATGAATCCCCAAAAAAACTTGTATGGATCTTTAAGGGTCTTATGAACCCCGACTGAGAACAACTGATCTAAACGTTGGTGGTGGATTTTGTGTCCGTTTCGACAAGAGCATCTAATAGTTCAACCAACTGAATTTATACTCGTGAAAGTACGCTGTAAGTGATTAAGAATTCCACTGGCATATGTCCTCTTCAAATAATTCTGTGGTCAAATCAGTGTCACATTATGTAACAAGGCTGGACATTTTAATTACATGAAAAATCCAGGGAGAAAGAAAAACATAATTAATCCGAGTACTAGACTGGCACTTTATTTTATAAATTTCAAAATGATGAAAGACAAAATTTAACAGAGGGAGCCAAATCGAATTTGAAGTTCAAATTCCGCTGAGGCTGACTTTCCCTGTCATCCTTCCGAGGTCGATAAAGTACGTACCAGTTAAGCACTGGGGTCGATGTAATTGACTTACCTCTTTCACCGAAATCGCTGGTCTTTTGCCAAAATTTGAAACCAATGTCTCGCTTTTGTGTGTGAGTGTGCGTGTGTGCTTTCATATATGCCACTTATATAAGTACATAACTATATATATGCATATAAAACTAAGGTGCAGGCTATAGAGATAGATAGACGGGTGGTTGAAATGGAGAAGAAAAGGTACAAATTACGCACACATCAGTCTTTCAAAAGACAAAACTATTACGCTTGGAAGACATTCTAGTCAGTGTTTGCTCCATCACATTAAATCTGGGTAGAAACTGAAAGGAGGGAATTTGTACGCGGTAAGCAACTACCGGGCCTCTGAACAGTCGTCTGAATTGTCAGAAAGAGTAGCCAAATCTCTCTGAAAGTCTTAAAACAAAGAACACAATGGATAATGTAGTTCATGATACCGTACGACATTTTATCCGATGCACAAACGATTGTGCCTAACCGCCGCCTTTAAAAGTATCTTTTATGCTTTTATATTTTACTTGTTCCAGTCACTGGACTGCGACCATACAAGGTCACCGTCTTAAAGGGATTAGACGAAAACATCGACCCTAGTATTTATTTTTTAAGCCTAGTACTTATTCTATCAGTCTCTTTGGCCAAACCGCGAAGTTGCGAGGAGATAAACAAACCAACACCAGTTATCAAGCGGTGGTGGGGACAGACACAAAAACCGCCATACACAAGCATACGCACACACACACTTCGGTCACGTGGTTAAATAAACATGCAGTCCACATAGTTGATTACAACGTGGTCTGTTAGCCCAGTCTGTAAGAGAAGCTTTATATGATAGCCGCACAACTACATGTATTTGACGAACTTTCACATAATTTCCGTCAAGCAAATTTACTTACAACAACCAGGGCAATAGTAGAAGACACTTGTCCACAGTACCGCTCGTTGGAATGGAACCCGAAACCACGTGGCAAGAAGGCAAGCGTTTTAACCGCACAGCCGTGCTTGCACCCATACGGGACTAAATTATCGAATATCTCATTATTTAAGAGAAGATATATCATCTGAATAAGAGTTTGATTGCTATTTCTAGCAGGTAGACGACTCCGGAAAAACTCACTCGTATCGTCATAAATTACTTTTTATTCCATTTCTTCTTCGTTATAATTCTGAAACCAGGTGTAGAGTCAGGTAAGCACGAAGCTGTAAGATGTTGGACAGTACTGTAAAGACAAGTAGCTGAATTTCAAGTTGGGTTTTGAGCCTTTATTTTGTTAGTGTCAGAACTGCCACTTCATTTTGTAGAATGGAAACATATTTAGTTATTTATGATTTCACCCACTCTTCCAAACCTGACCTCGTTATCCATACAAGCTCAATCATTATAAAATAATAATGCCATACTCGATGACGTTATATTTTCACACCCAACAGGATCTCAATGTTTTTGCAGTATAATTGTCGTTCTCCCCACCACCAGCACCACCACCACCACCACCATCACCAATGCCTTCTCACCCTCCTCCCCTTCATCCGCCTCCACATCTTCTTCTTCTTCTTCTTCTTCTTCTTCTTCTTCTTCTTCTTCTTCTTCTTCTTCTTCTTCTTCTTCTTCTTCTTCTTCTTCTTCTTCTTCTTCTTCTTTCATGATTCCATTTACACATAAGACTTATATTCATAAATCTGTTGCTCTGAAATTTACTGTTACTTTATAATACTAAAAATCCTCGAAAATGAAAAATAAAGTTGACCTTGGAGCGATTTAAAGACAGAACAGAATTATAAAATCGCAATGGATTTTATTCGACGCTGTCATGCTTCTGCTGTTCCACAGCCTTCTTCCGGTCAATCGGATAAGATATGAATCAATCCAAGATGAGGTGCTAAGCTACAGAAGGCAATATTTCCAAGAATCTTATTCCGCCGAGGACTTTGCCTTTCATCCTTTCGGAGTCGATTAAATAAGTACCAGTTACGCACTTGGGTCTATGTAATCGAATTGATCCCTTTGTCTGTCCTTGTTTGCCCCCTCTCTGTTTAGCCCCCCCATGGGTAATAAAGAAATAAATATTTCCAAGAATCTATAATAGCTAAGCTAAATGCATATATATAAAAATATATACATCGATATGTGTGTGTGTGTGTGTGTATTTCACTATTAATATGTTAAGGCGGCGAGCTGGTGGATTCATTCGCATGCCGGTAAAATGCTTAGGGGCATCTCGTACGTCTTAACGTTTAAAGTTCAAATTCCGCTGAGGTTAACTTGACCTGTCATCCTTCCGAGGTCGATAAAGTACGTACCAGTTAAGCACTGGGGTCGATGTAATTGACTTACCTCTTTCACCGAAATCGCTGGCCTTTTGCCAAAATTTGAAACCAATGTCTCACTTATGCGTGTAAGTGTGCGTGTGTGCTTTCATATATGCCACTTATATAAGTACATAACTATATATATGCATATAAAACTAAGGTGCAGGCTATAGAGATAGATAGACGGGTGGTTGAAATGGAGACG
>NC_068984.1:88759928-88782428 GCF_001194135.2 Octopus bimaculoides | reverse complement strand
TATATATATATATATATATATAAAACATTTTACTGATATTTAGACGAATTAAGATATGTTTCATATGTGTGTGTATATATATATGTGTGTGTGTGTGTGTGTGTGTGTGTGTGTGTGTGTGAATGTATACACGTATATAGTGGCACTCCGTCGGCTACAACGACGTGGGTTCCAGTTGATGCGATCAACAGTACAGCCTGCTCGTGAAATTAACGTGTAAGTGGCCGAGCACTACACAGACACGTGTACCCTTAACGTAGTTCTCGGGAAGATTCAGAATGACACAGTGTTTGACAAGGCTGGCCCTCTGAAATACAGGTACAACAGAAACAGGAAGAAAGAGTGAGAGAAAGTTGTGGTGAAAGAGTACAGCAGGGTTCGTCACTACCCCGTGCCGGAGCCTCGTGAAGCTTTAGGTGTTTTCGCTCAATAAAAACTCACAACGCTCGGTCTGGGAATTGAAACCGTAATCCTACGACCGCGAGTTCGCTGCCCTAACCGCTGGACCATTGAGCCTCCACACACATGTGTGTATATATGTATGTATGTGCATTTATGTGTAAGTGTGCGCGCGCGTATGTGCGTGTGTATCTGGACATGTCGTTGAGTGGTTATGAAGTTCGTTTGGTTAATCTAAAGTTCCGGGTTTGATGTCTCTGCACCGTAATTTGAGCATGTATGTTTATTCTAAACTTATTCTAAGTATGATGAGTATAATTGGGTTGAAGTAAATTGTTTAGAATCCCATCGTTTGGACTGTGCATGTGATACAAATGACCAGGCTTGACATACAATATCACGTTAATTTCTCTTCAGAATTACGTGGCTGAGTATTTCTCACACAGTATGAAAATCATTTTATGCAAGTCAAACAAGTTGACTGCTCCAAAATGCAGCTCCAGAAACCCAGATATTTGCCCACTTGACCAGGTATGCATAGTTAGCTCAGATGCTAACTACGTCTTCTTTCAGTCACGTAGAGAAAAAGAAAAGTACGAAGCTAGCAAGTCATATCTGGAACCTGAAGGACATAAATATACCACACACTATCAAGCTGTGCATCTTAGAAAGAGCTAGACTATGCATTATTGGGTAGGCTTTGTATAATTAGATTGAAGAACAGCACCGACCAACAAATCTCGAGATCAGATATTTTTACTAGATGTATGCATCTCGACAAGATTCCGTTATGGAAAGACATCCCCCACCTCATTGGATTTGACACAGTTTAATGCACTTTAGCCTCCCCCTCCTTTTGACTGCCCCATTGAGCAAAGCATTTTTTTTTAGCTGTGACTGCTTAACATTTACAGTTATTCTTTTAGTGAGTTAAAGAGACGTAACATTTGTTCGCCTTTCCCTTAAAATTTTCTTCTCGTAATTTTTATTTTTATATTCTCTTGCATTTCTTGACGGAGTAGCCATGCTATTTGTGCCTGAACGATTATATCGGAACGAGCATGGTACGCTATAAAAACCTATCCGATCACTGCACTATCTGAGGATGAAACTTGAAGTAGTTCACATATAGCTCCTGTATTCATTAAATGATATACGTACATACATGCACACACACATACGTATTTTTGAATTTTATAGAGTTCAAATTAATATTTTTTCATATATGTTAAATATGACTGTACTTTTAAGAAATGAAAGTCGATTACATCAACCCCAGTACTCAATTGGCACTTATTTTATCGACCCCAAAAGAGATGAATGGCAAAATCGGCGTCGCCAGAATTTGAACTCAGAATGTAAAGACAGACGAAATGCCGTTAAGCATTTTGCCTAATGTGCTAACGATTTTGCCACCTCGTCACCTTATCTCTAATGAAATATTAAAGAGTTCAACTCGCTTTTGGTTATGTATAGGTGGGACTGGGTTGCAATAAGATTTTCAGCAAACCAACAAATACATAAATAACACCTAGATTTTCCCAATTTCTATTTTTTTTTTTTTTTCGGGGAGGAAAGAATGGTAGTAATGCCCACATTACGACAAATTACTATGGGAATTTCAGTCGATAAAAATACAACTTTTTCGCTATTAAAATCAAAACCCGCAGAATGTGTTTTTATTTCGTAAATAGAAGCCACTTTTAGCTGTCATTAAATGAATTGAGCTGTGACACTGAAAACTTTTATTCTTTAATAAATAATATTATTCGCTTCACCTCATGCAGTGCTACAACTGAGACAATCAAGTGAAATCAGCTTCGGAAAAAATATTGTAAGGCGAAATAAAATTTTCTGTTAATTTCATTTTAATTTAATTTTAATAAATAGAATAATAATTTAATTTTCATTTATTTATATATTGATTCTTGATATTTTTATTAAAATTTTTATTAAAATAAGTTTTTATTAAAATAAGTTTTCTGTTTTGATATTGCATGCACACTCTCACCTACCTTTATATATAAAGGTCTGTATACAGACTCACTCTCTCATCCACCACCACCACCCCAGTACAAAGAAATCTGAAGCTTCTGCCAGAAGAGTGAAATACAATGAACACGCTACAAAGGTTGTAGGGTACAGCGTAAACAATGTTATATATAAAATATAATTTTAGACTTCGACCTTTGAACTTCGAAGACCAACAAACTACATGGTACGATCAGACCTAAACTGAAATATCATCACAGTTATTTTAGTCGTGTTTCTGTTGACATTACAGTCTTATGACATTAACATGTGATGCCATGATATTAAACTCTTACATCATTATCCACAGCAGCAGTTCTATAACAGCTGGGATATCACTGACAACTATCGCTCTAACAGCTTTACCCTTCTGTTTGAAGAGTCACAGCTGGCTGAATTGGTAGGGTGTTGCACTACTACTTGATGGGGTGATAACTCCTACTCAGTCATCGATGCAAACATGTGGCCAGCGATAATACATTTATGTTTTATTGGCTGTAAAGCACATAATTCATTGATGCTATTCTGTTTTGTTTGAGAGGAGAGCGACAAATATTTAACTGACATTTATTTTAGTAACAGCGGAAGAACGAATAGCATGACAGGATTTGACCGCAAAATACAAAGTGATGAAAGCAAATACTGAAAGGCATTTTGTCCCGCAATTTATGAATTCTTCTACCAACCGTCAATTTCTATGATAATAATATTAACATATTCGAGCATAGAAACAAAGCGAGAAATTTAGCAGAGAAACAATCATATATCGACTCTAGCAATTGAGAGGTTCATTGTTGTTTAAAGGAGGTTGTATTCCCTCAATTGTTTCTATTTTCTGTTGCAGTTCATTATTATCATTATTTTTAAAGCAGTGAACAAGTAGAATCGTTTCCGTGCCGTACAAGATACTTAGCGACATTTCTTCAGGTTTTATGTTTTGATTTGAAATACCGCCAACTTTGCTTTTCATCCTTTCGGGGTCGATAAAATAAGTATCCGTTGAGCTCTGGAGTAAGGCATTAGCGATAGAAAGAAATACAATAGGGGGAAACTTAGAAACTTAGAAGAGGCGCTTAGGAAAGGCATCGCATAGGTAATTTCCAGAAATTCCCGGTAGCATGACCGGGGAGTATTGCCAGTTCGAATAAACTCTACAGGCATGGAAATGCCGTCAGCCGGTCATGTCTGAAATGTGTACAGAGCGACAAAACTACTCTGCACGCTCTCGTCCAGTGCCTCTTTCCCACTGAACAAAAAGGATGCAGATGAGGCTCATACGGATGCAAAGATCAGCTCTTAATTAATCGCATGATCCTTGAGAACTGCCATAACAAGCGCAAAGATCTCAGCTCTTCATAGATTGATTATAAAAAAGCCTTTGACAGCATACCACATTCGTGGATTCTGAAATCGCTGGACATTTTCAAAATTTCTCCTGTGATTTCAGATTTTTTAAAAGATATTTGTGTCATTATGGAACACGAAGCTCCAATTATATCATTCTAATGGAGTATTGCGCTCAAACAAAATTAGCATAGACTGTGGCATTTTCCAAGGTGACTCACTTTCACCACTAATTTTCTACATAGCACTAATACCACTCTCAGGTGAACTGAATAGAACAGGGTATGGCTACAAAATTGACAACAGCCATCTATTTCATATGGATGATTTAAAACTATATGGCAAAGATGATGAAGAGCTTGAAGGACCACTACATAGTGTGAAAGGGTTCACTGATGATATCGGGATGGAGTTTGACCTTGAAAAGTGTGGCAAAGCAACTTTTAAGAAAGGGAAACTGGTAAAGTCAAGTTCAATCGAATTAGATGTCGAAACAGTAATAAAGGAACTTGAGCAGGAACAAACCTATAAATACCTAGGAATAAATGAAGGCTCAAGTATCCAGCATGCAAGCATGAAAGAGAAGGTTAGGCAGGAATGTTATAGAAGAGTTCGAGCAGTTCTGAAGTCTGAGCTGTATGCATATAATAAGGTGTTAGCCATAAATTCCTTAGCAGTCCCAGTTGTTCTTTATAGCTTCAATGTGCTTAACTGGAATACCAGTGAAATAATCAAAATTGATAGAAAAATCCGCAAGCTACTGACTTGTAATAAGATGCACCTTCCAAAGGTGCATCTTATTACACATTGGCTTGGTAGTTCCGGGTTAATAAGCTTTGATCGTCTATATCTTCCCAGAACTCAGGGAGGTCGGGGCTTGATTCAGCTTGAACTTACTTACAAAACCACCAGAATCGGACTGGCCAAATACCTTGAAACAACCAACGATTGGATGCTAAAACTTGTTGAAAAACATGAAAAACCGAAAAAACCTCTCTCTATTCTGAAAGAGAGCAAAACATTCGCTACTGATCCCTTAAATACCTACCAGATTGATCAGATTGAAGGAAATGCGCCAACTGCTGCTGCAAAGAAAATAAAATTAATTGCAAAGACAAAAGCACATGAAAAATTAGCTAGCAGATGGGAACAGAAACCTCTGCATAGCAAGTATGTGGCCCGTAGCAAACTAGCTGATGTCAACCAGAAACACATGCATCAGTTGTTACGAAGCTCAGGGCTAAAAGCAGAGAGTGAAGGTTTCATATTAGCTGCTCAAGACCAAAGCTTATTAACCCGGAACTACCAAGCCAATGTGATAAAAATGGAGCTGACTCAAAATGCCGATTCTGTAACGATGAGATTGAAACTATAGACCACCTAATCTCAGGGTGTAGAGTCTTAGCACCTGTAGAATATAAAGCAAGACATGACAGAGTCGGCCAGTATTTATACAGGACAATATGTCGGCATTATAAAATCAAAACCGCTGACAAATGGTATAAACATCGTCCTGAAGCTGTGACTGAGGGAGAAAATGTGTCGATTCTCTGGGACTTCCCCGTACAAACCGACAAAACTATAAAAGCCAATAAACCGGATATTATTATAAAAGATCAGACAAAAAAGATGTGTTTATTAATTGACATGAGTATATAGCGGCGAAACAATTTGACAAGATGTGATTGTAGGATCTCTAGGAATGATAAAAAAAAAAAGGTACTGAAACCTATTTGAAAATGATACCAGGCTTACCATCCCTACAGGAAGTGCAAAAAATCGTGTTAACTGGAACGACTCATGTACTGAGAAGAGCATTATCGCTGTGAAAACAATATCCATTCATGAATTTATTTATTTAATTATTTTTTTAAAATACATATTCTACCTGTGAATGTGCGTATGTAAACTGGGAATACATACAACGAGCTTCTCTGTCCTAGGTGTACGGAAAATACTCAGCGATAAATGGAAGAAAATTTGAAGAAAGAAGAAAAAACAACTTAATAGGCGCAGGAGTGGCTGTGTGGTAAGTAGCTTGCTAACCAACTACATGGTTCCGAGTTCAGACCCACTGCGTGGCACCTTGGGCAAGTGTCTTCTACTATAGCTTCGGGCCGATCAAAGCCTTGTGAGTGGATTTAGTAGACGGAAACTGAAAGAAGCCCGTCGTATAATTATATATATATGTGTGTGTGTGTGTGTGTGTGTGTGTGTGTGTGTGTGTGTGTGTGTTTGTCCCCCAACACCGCTTGACAACCGATGCTGGTGTGTTTACGTCCCCGTCCACTAGCAGTTCGGCAAAAGAGACCGATAGAATAAGTGCTAAGCTTACAAAGAATAAGTCCTGGGATCGATTTCTTCGTCTTTTCAAACAATAGCGAAAATGAGGGAGACTGTGGTGTGTTTAGCTGCTGATGTTATTCTTGTTGTTGTGGTTGCGAGTATAGTTGTTATTGTGGTTGCTGTTATAATAGCTAATTGACGGGTTGTTTGACGTCTCATCGAAACTTCTGCTTTAAGAAATTGGTTAGCCATCTTTGCTTTGACTTCACTCTATACAACGTGCAAGGCTTGACGCGGTTGTCGTAGTTCTTGATATCAATTTTGTTGTTGCTGTTATCTTGTTATTGGTGTTGATAGCGGTGGACTTTTGTTGCGTACTTGTTCCACTAGAGGCCAAAAGATCTCAAATAATCAGTGCGTGTTCAAGATTCTTTTTCTTAAATTCATAAATTCTTGAGTGCAATCAAGATTAGAATTTTCATTCAAGTTCTTCAAACATTTCCACCAAAACCCATTGAGTAAACGTTAGTGATACATTATGAATCATTGCTTTCAGAGAGGAACGACTCATATAAATAGGAATAACAATAAATGCCACTGACACACTGAGGTCAGAGGAGTACTTCTGGCGTTTTCGGAATAAATTTCATCGATTTACACTGTTTCTCTTTTCTGAAGTACGAGATGACACCCTACACAGTTTTTCAGGCACTTTTTGCTTGTGTAAAAGTATTTTCACACCTTTTTGTTTACATAGGCCTGTATGTGATTGTTATTGTCAGGAAACGATTTAATTCGTTCACTGGGGACATATTATCCCAAGACTCTTGATACAAACTTGAGCTTCACTGAAATGAGTGCTCAGCCTAGAAGCTTGTAATCTGGCAAACAAGCAACTTTCATGGTGTTAATGTTGCTTTGCTTCTTTTTATTCTACTGTTGTTGCTGCTGCTTATCACTAGTTTCATTCGACTTGCTGACATCTTTATCTTCGTTATTAGTGTTGATAATATTGTTCTTGTTTCTACCATTGCTGTAGTCATCCAATATATTTTTCCCGATTTTATCGTTGTTTCCATTGTAATTATTACTACAGCTATTGTTGTTGTCTTGCTTTTGTAGATGTTTAATCAGTTAGTCCTGATTAAAAAGGTTCATGAAGAAAGTCATTCCAGTTATGGCTAATGCATCTTATTGTCTAAGGTAACTTTCAAGGATATGTTCTTTCCTTTTTAAAAGGAAGGATATTTGAGGAAGATTAGATTTTAACAAGTCGAGCAAGGGCGTAGAGGCTCCCTCGTTGGCTTACTGTATTTGTCCTTTTTATTGTTGTTGCTGCTGCTGTTGTTGTTGTTGTTGTTGTTGTTGTTGTTGTTGTTGTTGTTGATGATGATGATGATGATGATGATGATGGTGATGGTGATGCTATTGCTGCTGTTGATGATGATGTCGTTTATGACCTTACTGTGCATTAAATTATTGTATCTCTGGTATAATTAGAGTCATCACTCAAATATTTTCTATACGTTTTTTCCTAATATTTTCTCGAAAAAATCATTATGTCTCCAAAAGCAGATTTATGGAGGCATGCAACATATAGAGTGTCGCTACTAGCACGATGTTTATGGCTATTTCCCGCAGTATCTTCCTTTCCAACTGTCAACAAAATTGACAGGACTAAAACTGTCCATCCGTCCCACACGCGAGAACAGCTGTTTAGCATAACTTCACTGATCAAGAATGTCCTGACGGTGAGCGACTGCGCGCAGAACAGCTTCATCGCTTTGTTCACACCTTGGACTGGCGTGTCTGTGGACACTTCTGTGCCAGTAGAGTTTAACACGAACTGGTAGCGCCCATTGTTAACACTGTGAAGTCAAGACTTTTTGTTCTGCGCCTACAGTTATATTCGAATCGAAAGTCCTCCGGAACAGGCTAACTTTTTCCTTTTCCTTGACTCCCACAGACTCTCCGAGAAAATCCTTACTCTTCTTCGAAATCGTCGACTCTTCCCGTCATTAATTCTTTATTGTTAGCTAGAGTAGAACTTCCAGCTATCTCAGATGCATGCCAAGCGACCAGTCTTGGATTTTGCTTGACCGAAGACTGTAGCACCCTCAAGGAAAGTAGCTGGGAGAGACTTGCCGCACGAAAGGCGACCGTACCTGCTCGACGTCCAGAAATCGCGTATCTGCGCATCATTAGTCACTGCATGCTTAGCCCATCACGCTGAGTGTTAATAGTAAGTCGAATGCTGAATCTGTAAGCAGACATTTGAATCTGATCAGACAAAAACTAGGATAAGACAGGATGGTCAAACGGTAAATGATACGGAAGCAACGTAGATGTTCTTCCCCACTTCTCGAACTTGCAGGAATAGCTTCCTTTCAGCCCAATAAATAATGGTTACTCTACTCGTTATCTGTTACCAGTTCCGGTACATCTGGAAATCTGGATCGAATAAGAAGTGAAGTTTAACTGATCGGTTAGCCTGGCGTTCTATGATGCTGTCAGATTGACATGCCACGCCAGATGCCGAAGTATAAGCTCAGCGACTTGACCAGATTGATTTTTGCCTTGCCACCGTTTCGTATTCCTTTAGAATGATGCAGAATGCCTCCACTTCGCTGGCTCCCGGCACCATGATGGTAACATAGTCCACACATACCGATTCGGTGCCCTACGTCCCAATTCGAAGAGGAAGGCAATGCTTCTCAATAGTTCTAGCTTCCGCAGCAGTGGCCCAAGAGTCAGCATCTTTAAAAGATCTGAGAGGGAACACATTGACGGATCGAGGGCACAATGCGAAACGGTTCTGAGAGATGGCTACTTACTTTGACCACCGAATAAATGCCGAGATATTACTCTGCGTTGCAGCAATCTAGCGTCTGAAAATGAGCTCAAAACCGGCCGCTTTTCGAAAGGATTGTTATTCATTCATATTTTTTCATTTAATAATGATAATTTCATTATTTCTCTTGAAAGCAAACAGAAGAAAAAAGAACATGATATAATGCGGTGGTACATTACTGAAGAATATAAGGCGTGTGCATTAGTGTATTTATAAAGATGTGTACATATATGCGTGTGGGTGTGGGCGTACGTAAGTGAGCGTGTGTATGTTTGTATATGTTTATGAACGTATATGTACGAGGTGAAATTTCACATACATACGCGTGTTCACCCCACTCTCTCACACACATTCACATACACACATACGCATGCAATGAAATCGTAATCTATATACGTCTGTATTTAAAAAGAAAACAGCTTAAAATGGAGGGTGTGGAGAAATATAGAAGTATTGAGAAAAGAGAAAGAAGATGAAAGGGTCGATTAAAGTAGGAAATATATCAGTATGTGATCCACTCCCTAAATAATATGTTTCTGTCTAATTAATGTATACTTATACAAGGTGTGTCTTCCTCAACTTGTGATTATCACCGCTGGTAGAAAGAATAGGAGAGGGTGTTGCCGACAGCATTACGAATGGGAACTATTAAACTGGCAATTTGGCAGGCTGGAATATTGTGACAATGTATATTATATATGAATCTATAGTGAATGAGCTAGGAACGAGAGAAGAGACAGAGTGAGCGAAAGAGAGAGATAGAAAGATGGAGAGGGAGACATAAGTAGAGAGAAAGTGACAGAAGTGTGTGTGTGTATGTGTGTGAGTGCGTATGTATATGTGTGTGAGTATATGTGTGTGTGCGCGCGTGAGGTTTTCCGTGTAGGCTTCAATGAAGTGAGGGGAAAATTATATTCTTTTATTGGTTTATGGTTTTATTAGTATCGGACTGCGCCCATGCTGGGGCTCCGCAAGCAAGAGGTTTTAATCATCGACCCTCGTATATATTTCAAGCTGGTAATTATTTTATAGATTGCTATTTGTCGAACACAAAGTTACGAATCTGAAACAGTAACACAGTTTTATATTAACTAGTGAAAATGTAATTCGAGACAATACACACACACCCTCTCTTTCGCTCTCTCCCCCTCTTTTTCTCTTTCTGTCTCTCTTCCCCTCTTTTTCTCTTTCTGTCTCTCTCCCCTCTCTCTTTCCCCTCCCTCTCTCCCTCTCCTCTCTCCCTCTCCTCTCTTTCCACACACACGGACACAGTACACTACAATTTTTTTCAGTTTCCATCAACCAAATTTTACTCACAAGACATTCGTCCAATCTATGGTACAGTGGAATCAAATCCACAATAATATGGTAGCCATGTGAACATATTTACCACACATCCATGTCTGCGTTTCAATGATTAGGAGCTTGAAAAACATTGTGCGCGCGCGCGCGCGTGTGTGTGTAAAAGTGAGTGGATGCGTGTGTGATATGTAGCTTGCTCCCTAACCACATGGTTCTACGTTTCCGTCCCACTGCGTGGCACTTTAGGTAACTGTTTTCCACTATAGTTCCAGGCCGACCGAAATCTTGTGAGTGGATTTGATAGACGGAAACTGGAAGAAAACTGCTCTGTGTGTGTGTGTGTGTGTGTGTGTGTGTGTGTGTGTGTGCGTGCGTGCGTGCGTGTATGCGTGTGAGAGTGTGTGTGTTAGTGTGTCTGTATTGTATCTTTATTTATCCCACAGTACAACTTGACAACCGGTGTTGCTGTGGTTACTATATTTAGCACGTCTATCTACTACATTGTGGTTCCTTTGTTTACTACCACTCCAACGTACTCATGGGACAGTAGGGCGTGATTTGAGGGATGCTTGGTTAATTAAGTTAACTGCAGTATGTCGCTGAAACTTATTATATACACTCTTGGATGACGAAAATTAAAGTTGATCCACGTAAGATTTAAACTCCGAGCTTTTGGAAATGAACAAAAATATTGATTTCTAAGGTTAACGGAAAGGCTATATATTTGGCTTGATTCTAGTATATGACTATTGTTTATCTTATCGACTATTGCTGCATAGATAAGACCTAAATATTGTCAGATCTACAGTTTTAAAATCACTCTATTCCTGTATCGACCAGTGCTGAATTGTATTGGACAAACATAGCTCTACTGGCTGCTTTCCTGTAGAACTCGGTGTGGATCTCCCCTTCTTCCGTTATATTCAGTTTGAAGTCAAGTAATGATAGTGATCCAGTGTTGTCGGGATGTTCTATAGTGAACTTTATGTTCATGTCCATGTCATTGAACGTTGTGAATATTCTCTCAGCCTCTTCACGGGAAGTTGTGAGTATGAGGATGTCATCTACGTACCTGGTGAAGAAGGCGCATGAGCGGCAGATGTTGAGTGCTCGACGTTCCAGATGGTTCATATAAGTGATGGCTAGTAAGCCCGAGAGACTGGATCCCATAGGGAGGCCTGTTGTCTGTTTGTATATATGGTCCTGGAAAGCGAAGTATTGTCCACGATGATGGACAAAAGTTGATGTATATCAGCTGTGGTAAGTCCGAAGCATTGGATGTTGGACACTATTATGCAGTCAGTCAATAAGTTGACCGCCGGGTGTGCTGGCACCGTTGTGTACATTGAGACAACGTCAAGACTAAAGGCGTATCTGTTTTGCCAGAGTTGGTCTATGGGTAATTAGTGCAGTCTTTTGATGACTTCGTCGGAGTTCTTGACGTGTCCCGGAAAGGTGGAGAGTATGGGTTTCAGGATGTGAGAAAGTAACCAGGATATTTTATGTAGAGGTCCTTCCACGCTGGAGGCGATGGATCTAATCTGGATCGTGTTGCTATTCTTGTGTGTTTTAATGAGGTGATAAAATCTGGGTAATCTACTGTTCTTTGTGATGAAGTTGTTCTTGAATTTATTATGTATTTGTCTCCGTCTGCAGATGTCCGTCCATGCGGTGTTAATTCGGTCCTCAATCCTGGTTGCAGTTGTATCTGTCACTTCAGAATATAGTCTGTCATTGCTTAAATGTTCTTGTGCCAGTCTATCAGATATTTCACAAGAAATCACGCAGATTTCTTTTCCTTTATCTGATGGTAAGTATACAAGTTTTTTGTTTTTTAGTTTAGTCAGTGTTTTATGTGGCGCCTTGGTTAAGTTTGCGGTTATTTTCGATTTCTTCCTTAAAATGTTGGAGATAGACTGTTTCAATCTGAATAGTTTGTGGTTGAGTTCTTGGTTGGTTGGGGGTGGGTGGAGTGGGTGGTCTAATTGGTACGTAGGAAATTTGCCGGGATGTTATTGCTCTTCTTTATTACCGATAGCCATTTGAGTTGGTATGCTGTTCGACAAAAGTTGGCTTCCAGGTCGAATAAGATTTTTCATTCGGCTGTTGGCTCAAGATAAATTTAGGGCCAAGGCTGAGAAGTTCCAGTTCTTCATGGGAGAGTGACCCACTCAAGTCTTTGACTAGGGATTTTGTTGCTGATGGTGTGTTGGCGTCCTCGTGTTATCTCATTCTGTGGACGTGTCCTGTTCATCTGTGTTGGTGTAATAGGCCGAGTTGTATCGGTATTTGGTACAAAGCCACTGGAATTTAAGTTGGAGGCGTTTCTTCTGTTGGTCAACGCAGTGGTGGTAGCATCGGTCAATAGCTGCGGTTATTCTTCGGTATGTATGTTCAATGGTGGACGTGATGCTGGATATTATTTCAGAGAATTTGCTTATGTGCTCATGTAGTTGTTGGTGTAGATGGTGTATGATTTTTCTGATAACGAACGTATGTATATATTTCAGTGATCGTCGAAGGGCAAGGCTGCGGAAACACGAGGGTAGATGTATGTTCCTGATGGTGTTGGGAATTATGTTGTTTTTTAGGTAGCGTTTAAGAAAGTTTATTTGGCATCCGATTTTAGCACGTTTCTCAGATAGCTTGATAAACTCCCTAGCGGTTGCGAACTCGGCCTGGCCCAGGCGTAGAGATAGGAGAGTATTGTAGTTCGCTTGAAGCATTGTTTATTGTTTGTAAATAATAAAAAGTTTTGAATGGTACAACAATGCACTCTAAAACAAAAAATGGACTATATACCTGTTGTAATTTAATTACCTATAGTCCGATGATATTTTGGTACACAATTCCTTCTTCAGATATTCTTAGATGGAGTCGCTGCTATAATCTGTTTTCCAACGGCTTTTCTTTTTTCGGAAGCGTCTCAGTAGTGGCCTCACGAAGCTCTTTCCAGAATTCCTCATGAAAAGTGCGTGAGGTCGGCTATGTCTCAATCTCGTGTGCGTTGGTACATCTGTAGCGTTGCTTCTAAGTTATGTGTTATTCGTGCAGCTTCCCTTTTTTTCCTTCTTTTTTTATCATACCTAATGCACCTACTACGATAGAAATTGTGTTTTTAGACTCCACATTCGAGTTACCTCTATTTCCAGGTTTTTGTATTTTGAAAGTTTGACAAAGAAAAAAAAAGAATGCTATAGTCGAGTTAAATTAATACTGAAAACAGAGTTCAATGCGAAAAACAAGATAATAGGTATCAATACTCTAGCTGTCCCAGTTATAAGTTACAACTACAATATATTTAACTGGACACTAAATGAACTAATCAAATAAGACAGGAAAACAAGAAAAATAATGACAGTATTTAGGATGCGCCACCAAAAATCTAACATAGAAAAGTTATATATACAACATATGGAAGGTGGTAGAGGCCTTACACAGCTAGAAAACTATTACAAAATAGCCACCATAGGACTACAAAAATACCTACTTCAGAAGCAAGGAAAACTAATACAAATAACCACAAATCACGAACAAAACAAAAAACTGTTTTCAGTCTTTAAGGAAGCTGACAAATACAAAAATGAAGTCATAGTACCTAACAACTATGAAGAAAAAGAAGAAACAACAAAAGCTGTAAAACAACTGACAACCAAACTAAAACTGGAATAGCAACGGATCATGATAAAACGATGGCAAGAAAAAGCCCCTTCATGGCAAATACTGGGTTAAACTAAGCACAAAAGAAATAGACAAAGAAAATATCCCATCAATGGCTGAGAAGCTCAGGACTCAAAGCAGAGACTGAAGAGTTTTTAATTGCTGCACAAGACCAAAGCCTCCTCACCAGAAATTACCAAAAACATAATGAAAAGAAACATAACAAGTAACTGCAGAATATGTGGAGATGGAAAAGAAACAATAAAGCATATTTCTCTGGCTGCCCAGTCCTGTCTAAGACGGAATATATTCACAGACACGACAGAGTTGGGTTCTATATACACTGGAAACTATGCCAACACTATGGAATAATAACAGAAAAAAAGATGGTATAGACACACACCAGAAAAGGTCACAGAAAATGAGAAAGCAACTATACTATGGGATATACCAATACACACAGGTAGAGAAATTAAGGTCAATAGGCCGGATATAGTTGTCAGAGATCATCAAGAAAAAATGCCTTCTATTCGATCAATACCAACAGATGACAATGTTTCTCTAAAAGAAATAGAGAAACTTTCAAAATACAAAAATCTGGAAATAGAGGTAACTCGAATGTGGAATCTAAAAACACAATTTCTATCGTAGTAGGTGCATTAGGTATGATAAAAGAAATTATTCAGACTAATACATAACAAAAACACCAGGACTAACAAGTATATCTAACATACAGAAAATAGCACTACTAGGCACCGTACATATCCTACGTAAAACACTTTCCATACAGTAACAATAAGAGCATCACAACAAACCACAGCACATACCCAAGGCACACAGAGCTGTGCTCGGTAGTGCAGAGAAAGCATGTGATAAAAATAAGACTACTGAATAATAATAATAATAATAATAATAATAATAATAATAATAATAATAATAATAATAATAATCTTTTCTCCTCCAGGCACAAGGCCCGAATTTTTTGGGGAGGGGGCCAGTCAATTAGATCGACCTCAGTACGCAACTGGTACTTAATTTATCGACCCCAAAAGGATGAAAGACAAAGAAGAAGAAGAAGAAGAAGAAGAAGAAGAAGAAGAAGACAGTACCAGGCATTGGCTTCCATGGCTTCTGATCTTAACTGACTGGCGGTGTTATCATGGATATCTTTTGTCTTGGTATAAAAGTAGGCTACAGCAAATATTCTGCTCAATACCACAGATTTGCTTGTCAGTTGTTTGACCTTAATCTGTTGAGCATGTCCCTTGGTGGCTGATGATATGTGCATCTCTGATCACGAGCAGAAGTGGGGGAGCATCGTAGCCATGTGTTGAGAGGAATTCTTTGGAGTTTGAATAATTCACCTCTGGAAACATGGATGTTTCATTCAACGTCCTTAATTAACCCTTATTTAGGACCTTTTGAGCAGGATGGGCTACTCGACCTAAAGAAAATTCTAACTGCAAGGTCATGCGCTGTTTATCTTGATATGAAATCGCCATGTCGCACAAGTATGATTATGATGCATGCGCCTGGTGTGCCCTTATCAGACGAGTAGTTGTGATGGGTATACTGGGCTTCGTATATTTTACCCCAGTGTCACTTTGATGGCATGCACTGCTCTCTAACTCAATAATAATAACTTTATTTGACTACAGGGACAAAAAAACACGGAGGATACACAAAGAGAAGGACAGTGGTGATTTACAATGAAATCTAGTAAAAAATACATAACATATGACAATTAGCCACAAATACTAACAACAGAAATTTCCTAATTGTAGGGAGCACTATCCAGGGGTAACCAAAGAACTTCACCCGTCCTGGACACACTGATCACCAAAGTTTCTAAGGAAAATTCTTCTCTTCTCTTTGTTTCCTAGGGCTTGCGGGCGTATATTCAGAGTAGGTCCATTCACATGGGCCACCCTCGCCATATTTGCCCACCTCTGCAGAGGAGCAACATTCCCCTCTCCGCCTTTATTTCCTTTCCTAGTGAAACTTGGAAAAGTTGATGAAGGCTTGGACGAAGTGAAAAGTATCTGTCTTCAGTCCTTTCAACCTCGACCGACCACTACACTACCGCGACCATCATAGCCACCAGGTAGTAGAAAACTTCGTGCCCTTCCTGGACACTGGACGAGTGTATGCTGAACTTTTCCATTGCTCTGCGAGCATCTCGGGCAGACACGTCTGACAGCATTTCGATGCCTGTTGGGCTTATTTCAAACCGGAAGTATCTCCCGATAGCACTACTAGACCAGGGATTTCTGAAGATTATCGATAGCTCCGGTCTGAAAGTTCTCCGGAAAAGACCAGCAAATTGATCTCCCCCGACGTTCAGTTTCTCCGAGAACATAGACGCTCTTGCTCGTCACTACTATCATATAGAACACCAAAGTGGAACTTTCGCCCACTGATTGAGGACTTGACGACACTCCAGATGGCAAGTGCCCTGTCTCGGTCTACGCTTGATCTATGACTGCAGTTCCATCAAAGAGATAAGTTGCGGAAAATCATATGCAATAGTATCACTGCTGTTGCCAACAACACCACGAATATCAAACCAGAGGAAGCCGCTGCATCGTAGCTTGACCTGTTAGAAATGACAATCATCTCTTCCTCATATCGAACGCTGTCTTAAAAGAAGACAGACACATTGGATAATGAAATCCTAGATACACATTACTTGATAAAAGGGGGATGGATGGTCACGATTGGAGCACCTTTCATCAATCGAAGCTAACCTGGCACAAAAACTGTAGCGATCATTGCTACCAACATCACCACAACCATCTACCATTGAAAACCATCGTCAACATTGCCTTTCTCGCTTTTGAATGCGATAAAGTACTGGAATCGATTTCTCTGCACTCCCGCCCCCTCTCTCTCTCTCTCTCTCCTTTTCTCTATCGCTCTCTGTCTCTCTCACTCTCTTTCTCTCTCACTCTGTCTGTCTGTGTCTGTCTCTCCCTCTCTCATTCTCTCTCTTTGCCACGTGGAGAGGCCAAGAGATGTGGGTTCACATCACGATCCCATCAATCCTACGGCACTTCGTGAACTCCCTAAGAAGATGTAGAAGAGGAAGAACAACAACCGCAACAACAACGACAACAACAACAATTTCAGCAGCTCAATCATGATGACGACTATCACCACCGTCGACCCCATACGCAACACGATCACTACAATAACTAAAACCATCAGGAGAACTGCTTCTACAACTGCTGTCATCACAAACTCCGCCGTCGCCATCACCAAAGCTCACCATTATCACTACCGCTACACAAAATCAATAATAACAATAACAAACAAAAAAAAGAAGAAAGCAGCGTGACGATAATCTCAAATCCCAAATCAACAACTTTCGAGGCAACTTATGTATATATTATCAGTTCTCCTCAGCGGGTGTTCTGTTTTCCTGTTGAATCAACGTGGTATCTACTTACTTGTCAAGCGAAATATACTGAAGCTACTTCAACCTTTTCCCTCATGCCCCACCGTTTAACGTCGAAGTTTATCGTTCGCAGGAACACACTTGCTGGTCAAATGTAAAACTTCGTATTTTGAAACCTTCTTCAACAATACAGTTAAATGAGGATTCTTTGTTTAAATATGAACTCAGTGACTTTGTGTCCTTTTCTCAGGGCCTCTGAGATGGACATTAATGCCAATCCAATCCAATCCAATCGGGTGACTTTCCCGGACCAATGTAACTCTTCCACGTCAGACGTCCCGATCGAGTGATGAGTGATGAAGCCTGCATTTTAGTCAAATCGGTCTTTCGCTAACTGAAATATCTAATCTGTGCACTCCACTACTACAGATGATAGCAGTAGTTGGCTAACTGATCTGATTGATCCTGGCCGTTGACAGTTTTGTTCATCCGATCAGCATCTTGTGATACACGCCGTTGGCATGGTAGGCGAACACAAGAAGTTCATCAGCCAAAATAGTTCACATCCACCGTGCTGCATCCCATGATTTCAAAATACCCTGACTTAGATAGTTACAAGCTATTTAACCCATAGCTAGGATTCTGACGGGTGGCACTACTCCGAGTCAAAATAGACCCGGGAACAATAGTAGATAAGAAGTAGTTTCACACTTTTCAAAGCCCTTGAACTCCCGAACCAGTGTCCCATGACCAGATGCAGTTTAAAGCCATACCCAGGAATTTAATTACACACAATCACATTTCTGTCATTGTATTGTCTTGTCTTACGTATAAAATGAGCTGAGTCGATTTTTATACAATATAGCTATCTTATTGACCCACCTTTGCTAAAGTAAAACTTTATCTAAAATAGATAAATAAATAAATTGAATAATATACTATTTATTAATTAGGACTGAAAATTATGAACATGACAGCTGCTGGACTTCTGCTTCAGGATGTTTAAATCAAGAAACTTCTCTGTTTCGTGTTGAAATTACCCCAAGAATCGATTTTACTTTAATCTTTTTTCAGTTGTTGATAAACGATGCACATCTACCTCCCAGCTGAAGCAGAAACCTAACGCTTATTTTAAACACAATCATTGATGAACCAGTTATGTTAAAACCAATAAATTTTTCACCCAGATAGGTGGGAGAATAGATAAAGGGTGTTTCTTGGAGTAGAATAGGAAAAAACTTTGAATAGTCAGTGAGTATGTAAGAGAGAGGGGGATGAGAGGAAGAAAGAAAGAATGTTGTGGGACAGGGATGAGGGTATTATAAAGAGACAATCGCGAAAGCAAGACTATTTATTATAAGCTTTTCAAACAAGCGTAGTAATGGGACAATGAACGAAAGAATCGTTCGTCATGAGACCTCCGGAGTAGTGAAAGAAATATCACATTAGCTGTTGAAAGGAACACTCCTACAATGTAATTAGATAACGTCCCAGATGCAAGTAAACAGTTTACCACACACACTTTTTCTTCAAATAATCTTGTACCAAATGGGTCTTCCAGAAATATATTCTGGTGGATAATTTTTAATTATTTTTCCTTTTAGCTATATATAATATACATATGTATCCATATACATACATGCAAATATTTACATATATACATATACATATATTTATATACATACACACACACACACACACACACACACACACACACACACACATGTCTATTTAGATGTATGTAAATATAAAAAAAATCTTTTAGCTCGCACATTTTTTGCTTTTGTGAACCTAAAATAAGTTCACAATACAAAATAAAATATGAAAATCATTTTAAAAAATGGGTTTCAAATTTTATTAAAGTCTATTGAATACTCTAAATTACTTTTCCAGACAAATTAGCTTTTCTCCTAGGAATGTTTCATCAAACGATTTAATATATTGTATATAAGAGAGAATGTTAATTCGAAAATATAGGAAGTTATGGTGGTAAACTCGTAATGTATTCCATCTTGCGCAGCAGACGATAAAAACATCAAATCTAATAAATTTTCTGTTCTTTAATTAAAATGCTTGCTACTGTATAAAGGAGAATGACAGAAAAGAAATGGAAAGCTTTAAAAAAAACCCACTACATTAGTCGGTAAGAATGAACTACAAGATTTGATTGTTTCTGAATTCTTTGGCAAGAAGATGGAGAAAACTATATAATTTCTTGTAGTTTGGAGATCCAAATCCACAGGTGTTTTTACGCATATTGCACGCATACACATGCAAATTAACATTTTAACTTGTCTTTCGTATGTATAATAAAATCGAATTGAATATTTTAATTTCTAACGCGTTTGCTTTTTAATTATTTACAAAAGCTTTATCACTCAAAGCAAATGAATGAGAAGTGTGACTATAAGTTTTACTTGGGCATTAGTGAAATGATTTCAACCAGATATTGTGGAGTTAGTTTCAATACCCGTTTGAAACCTTGAAACCTCTTCGCAGCCGCCGCTCGCCAGGAAAGTACCATTTTTGCTTTCGGCATTCACCAAAATACAAAAATTCTGAATCTTTCCAAATTCTTGACACCTCACTTTTATTAGTATTTTTTAAATTACACATCAAAACCAATTTTGATCTCATGTTTACATAAGTATGAGTTTTCGCCCTCCTCGTGGATACGCATATATACTTGCAAACCTGCAGTTTGGTATATCTAGCTATATACGTGACTGATATATATATAGAAGTGCATGTGCATACAGGTGGAGTCTTATGCCTATGGATGCGCGCGCGCACCCTTAGGCACTTAGACATATTTATTTATATACTTGCTTACAAGGGAAAGTCCACGTGCTGTAGACGCACGCTCGGCTATGGCGTATAAACATTTGTTTGCATGTATGTGTGTGCGGCCGTGTGTGCGCATATATACGTATGTTGATAAAACGAGTGTGAAGTGTGTGTACCTGTGCATGCATGGGTGTGCGAATGCGTATGTTTACTGTGATGTAGTCAGGCGGCTAACAGTACCAGTACCAATTATCCACTACTATCTTTACCCATCCCAGCTTAATATCTATAACAACCATCAACTCCTATCGCCCCTATGTTTCTTCTCCCTCTCCTGTTCTTCATTCCTAACAACCTCATACGATTCCCACTCCCAAATATTTGACCTCTTCTTTCTTTTTCTTACTTCTTGACCGTTTTATTTCTTCAAGCATTTGTTTCTTTTTATTCTCTTCTTCCGGTTTCAGCACTCATTTCAAGTCACATCTGCGGTGAGTTAACTTGAGAATCCCAAACGACAGGTGTTCTCGACCTGACAATTAGCTAAGTTGAGTACCTCTTGTTGAGTAATTATTACATCAAAAGATCAGCTAGCTAAGAAACATATGTAGCCTGGATTTTATCCGTTCCACTCCCTCTGGATTTTTATTCGCATTCATCGCAACTCTAGTTGCCTACCGTAAGCTATGCAGAGATTTTCAGCTGATCGAATTTCCTCGTAACTTCGATATGGAAAAAGAGTGTAACCTTTGATGCCAATAAATTGTTATTGTTCCTAATCATACACCATCCACTTTTTGTTTTCTGTACCGGCCACAGACTGCTTGAAGCTTACAAACTTCCTATACTTGGATTCCTGCATCTTAGCCTTATATGTCTATACATACACACATACACACACACGCATATACATACACACATATATATATATATAAAGAGAGAGGTGAGAGAGAGGGAAGAAAAAGTGAACAGAAAATGGAGTCGCAACTGCAAAAGAGCATAAAATTCGCTATGAGTGACAGAAACGGCATTAGTTCAAAATAGCAATCTGTGTATCATTTCCTAAATATGTACATCGTAGAAAGCCTGACAAACTACGATAATCGTCTCAAGATAGCACCTCTTTCAGATGTATGGAGTAAAAGGAAAAACACAGAAATATATCAGTAGCGGTCGAAAATTGTGCGGCAGATGTGGTAGCATTGCTTAAAGGCATATTTCTGCCCAAAGAGGTAGTGTTTGTAACACTATCCGTCTTTAAGAAATGCTATTTCGAGGTGAATACATCAGTTTATCAGGCTTTCAACGATTTACATACTCTAAGTATGATACACAGGCTGTTGTATAAGAATATATTAACTTTTAGTTAATAACCTCTACTGCAAATATGCATGTATAACAACTGAAAAATAAGTATTTAGGTCAGTGGTTCCCAAACTTTTTAGAGACGCGACCCACTATTTATGACACCAGTTTATGGCGACCCACTTAACTCCACTGGGTCAAAACTTTAATGAAAGAAACAAATTTATTTCAGATTACATTTTCATTGAGGCCTGTGAGAAGGATGAGCCTGTTTCTTGCTACGCTCAATAATAGAATTAACATCAGGTTCAATGCGTGATAGATTCAACCGTAAAGAATTTGAGAGCTGCAGTTTATTTCGAAATTTGCTTTTAATCCCAACCATTGCCGAATCTCGATAGACAGCAGTTAATCAAAGCTAATGCGTAATTTTATAACTTTTTGCGACCCACTAGGATTCCGTTCGCGACCCATCAGTGGGTCGCGACTCATAGTTTGGGAACCACTGATTTAGGTCTAATTTTAAGTTTCATTCAGTTTTAGTACAGACATGAACAGATAAGCTGCCTTAGGGCAGATCGTTTAGGTATCACCGGAAACGGAGACTAAACTATCCAAAGCGGGATCCTTTCGTTGTCAAATATTCTCTATTCCAAGATAATTTTCGAGCAAGATGAGATATACATTACATAAAGATAATTAATGCACATGTTTTAATGGTGCATTGTTTTATTTTCATAAACAATCGTTTTTTCTCGTCTGGTCAATGCCTGGAAATGCCGTCCTTATACATAGGGATATTAATGACAGGTTGTTCTGACTGAGTCCATCAACTGCAAAATAAAATGTACTGTGTTGCTGCCACCCACATTGAGCTATAATTTCCACTACGGAAAGAATTTTAAACTACATATACAATGTAGTTATTTTCGCACAATTATTAATAATATTTAATGTTATATTGTAGCAAGTTTTTAAAAATAACCTCCCACTTCATAATGTAGGACGAACCCATCAGATGAGATATCATCGGAAGAAGGCTCTTCTTCCGAAATCTGATTAAATGCGTTCGTCTTACGCATCCATGAAACTTTACATCATATAGAGCTGAGTCAAACTGTTATGTATGTGTGTGCAC
>NC_068984.1:88756702-88759418 GCF_001194135.2 Octopus bimaculoides | reverse complement strand
TATATATATATATATATATATATATATATGTGTGTGTGTGTGTGTGTGTGTGTGTGTGTGTGTGTGTTACTCTGAGAAACAGTGCACAGTACCAGAATTTTCTACTTGAATCAAGTGTAACAAACTACCCCAAATTGTTTTTGTAGGATCTGCATAAGTGGAGTCAAGACCAACTAGTTTGTACTGGCATCGAGTCGTATAAATTGTAGTAATGAAGTGAAACCAAATAGTAATATTTTGAAATCATTTAATACGTACGTTTCGGGTCTGCGTAATATACAGGGTGTCTACAAAGTCTGGGTACATGGAGTAAATAAAATCATAACATAAACAATTAAATAAAAGAAATAATTTCTTAAAGTATGTTAATCCACATCTGGGTACATGGAGTAAATAAAATAATAAGATAAACGATTAAATATAAGAAATAATAATTTCTTAAAGTATGTGTTAATCCTCATGTACCCAGACTTTGTGGACACCCTGTATAATAGAAAATGCAACCATTACGAAAACCTTCTTCATTCAAAACATTTCTAATTATTTTGAAATGTTTTTCACTGAGGAAGGTCTTACGCATTTCCTGTTATATATTAACGGTAGAGAAGTAGGGGCCGAAACCGGGCATGGTTCCTCCTGAGGATGTCTTTAGCCACTGGATCCTACAAAGGAGCTG
Organism: Octopus bimaculoides; assembly: GCF_001194135.2. Lineage (NCBI taxonomy): Eukaryota > Metazoa > Mollusca > Cephalopoda > Octopoda > Octopodidae > Octopus > Octopus bimaculoides. Next base: position 88,758,742 of record NC_068984.1, on the reverse strand, counting down.
TTGAGGTAGCAAACCACGAAACGTAGTCGGAATTCTTCCGCAGACATTAAACGTACATTAAATGATTTCAAAATTTTACTATTTGGTTTGACTTCATTAATACAACTACATATGTACACTTCTCCTAACCCCCAGTGCATAGAACAACGTTGTCTACAGTATCTTATGCTATGATTGGAATAGAAACGTGGCTACCTAGTGGAAAAGATGGTTTTGCAACTATGTGGACTTTGGTTCGATCTCACTGCACAATTCTTCTATCATAGCCTCGGATTGACCAAGCATTTTGACTGAAATTTCTTCGACGAAATCTGTGCAGAAACACGCCCTTCTCTCTCCCTCCCTTCCTTCCTTCCATCCCCTCTCTCTCTCCCTCTCTCTTTGTCTATCTATCTATCTATCTATCTTAAATATGCACACATCTGTATGCTTTTGCATGTTTGTATAAATATATAGACACATACTCACACACATTCTTTTCTTTCAGTCATTTTACTACGGCCATGCTGAAGCACCACCTTAAGTCGAAAAAATCGACCCCAGGACTTATTCTTTGTAAGTCTAGTACTTATTCTATCGGTTGTCAAGCGATGATGGTGGGGAGAGGGACAAACACAGATACACAAATATATACATATAAATATATACGGCGGGCTTCTTTTAGTTTCCGTCTACAAGATCCACTCGCAAGGCTTTGGTCGACCCGAGGTTTAGTAGAAGACACCTGCCCAAGGTGCCACGCAGTGGGACTGAACCCGGAACCATGTGGTTGGGAAGCAAGCTTCTTACCACACAGCCATACCTGCGCCTATATGCATATATATATATATACGTGTGTGTGTGTGTATATATGTATATATGTGTGTGTATGTATATATGTATGTATATATGTATATATGAATGTATATATGTATGTATATATGTATATATATATGTATATATGTATGTATATACATATATATACACACATACGTATATACAGTTATATACATATTTGTTCACACATAAAAATAGACACGTACCTACATTTGTATGTATTTATGTATATATGCATACATACGCCTTCACGTACACACTAACGATTTAAAGAATCGAATTCTGGCAAAGTACCAACCCTTCCTATACGCATCCAATTTATTCTCACCCTTCAGGTAGTCTTACATCGACCTAGGAGGTCCTTGTTGAAGAGTAGTCAAGTTTGTGAACGATTTTCCCTAAAGATAAAAGAAAAAAATACGGATTAGTCACTCATGAATCTTTGTCTATTGCCTGAGAGCAAATATGCATGTATATATGTTTATATATGCATGTGTGAAAAAGAAAGTAAGAGACTCGCATTTGTATGTATGCGTTTATTGTCTATAGGTGTATGCGTATCTGTGTGTATGTCTTCGTGTGTGCGTTTGTGTGTGCTTGTGTCTGTGCACATATATGTATATATGTGATGTATTGGCGCGAACCCTTAACCCCTGGGACCTGGTGAGTAATCTTGGTAGGTGGTAAAACTTAACCAAGCGTCAAGCTTTGTATCAAGTCATTTGAAAATTTAAAATATATGTGATTTTGACAAGAAAAGGGGTCTTAAGATGCGATTCACGCACTATACAGTTTATTTTACAAATGGCTGCTTCTAAGTATCTGTAAAAATAAGCAAACAATTGAAAGTATAGAAAACTACGCGAACCATTATAGTGAAGGGAAAAAAGAAGAAACACATATTGTGATGCACTCACACATGCGCAGAGGTGCCTGAACACAGCTTTGTGCATACTTATATACGTAAGGTACCCATGCATATAGAACCATAGCTAATCACATACAATTAAGTGTACCTACGTAGTGGTAGGTAGCTGTATACGCCTAGATGGGTTTGAAACGCGCTGACTCTCACACAGACACGTATAAATGCGCGCGTGCACACACACGCACACACGCGCACGCACACACTCGCACACACATATATACATACATTCATGCATACATTCTCTCTCTCTCTCTCTCTCTCTCTCCCTCTCTCTCTCTCTCTCTCTCTCTCTCTCT
>NC_068984.1:88744449-88756583 GCF_001194135.2 Octopus bimaculoides | reverse complement strand
ATGCACACACAAACATGTAAATAAGTATAGCTACTTTCTCTTATTTTCTTTCTTCCTCTCTCTCTTTCTCAATTTTTTCTTTCTCTCTCTCTTTCTCCCTATCTTTCTTTCTTCCTCTCTCTCTCTCTCTCTCTCTCTCTCTCTCTCTATCTATCTATCTATCTTCTCTCTCACTCCCTCACTCTTTCTCCCTCTCCTTCCTCTATTTCTCTTTCTGACGCGTCATTTTGGAGATTTCTTGAGATTATCACCCCTTCTCATTTGAAGTTATTTCCAGTCTCCACCAGACGATTATTTTACCTTCTTTAAAAAGGGAGTTAATTACAGGAGAGCAATAAGTTACCTTATATGGAATTTGGTATACTTTCATTTGTCTTATTCAAATAACTACAACCTGGTCGACGCAAGCCTTATCAGTAAAACTAAGGTAGAATTCGATGTGGGATATCTCTTTGGATGGATGGATGGATGGATGGATGGATGGATGGATGGATGGATGGATATAGCAACTTACATATCCAACCTTTTCACACTATGCCCCAGGTTCACACGCTGGTTTTGCTTGAGAATTACGCTAAGGATACACGTGAATGGCGAACACTCAGCCACAGACACAATAATTGAATGAAGATGTGGTTCAGATGATCGAGCAACTGAATATTCGTCTTCCAAATGAAAGATTCTATTTACTTTTATATATGATGATTACCTCATTTTGTCAGATGATAGTCGTCTCACATAGTAAGACATCTGCGCGTCAATGGATTTAAGTAGTAAAAGCTGCACTTTTGCCACTCTATCGATCACCTTAGAAGGTTCCAGTAACATTCATTGCAAGATGACTGGTACTATTTTGACTGCAAGTTTTATGTCAGAGTACCTTATATTATTATTATTATTATTATTATTATTATTATTATTATTATTATTATTATTATTATTATTATTATTGTTGCTGTTGTTGTTGTTGTTGTGTCTGGGGAGATTTATTTTCTTTTAGTGCCTTATTATTTAACACACTCACCGGTTCAATTTCCACTCATTTACTTATTTATTTATTTTTAATTTTCGTTGCGTCTTGCAACCTTTTCAGTAGTCGTCAGCGATAAGTGGAAATCGAACCGGTGTTAAATAATTAGACACTAAAAGAGTATGACTCCCCCCAGACACAATAAAATATGCTTCAGCATACGAATTCACATAAAGAATCTTGCAAACCAAATACAAAAACGAAATATACGTATGTGTGTGAATGAAGATGTGGTTCAGATGATCGAGCAACTGAATATTCCGAAGTCTTCATGTTCATTTGCAATGAGCTCATCCATTAGCCAGTTTTGAAGCATTTACAGACAAACATCGCTGGTTACATTTCCCTTTAAAAAAACAAAACGGACCATGAAGATGCTTCTTGGAGATGGCGCAAAACGCATTCACTATTGGTGAGTCCTTCTCATGCTCAACTGTGGCATGGGGATTTTCTTCGCTCCAAATGCGAACATTATGCTTATTGACTTTGCCATTCGTATGAAATGTGGCCTCATCACTGAAAACAAGACGTTCTTTGAACTCGGCTTCTTCAAGTTTCTCTTGCATATCAACACAGCGTTGTTTGAGCTTTCGCATGTCATCTGCTGTTATGGCCTGAACGAGCTGCAGCTTGTAGGGTTTCATTAGCAAGCGTTTCCTCAGGACGCGCCAAACTGCCGTTGGAGGAATCTGGGTTTCCAGACGTGTTCTTCTTATGGACTTCTTGGGGCTTCGCAAGAGTTTTTGGCGAACCTGCTCGACCGTCTCTTCCGATGTTAGTGGTCGTCCAGTTCCTTTTGTCCTGCACAGACAGCCTTCCTCTTTGAATTTTTTGTGTCATGTCTAAATCTGCATTGCCATTGGTGACTTTTTAGAGAATTCTCTCTTAAATGTACACTGCACAGTCTTGTTCGACTGTGTTCGAGCATACTCCAATACACAAAACGCCTTTTCTCTTCCGGTGAATGCCATTTCTATACCTGAAAAGATAAACATATCAAATATTAAACATAAAATTTTGACCCGTTTCTACACATGCTGTTAAAACTTGAAGTCATTTGAACAAGAACTAGCAAATGATATCAAATTTTTTGAAACACCCTGTATTTCGCTAAGCGCTTGACCACATTTTTACTGAGAAAATATGTCATATCGTGCCACTGAAGACAGCATCTTTGATTTCACTAATGCTATTTTCATAAACTTCACGCCTCTCTCTCTCTCTCTTTCTCTCTCTCACTCTCTGTATGTATGTATATCTTTTATCTTTATTGTTTATTTATTTCAGTCGTTAGACTGCGGCCATGCTGGAGCACTGCCTTGAAGAATTTTTAGTCAAATGTACCGACCCAGTACTTTTTTTAAAGCCTGGTACTTATTCTATCGATGTCTTAAGCCGAACCGCTAAGTTACAGAGACATAAACACATCACCACCGCTTGTCAAGCGGGAGTGGGTGACAAACTCAGACACAAACACGTAGACATATGTTTAGGATGTCAGGAAAGTTAATATTAGCATGAGTGAAACTTAATGTTGAAAATATATATCATAATGCATATCTATAGATACATACACATACAGAAATCAATAATCGTTAAAAATTTTTGGCTCTAAGTCGATTACATCGATCCCAGTGTTCAACTGGTACTGATTTCATTAACACCGATAAGATGAAAGGCAAAATTGACCTCGTTGTAACTTGAACTCAGAACGTAACGACAGACGAAATGCCGCTAAACATTTTGCCCAGCGTGCTAACGATTCTGTCAGCTCGCCGCTTTACACACACTTCAATAATAACAGGTTCATAGGTTCGTGGCAGGGATATAAAATTGAGCTACTTTGATAAACTTAAAAGTTTATACCACATGAGATTGAATTCGAATTCATGCCGACCAGGTTAATTATCCTGGGCCCTACTCGTTCATTCAGGTATTTTTCTCTTAAAATCGAGCGACTTTTAAACAATCAGTTCTTCACTTAATTTTTTTTTTATATCATGAAATGTATGGTTAAATCTTTCCCTGGATAGGACACCTGTTTATTGCAAATAGCATTGCCAGATGACGTGACAGAGGTTTATAGAATTAAATATATTGCTTAGATACACAACAAAGTGTCTGGAATGAAACTGAGTGGAACAGCTTGCTTTGTAATTCCATGTCCACTCAGCTAGTTTACATTAAGCCTCAGCATATAACCCAACATGAAAATGTTTACATATAATATTGAGGAAATACAGTTTGGGAAAGTAAATATACGCACAAACACACATACACATAAACAACTACAAACATACACATTCGCATATATTTAATTCTAAAATCTCAGCAATAATTCTTTTACAAACTCTGCCGACTATTTCTATATTCCTCCCACATCCGAATTGCTATTATTAAACGCGAAGACTTTTCGAAAGTGGAGGATTAAGTAAGTAAGATGTAAATATTTGCCAGTTCACTTTCTTTGGAACTGAAATGAATTCAAAACTCTATTTTCTTTGTTGTCTTCTTAAACAAACAATATCATTATATAAATATGAGACATTTCAACATTAAACATCTGCATCTGGATTTCGTTTTTATTGAACGATGGTGCATTCAGTAATGAATGTGTATATAAAATGTATATAAAGCCATAAGTCTAATTTCTTGTTTGCATGTACGTATGTTTATATGTGTGTGTGTGTGTGTGTGTGTGTGTGTGTGTGTATGTATGTATGTATGTATATTCATTTATTTATTTATTAATATGTATATATATGTACTACATACGCACGCGCGCGTGTGTGTAGCATGTACTGCGGCTTTCTAACATTTGTTATATGCCTTTTCTGTCAGTAATATTGATGGTACCGACACAGGTACTAAGAAAATTTTTGTAAGACCTTCAAGCCATTTCAATGGCTTTAGTGACATGCGTGTATGAAGTTGGAATAGATGCTTAAAATATAAGTTTAAATGTAGTCATTGACTCCAAACCGGTGGTGGCTTACCCACAACTCTATGCGCGGTAAGTTTTTCTTACATTGCCACAAAGCCATACATTTTGGGAAGATAGGTACAGTAGATTCAATAGCTACTAGTATTTGACTGGCACTTTACTCTTATCTCCAAACGACAGATTATCTGTTTACAGAGAAACTACTCCTTTTACGAACATCTTTTGCCTAGTTGTTTGTAAGAAAACTTTCTAGTTACTCTTTGCTCCAACTTGCTGTCTCTACTACTCGCCGAACCCCTCCAACCACAAGTAGTTACTTATCTCCCCCTCAAGGACCTCTATCTTAAATTGTTACTGAAATCATTATCCTTGATGATTGAAAGGCTTACAACTCTACTTAACTTTCCACCGTCCCCTGTGGTGGCACCACTCCTCCACATGTCGAACCGTTTAGAAAGATGTTAGAAAGAAAATAGCAGCCAAAACTCTCTCATATCACATTGATCATCCGAGAAAAGAACACAGTGGATAATGTGTACCTAGATGGACTAATGTCTTAGCAAAGTACAAATTGATAACGGATAGAATGCCTTTGATATTAAAACTGCTCATCGAGGGCCGAGCTGGAGCCAAATAACAACAGTTGCAACAAGTAAAACAACAATACCAATTGCAAAAGCATCATTAATTAGTACGGTAATTTTTTTTTTTTTTTTTTGGCTTAGTGATAGTTCTTTGAAATACTTGTGGAAGCTCCACCGTTATTGTGAAAAATATAAATTTGGTGGTTTATAGAGAACCATGAAACTATTATGCTTTTTCTTCTTATCTTACCATATATTTTGTCTTGTATCTTATCTTATGTCTTATATATATATAAGAGAGAGATTCTGTCCGTTTGCGTGTTTGTTCGTTTGTTCGTCCACCAAAATGAAAGTAAATGGTTCAAGGGAATCTATTATGCTTTTTAATATTTCCTATTATGCTATTGACTAATTTGTCTCAACAAAAATTGTGCAATGGTACAACACTAATTGTGCACAAACCTATGAGGAACTGCATTGAGGCAATTTTTCTCACTGGTTGTGGTATATGTGACACCGTCTTCGTTCCTCGCACACCAGTTCTGGAGAAATTACATCTTTTCTTTGGTGGCATATTTTTTCAATATTGCAAACCAAAAATTATGAACATAGAAGAAATTATAAAGTAATCTCTGTTATTGTAAGCAGTTGTATGTATGCGCTATATAATTGCCATTACTGTATTAATAAATAAAATAGCACATACAACTCACTTATTATTGTCATATAATAAGCAAACAGAAGTTTATGTATGAAATTGATTTTCTTTCTACTTCAATTATTACATATTTCTCTCTTACAAAAATACACAGATACAAGGAGAGTAAATTATATATATAATAATACTTCGAACGTGACTCCCGAGAAACAGTAAAAGTAATTACCCGATCAACGACAGGTATTACTGATAATATATAATAAATGAAAATATGTATGGCAAATAAACAAACGATATAACGTATACTGCATGTAGTAATGCACGGGAGATATACAGAAGGTCCGTAATTCTTTATCAGTTATCGACCAATTGGTAATATTCAGTTTTGCACCTTAAACGATAAAACTGAATGCTTCCCAATTGGCGGTGCACACAAAAAAGTTTTCTTGCGGAGAATTAGGGACGAGAGCAAAAAAAACAAGCAAACGACACAAGTTTGATTTAGGACGGTAGACAAGGACGAACAGTCGAACAAAATACGGCTTTGGAGGCCAAAGAAACGAGAATAGTTGGTAACGCTTAGAAAGTGTCTTGAAGGATGGACAACGGAGAGAGAGAGAATTTGTGACTGGTCAGCTACGGGACAAATGTAAGAAAGGAAGGAAAAGCGGAACTGGCCACGGTTCACGTGACAGCAGCAGTCAGAGGAGGAAGACAGTAAGAGAGAGAGAGAGAGAGCGACAGAGCAAAAAGGGATATATATATATGTGTGTGTGTATGTATGTATGTATATATAAAGGATTCTGCAGAGAATCGGGTACTTAAATGGTATGCACCAGGTTGGGTTGATTTAACCTGTAAGCACCACCTTTAGTCGGATCCATATACTGGGTACTGAAGTATTCCAGTGAGATATTTAGGCTATACACAGAGAAAATCCACCGCTACGCGTATTTAGCGCCTAGGGGTGGTCCAAATCTCGCGTTGTGTAGATTGCACGGTGTTTGGTATATTCTAGGAAGTTCGACGGGTTGCGAATCCCTTTGGTGCATCATCAGCAAAGAAAAATAATAGACGATGGATCAATGTCAGTTCCTTACAAGTGTTTCTTAAGCATTTTTTATTTGGTGAGTGAGTACATTACATCATAGTAAAAGCGTATTCATTAGATGATCCATATAAATTCAAGGCCAGCTTCGTCAGGCGAATAGACGTGTTCCTACAGTGCGCAGGGATTCTTCTTCCACTGCTTTGAAATTATATGGATCATCTGATGAATACGGTCTTTTTACTATGATGTAATGTACTCATTCATCAAATAAAAAATGCACAAGAGATAACTGTAATGAACTAACATTTATTCATCTTCTGTTATTTTTGTCTGCTCTCTCTCTCTCTCTCTCTATATATATATATATCTATATATATAAAAATGAGAATGTGTGTCTGTCTGTCTGTCTGTTTGTCTGTCTGTGTGAATCCCTAAAACTCGAGAACTACGCAACCAATTTCATTCAAATTTTACAGATGCCTTACTTAGGGTTCCAGTTGTGTTTTAGTCAAAAAATTTTTTAACTTCTTGCAGAGTTCGAGCCCACGGCAACATAATATCTCCTCCACTATTTAAGTATTATATATATATCAGAAAATGAGATGACAAAGGATTAAACGATTATCTTATGAACTTCATTAGCTTACAGCTGTTTCTGTTATAGGATGCAGTGAACTAACAGTTGAGTGTCTGAGTAACACCTTATAGCTTCATCGGAGCTTAGAATATGAAGTGCAATTTATTTGGAAATGAATTACATTTATGCGTGTACATAGGCAAAAGTATTACGCGCGCGCGTGCTCGCGCAAACACACAAACACACACACACACACACACGGGCATAATACATTATGTCTTCGATTTCCTTCCATAGTTATAGCATTGGAAATAAAGATAGTAGCAGAATATTATAGATATCTTACATAGACATACAGTAACTGATATCGTTTCAAGACAAAGGTTTTCTAATAATTTCCCCCTCTTTTCCATTCTCTCTTCGTCGGCATGTTAAACGCTTTAAAAAGAAATAAACAAAGAACAAACTAGGCAGAAAGTTAAGAACAAGAATAAGAAAAAAGGAAAACGAAAAACTTTTTGTACGAAGACAAAACGACAAACTAAGAGGTCAAAGGTCGAAGAATTTAGTTTAGTCGATATTTTCTTGCAATAATGTAATCTTTCTTTGCGTGTCATTTTATTTGAAGGAAAAAATTATTCAAATTCCACAGATGAATTATCAGAACATTCTATTCTTTGGTGAAAGTGTCAGTCGACTATAATTAAGTATGGTATGTATATATGTGTGTGTCTACATGAATATATACATACATTGCATACATAATACATTTATATATATTTAAGTATGCATATGTATATATATACAAGTGTGTGTGTTTGTGCGTGCGTGTCTGTGTTATATATGTATATATATGTATGCATGCATGTATGTATGTATGTATGTATGTATGTATGTATGTATGTATGTATATATATATATATATATATATATATATATATATATATATATATATATGTATGTATATGTATGTATTCGAAAATTTGGTACAAATTACCGGGTCATACTCGCTTATGAGTGACGGAATATGTATATATTCCATCACTCGCAAGCGAGTATGACCCGATAATTTGTACCAAATTTTCGCTAATTGTTTAAGTGCTTATGTAGTCGCGGGCAGGTATAGACACCATTTCAGCGCTCCCACATTTGGCCCTACGGAACATGGAAGGTGAGACAACGGAAGGGAGAGAGTGCTGCACCAGTTGCCTCTTGGTCACCGAAATGTGCCTTCCTCAAGGGTTCAAGTCGATGCTCATCCAGGAAATCAAACCCAAGACCTCATGACAATGATTCTAACACTTTAACTACTAAACCAAGCACCTTCACACACACGCACATACACATTCCATGGTCAATGTGTATGGGATCTAGTTTCCTCACTGTGCTGCTAAAGGATACATTAAGAGGTCTACTTTTGCACGCGTTAATCAGCACACTGACAGGGTTGTTCTCTCTATCCACAGACAATTGGCCAAAGAGAGGAAGATAGCTATTTGTATGTTTTAATAACTTGCTAGAACAATAGGGTTTTTCGTACTTAATCAGAATTGAGCGAAGAATGCCCCGAGAAAGATAAAAAAAAAATCAGCTCATTCCCATTAATCACTGAGTACAAAAAGACCGAGATAATAGATCGAGGACTTGTTTGACAATGTAGAAAAATGTGGATTTCGTTTCGAACCTTAGCTTAGGCATTCTGTAGCTTTTCGCTACTATTTTACTTGTTTCAGTCATTTTGTCTGGGGCCATGCTGGAGCACCGTTTTAAAGGACTTTTAATCGAAGCAATCGACCCCAGGACCTATTCTTTGTAAACCTAGTACATATTCTATCGAAATATTTTGCCGAACCGCTAAGTTACGGAGATGTAAACACACCAGCATCGGTTTTCAAGTAATGGTGGGGGGACAAAAACAGGCACAAAGCCACACACACACACACACACACATACACACATAAATATATATATATATATATACATACACACATGTATATATATATATGTGTGTGTGTGTGTGTGTGTGTGTGTGTGTGTGTGTGTGTGTGTGTGTGTATACGACGTTCTTCTCTCAGTTTCCGTCAACCAAAATCACTCACAAAATTTGGTAAGCCCAAAGCTATAGTAGAAGACACTTGCCCAAGATGCCACGGAACCATGTGGTTGAGAAGCAACCTTCTTACCACACAGCTACGCCTGCGCCTATATATTACATATATATTTTATAAAATATTCGGTCTGTAATTTCGCTGACGCTAAAGATCACATACAGTTGTATTTAGAAAAATGTTTTTCTCGTTTTCAAAGGTCCAAGTAGACACAGGGACAGCAACTGAATAATGTAGATTTCTTAAATATAGATGCATAGAAAACGGAAATCATTTCAAAGATTTTCTAATAATTTTATCTGTTTTCACCATTTAAATTCCCTACTTAATTCAAAATCTGGCTGATGTTAAATTCTTAAGAGAAAGATTGTAATTCCACGATCGTCACGATATCTTGGAGACCTTAAAATTTAAAGGGAGTAGTTGCACAAAGGATTACGAAAAGGACTTCTTTGAACGTTTATTTAAAGCCTTGCCACTAGTTCGGTGATAAACTATAATCAGGAAAACACACACATACACACGCACACACGCACGCAGCGCACATACGCACAAACATATGCGTGTGAGTGCAAGTGGGTATTTATTTGGTTGCTTATATACAAGTAGACATACTTTTTATATATGGATGAGCATTTACTTGCGTCTGTGTTTGTGTGTATATGTGCGTGCTTTCTGTCTCTCTTCTACACACGTACATAGCACACATACGTACGTGTGTATGTATGTACGTATGTACGTATGTATGTACGTATGTATGTATGTATGTATGTATGTATGTATGCATGTATGTATGTATACTCACGTTTCCATAGATAAACATATGAAAATGCCTTTCCTCTTACTGATTTGAATTTCACCAGTTAAGCACTTGTGAGTTTGTTCTTCATGTCATATGTAGTCGTCATTCCACGCTCCAGATAATTTGGTTAGGTCAACTTATTTATTCAAGAATTCCTCATATATGTCGTAGTTGTTTTGGTTTGGCTTTAGTTGTTTTTATTTCCTTATCAATGCTTTGTTTGATTGGCATTTCACTGTTTCGATTCCACTCCATAGCATGCTTTATCTACGATAATATCTAAACAGATGAAAAGAATATATTTACGTGCCATGTGTTCTCATAACTCAAATTTATAGGAATCTACTCATGCATTTTTGAATTCCAAGAGCTTACTAGACATTCAATATTTGTTCACTTGGCAGACCATACATATGTAAAATTACCCGACACAAAAATGTGCTATGTGTCTTCATGCAACAAATAATTTATCAACACTTAGATATCCGATTTAATATGTTTTATAATTCCTGAAGTAGTTTAACACTCAGCTGGAAAAAAGGACTGCATATATCAGCAGGCGGACAGTATCTTATATAATTATTTTTACTATAGCCAAATGACCTGGAATTTTGTGGGAGGGAGCAAGTCGATTATATCAACCCCAGTGGTCAACTGGTACCTACTTTATCGATCCCGAAACGACGGAAGGCAAAACTGACCTCAGCGGAATTTAAACCCAAAACGTAAAGTAAGAAGAAATGTTGCTTGACACTTTGTCCGGCGCAGTAACGATTTTGCCAGCTCGACGCCTTATCGTATATAGTGGTGTTAGATTTCACAAAATATCCTATATTGTTCCATCTGTCTGTCTGTCTGTTTGTGTGTCTGTCTGTGTCTGTATCTATTTGCTTGCCCGTCTGTCTGTCTGTCTCTGTCTGTCTCTGTCTGTCTCTGGCTGTATCTATTTGTTTGCCTGTCTGTCTGTCTGTCTGTCTGTCTGTGTCTGTATCTATTTGCTTGCCTGTCTGCCTGTCTGTCTGTCTCTCTCTTTCTCTATCAATCTATGTCTTCCTCGAAGAGAGCGAGAGAGCGAGAGAGAGAGAGAGAAAGAGAGAGAGAATAAACAATATTACTCTTTATATTCAATGAATTATTTTCCCTTTAATTGTCTAAAAAATCAAAAGAAACTTGGGAAGAATCTCTCATTCCAATTTATAACAGTAGATTTTAGAAATGACGAGTGAAGTTGATAGAGTTGAGATATGGAAAATAAGAACAGTTCGGAAATAATTGATGATACTTAGTGAGATAACATCCACGTTCAGTAAAAGGTGTTTTGAAGAAATAACGGTCAACAGCTTTGTAACTGCTTTGTAAATCTTCACACCACCTGGTACCTCTGAGTTGAGTAACAACTTTTATGTAAACATGTAACAAGACAACATAATGGAAGGTCTTGTCTTGCAAAGAGAATTTGATAAACTTTAAATGTGAAGATTCAAGAATGACAAGAAAACCAACTTTATATGATCCAGCGAGTGAGCTCCTTCGTAGTCACTTGACCTACTTGATTTAACAATCAAATATCTTCAATTCACTCCTTGATTTCATTTCGATTCTGTGTATTTAAAATTACATCATCTGAGCAGTGGCGGATCTACTATGAAACTAATGAAGCTTAAGCTTCGGGGCCCCTAATACCTGATGGGGCCCCTCTGATCAACTTCATTTTTTCATTCTGTCAATATTTTTCTTTTTGTATTTTGCCATGCAGATAGGGCCGATAAAACGAAATAGACCGAGAAAAAAGTTTTGTCTCTACACCAGTCCCCTAAAAAAGGATGGTGCCAGTGAAACGACAAAGAAAAGGAAAAACAAAAAAACATGTATGTATGTATGTAGGTGCGTTTGTGTTTGTGTGTGTGAATATATATATAGCGATAAAAAGAAATAAACAAAAAAGTTTTATTCTCTCTAGTTGCGTCTCCAAGAGCAGTATAGTGCCAGGGAAGTGACAAAGAAAAGTAAAAACATGTATGTATGTATATATGTATGTATGTAGATGTGTGTATGTATGTATGTATGTATGTATGTATGTATGTATGCATGCATGCGTGTATGTGTGTGTATGAAGGTATATAGAGAAATAGACTGAAAAATAAGTGTTATTGTCTAGATGAATTCCTGTTTCCAATGCGAGTAACCAATGATGACCTCAAAACAAAGGGGCACACACACACACACACACACACACACACACACACACACACACACATTTAAGCTTTATTATTTCAGTAAATTTTCAAAATCTTCCTAATAGGTAAATGCAAAATATGTTCCAAAATTTAGATTTTGATTTTTGTTTTAATTATTAAATTACATCTCTCAACAGCTAAAA
>NC_068984.1:88728376-88740409 GCF_001194135.2 Octopus bimaculoides | reverse complement strand
TTCCGATCTCTTGTTATATAGAAGTATATTGCATGTGTATACTCATTATCATGTGTGTGTGAGTGTGTGTGTGTGTTATAACTTAGAACAAACAGTAAAAGGTTGTCATTATAATACTTGGAGTTTTTGAAACTCCGAGAACTGTAATGACAATTTTTTACTGTTTGCTCTAAATTATAACATATAAATAATCCTCTATTTCTCTAATATCGAGAGCTCATTCTTTAGGCCTTACTTATTATCATTATTCTTATTATCATCATCATCATTATTATTATTATTATCATTATTATTATTATTATTATTATTATTATTATTATTATTATTATTATTATTAGTATTATTATTATTATTATCATTATTATTATTATTGTTATTATTATTATTATTATTATTATTATTATTATCATTATCATTATTATTATTATTATTATTATTATTATTATATTATTATTATTAATATATTTTATATATATATGTGTGTGTGTGTGTGTGTGTGTGTGTGTGTGTGTGTGTGTGTGTGTGTGTGTGTGTGTGTGAACACGCACATTAAAATTTAAACTGCTGAATTTATTATGTATTCCGAGAGAACATTGACAATCCTGGAGTGTTGCGACAGTTCCCGATTTCTGTTGTTACCTAGAATATTCCCCTTGATTTCAATATCTAAAGGTGTTAACCGCTTATACCAAAATGATATCCAGATATGACTCCATTGAAATTAACGTTGCCACATTGTCTTGGTAAATCACGACCCAATCCACCACCATACCAGTGATATACCAGTCTAGATCTCATTAGTAATAAAATGGCAGGAAACACGTCAAGCAATTATCATATTTTTAGGTAACTCTCATTCTTCGTTACATAATAATTAAAATTAAAATATTACAGAAATATCTATTATGTTTCAGTAGAGTGGAAGGCGTTTGAATAAAAACAGAATGAGAGGTATTTGAACTACATTCTTCAACAAGTATGTGGCCGTTGAATGTTGACACTTTCCTAATTTAGAAATATTCTTGATACTTCCTATCTATAGACGCTACATGCAGCATTTGTTTTTTCCTGCTTCTCATTGGTGAAAGAGATATATATCAGCTGTTTATTAAAAGAACAAGATGGTAGAATAGTTAGTACACTGAACAAAATGGCTAGCGGTATTTTTTGCAGCTTTACGTTATTAGCTCTGATTCCGCCGAGTTCCACTTTGCCTTTCAGGGTCGGTAAAGTAAGTACTGGTCGAGCACTGGGGGCTATGTAATAGACTTGCCTCCTCCACTAAAATTTCAGGCGTTGTGCCTATAGTAGAAAAGATTAAAAGGAGCAAATATTACAGCTCTTTTTGTATGTTTATGATATCCCACATAGTGAGGACGTTAGTTGGCGGCTAAACTATTTAGGACTAAGAAGACATTGTAAAGTATTACACACACACACACACACACACACACACACACACACACACACACACACACACACACACACACACACACACACACACACACACACCCATACACACACACACACACATACACACACACGCACACACACACATCTTACAAAATTGTAAGAGTTAGAACCAGAATTAAAATAAGTGTTTCAATAAGGATCATGATTAAATTTATGATAGATCTAATTTACAGTTGGATTTATGTCTGAAGTTTGGCTTATGATTAAAATCATTGTTAGTAAAGATGATATAAGCGGGTGTAGATTCTTGGTAAAAAGAAAATTTTTCGAGGAAGGCTGGTAGGCAATTAGAAGACAGCATTAGAATTTCATAGGTCAACAAAGGAGTGAAAATTTGTTTGGTTCAGCGATTAAGATCAGGCGGATTGTGATAAGTTGATGAGTCGGCACAGACAGTGCAGCCAGGAGCTTCTAGACAACGCCTAGATAGTAAGTAGCCATGTCGGAAGTGCAGCACATGCTTCCGGTGTTTCAGCAAGGTTCTAATTTGTTATCTTAAATTCTCAGATATCAACAGAATTTGTCCTAAATGGCACGATCGCAAGAACATGTATGTATACTTGTTATTTTCGTCGATGAATTTATTAATGTTATAGTCGTATCTTTTATCTATTTTTTTTTCTAGCCATTTCTGTGATTTCCAATCCTTATATTCTAAGTATTTTTTGTTTAATGTCTTTAAGAATGATCACTTGTTCTTCCAACGTAGTCGATGGCCAAGTATTCAATAACCTGGTGATTTGTATCACCAGCATCGTCTTGTGTTGCTGATCAATAAACTAACAAAATGTTTGACCCTTAAATTCCACCTGGGTGCTGTTGGTACCCCAGGCTGGCATAATAAACCACTCATGGCCACAGTTGTCTGTCTACCTTTGTACAGTACAATACAGTGATCCACAGCACATTGATCAGCATGATATAAGACACCACTGTAAATGTTGTGAGTAGTCCAACATTGTATAAGACACGACAAGACGTGGCTGCATTGTAATTTCGACGAAGGTTTCGTTAGCTAAAAGAAAATAACTATCCTCAACTATTCTCATTGGATAAGTTAGTCTTCTTCATGAAATATGGAATTAGGCATTACTTAGCATCCTTTCTAATGTTATATGGCAGTCACGATGTCAATGACACAAGATATTGTATCGCTATGTAAATCAATTTTGAAAGAAGTAATTAAAGTTTTTGAAATATATACGTATATTCGTTTTTAGCTCTATGTTACATAAATCACTTTGTAATATGTACATCTGTTTAGGACAGCATAGAAAAATAGACCCGTAGTTATATGAATACATACATAAAACAAAACACTCAAATCTGCACATGCACTGATTGAACATAATGCACATATACACACATACATGCAAAAATATCCTGTTGCTGTTGTTGAAATTCCAATGAAGGAATCTTGGATCTAAGCTAGAAACCGGCTGTTTGTCGGCATGAAATCTTGAAATAAAACTCAACAATGACATACTTAGACATATGAGTGCTTGTCTGTATGTATATAAATATTCGGGCGCTTGTGTATGTGTTGTGTGTATGTAACTTTATTAATAATTGATGTAACATCACTTTTATGAGTATTTTTCTCCTTTTGCCCTCTTCCTTGATATTTCAAAGTAGTAAATAAAGAATGAATTACTATTATGTTTCCTATGTAATAGTCCAATTATTATTTGCTTAGCACTGATGAAGGAACCAAGATTAAGTAATCTAACGAACAGAACCATTCAGATGATAAGGTGATTGTCTTGCTCTTGTTTGGTTACTCGGGTCATTACTGGTCACTGCAATCTAGTCGGTTTCGTGGCGATATCTTGTAATCGTGCTTACATACAAAAACTATAGCCTCTCGTAAAGATTTAATGATAAAATATAAGTCACAAAGATAGCAATCCACAGCTACACTATTTAGGACTGGGAAGACATTGTAATGTATCACACACATACACACACACACACACACACACACACACACACACACACACACACACACACACACACACACACACACGCACACACACGCATACACATACATACATACATACATACATACATACAAACATACATACATAGAAAACACAGTCAAAACATACGAGCTTTCACACGTACATACACACAGAAAGTTACTGATGTAAAACAATACTGTTCACTCAAAGTGTTCTCTTTCTCACATACAGAAACAGACAACATATGCGTAGAGAATGTCTTTATTGACTCGTAATTCTATTTACGTAATCAAAAAGATACATAAATAAAGGCGCTTAACGCTACATGACTGAAAGTGAACGCACACATTTTGAAATGAATACAAAGTACGCATACATACAATGACAAACACATACACACACACACACACACACACACACAATAAAACGTGTATACCCGCATCCATGCACAACTAATAAAGCACAACACAAACGGAGAGAAATAGTATACATTATGCATGCACATAATCACAACAATACGCGCGCGCACACACACATACATACATACATACATACATACATACATACATACATACATACATAAGTGTGTGTGTGTGTGTGTGTGTGTGTGAAGGCGCGTGGCCTCGTGGGTAGTGGAGTTGTACTCACGATTGCAAGATCACGATTTCGATTCCCAAGCCGGTAGGATGTTGTGTTTTGAGCAAAACCATTTCTTTTCATGTTGCTTCAGACCCCTTAGCTGTAAATGAGTAACCTAGTGACGGATTGGCATCCAATTCAAGGGGAATGTTGGCCTGCCCACTAAACCACCGGGTCGGCATCATTTGGAGGCTAAAACAATGTGAGAAAGTGCATTGAGGCCACATCCGATAATTTGGTCGACATATTAATACACACACATACTGCATGCATACATACATACATACATATGTGTGTGTGTGTGTGTGTGTGTATGTGTGTGTGTGTGTGATACAATCCTTTTTATATGGTACATTCACATATCGACCGAATGCACGATTACAGTTAAAAGCAAGAAGCCCTAATCACAAACACAGAATCCAAACACATTTACACTCTTGCATAAAGCCACGGATAGTTATAAATTATTACATACACATAATAACAAACCCAAATGCATGGGCATTTACGCATATCAATAAAGTTATGGACAATGTTAAAGAAAGACTGCGGCCTATCAGATGATATTTCAGTTCTAATCTGCAATAGCGAGCCTCATTGACAAAATAATTTAGGTCATATATATTTCCAACTGTGAATAGGGAAAAAAAGCAATCACACACACACACGCACACACACACACGCACACACACACACGCACACACACACACACACACACACACTGCTATCCTCCATTCCTCTCACTCTCTCTCCTCTTTTTCACTCTCTCACAATATACCTGCTCAGACACATACAGTAATACAATTACACTAATTCTAAAGAATTACACATGCTCTAAAGAATATTTCACTGATTAGATTCGTTAGATTCAGTAAAAAGTAAAAAAGGGATAGATCTTTGGTCAATGAAGTCAAACTGGGGTGATGGCTCTATTGCAGTCGATACAAAATAGCAAGAAGTTCAGGGCAATTTTATTGTATGCGAAACGTTTTTCATTGGAATTTGGCGCTTACAACTATTGTACTGTTTTTCAAAAAGTTTTTTTAAAAAGCTAAGAACATCTATTAAACCAGCACTTCAGTCATGCACACACGCATGCATCACGACCCACGCATATCGACACAGAGATACGCAAATATATGTATAATACACAACAAAATATGCACCTATATATTTATAAATGTATATATTATAAACATATATAATACACACACATGATCGTTTCAACCCATCGTGCATTGGTGCCTCGCGGCTGAGATGCTGTACAAACAGTTGTGGTACCATTGATGCAGATGTGACGCGTCAGGCAACTTGTTAAAAGGTACCTTATTTTTTAATCTCCGTTTCGCACCACTGATGGACCACATTTGTTTGTATAGTATCTCACCTACGAGGGACCGATGCACGATGGGTCAAAACGATCGTAGTGTTTAATAAAAATATTTCGTGAATTCTATTTTCGTTCTCTTTCTCACATATTTTAAAAACTCTACGGACACGAAAGATTTCCTGAAGTAAATCCTGTGGCATTTACATCCAAACTGTTGATGACATCAGATAGCCGAATACTGTGAACGGGCTTTAAACGGCATACTTCAAGGTGTATACCCAAATTTAAAATTATTACTAATGCAGACACATGTATACATACATGTGTGTGTACTTGTTTGTGACTGTGTATATGCATGTCCATATGTGTGTGCGTGTGTGTGTGTGTGTGTATATGTACGTACACACACACACACACACACACACACACACACACACACAAAATACACACATGGTTCGTTTCGCAATCATCGTGTCGGGTTCAGTTTCACTGCGCTCACCTTGGAAACATTTCACATTGAATAAAAACGTATCTAGTTTGAGAACATTCAGCATACCCATCGAATAGTAAAACTTAACGCCCAAAAACTGTAGCATTTTGAAATTCTGCATTGTAGATGATCCAGGAGTAAGCTCACTTGCACAGCCTGTGGTAGCATTACACTTTCAAAAACTGGACTTGGCATCTATGCGATTACCAGTGGATACTAGTTATTGACGAAGCCTAAGGAGGCTGAAAAACGTAATTAGCAATACCACCTCCGCTGCTGTGAAGATGTGTGGATTAGGGTTTAGGATATTCGGCTCACGATCATAAAGTTGTGAGTTCGATTACTGGCTGCGTGATGAGTCCTTGAGCAAGACACTTTATTTGATGTTGCTTCAGTCCACTCAGCAGGAAAAAATGTGTTATGCTTAATAATTCAAAGGCGTCACATTCTGTGTCACGCTAAATCTCCCAGAGATCGTTAAGGTTACGCCTGCCTGTTGACTGCTCAGCCACTTGTACGTTAATTTCACGTGCAGGCTGTTTAGTTGACCGTATCAACTAGAACACACACCGATGTAAAAGATGAGAAGCCAGGTCTAGCTGCTGGACGATTTTCGTCTTCTACTGATATATTTGTTTTTTTCTTCAACTTTATACACCTATAAGATATGCTATCTCGAGATTAATACCGCAGTTATCAGACTTTCAACAATGTATCTATATTTTAAGCGTGACATACAGATGTCTGTGTACGTGTGTGCGTGCACGCATGTGTGTGTGTATAGGAACCTCGTTGAAAAAGACATCTTTATTCCAAATAAGGAATTTAATGTTCCTTATTTGGATTAGGTACGTCTTTGCTAACGAGGTTCCCACGCATTTTTCTCCGTGTTTGGTCGGTCATGTTGCGATATTTGCTACATCGGAAGCATTGTCTACAAGCTACATATCCACATTAAGAAACAAATATTGCGGTTAAGAAACATCTAAAGAAATGTCACACCGAAGACATCACGGCTACTATCAAGGTCACAGAACAGAAAATTGGTTCATTAAAGAATTGAATCCATCCATTAACAATAGATGTGAACGGTACGAAGCCGATTGCCTGATAGAAGAATACCAGTCTGTGCATGTCGCAACATCTTCTTCCCCCATATATATTTGCAAAACATACTATTCTTCATTTTCTCTCGATAAGAGGATTTTAACTGCAAAATACTGAAATATAATATGAAAGTATAGACTGTTGTTTAATCTTGTCTACTTCTCTTTCCATTTCTTCATTTCCAGCTTTCATTGTACTCAGGTTTTAAATAATTTTAACACACGCACACACTTGTACGCTCGTACATATTTACACGTAGAAGACATATATGATACACATGTGTACTTGTATACTCATCCATATGCATATGTTCATTTCCATAATCTTATATGTTTGTGTACGTCTGTACATGTCTTCCGAATAAGTCGAGATAATCTTTCACCCAACGGAGATAATAAACATAAAATATACAAAGGAAATTTATATATTTATATTTCACAAAAAAAAACCCCAAAAGATACTGCTCTGGTATTTATTCATTCTGTTCTTTAATGACTGGAACGGTGGAATAGTAGAAACAGTGAAGTGCCAGGCTAATTACCTTTCAGTATTTAGTTACATGTCTTTACTTTGTGAGTTCAACTTCCACCGGTGAAATTGACTATACCTAACCACCAAATTCATGGCGTTCTGCCAAAGTAACGTATCGTTGTTTTTCCATGTTTATTTTAATCTTCAGATGCACAAGCATTTAATATTCCTATACAGCACTGTGCTTAGCAGTATTTCGTCTGTCTTTACGTTCTGAGTTCAAATTCCGCCGAGGTCAACTTTGCCTTTCATCCTTTCGGGGTCGATAAATTAAGTACCAGTTGTGTGCCTAGAGCAGAAAAGAATATTCTTACACAGCACGGTCTATATGAGAGTTTTGTAAAACATGTAAACTCAGGAAAACCAAAACTATAATGACGTTGAAACTATTTTATCTCACAGGGATAATGCTCTTTTCACATTATTCCAGGGGCTACAAGGATCGCTGTGTACTTAAAAATTTCACAGAGCAATTTCGTGATTTCGGGTTCCATCCACTGTGAGTATACTGAACAAGTGACTTCTCCCATAAATCCAAGCGAACCAAAGTCTTGTCAGAGCTGACACTCTTGTTCATCGGTGACAAACTTAATCCGTCGCCCTGTTTAACATAGTCTACTTTTATGTGTGTTTAATGATAAATCCTTTATTGCAAGCCTCCAGGTGAGGTCTCTTGTCTAAGGATAGCTCCTTCCTTTTCGCCTCACCAGTCTCGGTGACCTTGAAAAGGATGATGAGCGCCGTAGGTCCTCCTTTAAATAACCCTTAAAAAAAATCCCTGGACCTTAAATGAAAGCCTATGACACAATTTAAACAATCGGTAAAGTGTTGGCCAAAATACCCTGTAATATTTACTTATAGTAAATTCCAAGAAGGTCAGCTTTGCCTTTCATACTTTCGGGGTCGATAAAATAAATACTAGTTGAACATTGGGGTCGATGTGATCGACTTACCCCTTCCCCCGAACTCGGGGGCCTTGTTCCAAAATTTGAGACCATTTGGTAAGGCGATGAACAGGCAGAAATGTCTCTGCGCCGGACAAAATGCTTAGCGGAATTTTTTCCGGTTTAACGTTCTGAGTTCAAATACCGCCGTGGTCGACTTAACCTTTCATTCCTGCAGGCTCGATAAATTACGCTCTGGACGAGCACTGGCGTCAATGTATTCGATTAACTCCAGCCCCTCCCCAAATTTCAGATCATGTGACTATAGTAGAAAGGAATATTAACCAATATTCCTTCTGTGCCCAAATCCCTTCGAGCTCAACTTTACCTTCATCCTTCTAGGGTCAATAAAATAAGTACCAGTCATGTACTAGGGGCAATAGAATCAACTGCATTCTCCTCGAAAATATGAGTTTCTTTTAGCTATGCTTGAAGCAAAATATTTATCTAACTCTATTCCCGTTACTGTTGATAATTTACTCTTAACATAACGAAAGGTTGCAGACTTTCGGGTCTACCTCAACGGTCTGTTGCGGCAGTCGGAAGAAATAGTGGAATGTTGTGGAAGAATGATAACTGTAGGTAAGAAATGTTTGTCGATGAGTATATGAGGAGCAAATCGTCCAATGATGGTCAGCCCAACGATCTTTATGGATACATGCAGGACTTATTCGCTCCTCTCTAATCAGACGTCAATTGTCACTGACAGCAGACTGTAAAATATTCCTTTTTATTTGTTTCTATTTGTGTAATTATAGTTCTGTTTCTGTTTATGTACTGAACACTTCCATTTCTGTTGTTTGTTTTGTATTTATTATACGTCTTTTTGTTATGTATCATCTCTTTTATGTGTTATTATTGGATTTCTGATATTCTCTAGTTTTGAGAAAGTTAGCTCGATTTTTTTCCCTCCAAATTTATACGGAAATATTTTCGTAATTTCATTTTGGTGGCGGTGGGGAGTGGCTAGTGTGTGACTGCAATATATGTATGTGCAATTAAAATGTACCCATGTGACTTCATATGATTCCCGTATCCTGCTTTTGACAACAGAACACGATCACACGTAATATATATCCAATATTCACTGCTGATTTCAATTCCAATTGTTCCTCTCCAACAGGCCATTTTAAGCTCAGAGTGCTGAATTATCTTTTCCTCCCAGGCCTTGCAACCAGTCCTAACAGCACCCTTCCACTTGTTCCGATCTATGTATGCCTTTTTTTTTTAGAGAGCTGACTTCAATGATGACGTAAATGCATTGCTTGTGATAGCAGGTTATGCTGAGAGGTACTTTTATATTGAGGAAGAGTTGCTCCACTAAAATTTTCTATCTCAGTGGTTCCCATCCTGGGGTCCGCGGACCACAGGTGGTCCGCAAAGGTAGTACTGGGGGTCCGTGAACTAAATTTCATATTATATATATATATATATACATACATACATACATACATACATGCATACATACATACATATATACATACATACATAAAGATAAGCATATTAAAAGGAGTCCGTAGAAAAAAACTCATTTAAACAAAAGGGTTGGGAACCACTGATCTACTTGAATGATCTGAGTCAGTTAAAAGAAACGTTCTGTCCACTTTTGCATTACTCATTGTTCAACTCTTGTACACACTCCTACGACCCTTACACATACATGATGATTGCTTCATTTTGACAAATGATAGCCGTCCCATCAACATACACACCACACCCTATCACATCCCAATCACTCCGTTGATGAGCCCTCAGATGACTTTTAAGACCAGCTGCTGACTGACAGGGTTTAAAACACAAGTAACAGATATTATTTAAGTTTCTTCTATATCTTTGCCCTTTGGAATCTGATTCTGAAGGAATGTCTTTGTGAACTAGCATATGTCTTTTAAGTCCTGATATTGTCTTACAAGTTTTGTGACATATGACACTAGTCATAAGAAGCGGTTGGTGTTCAAGATTATTACCTACCTGGGAATTTTGTTTTTCATGTGACTTCATATGATTCACGTATCCTGCTTTTGACAACAGAACACGATCACTAGTAAGAAATATCCAATATTCACTGCTGATTTCAGTTCCAATTGTTCCTTTCCAACTGGCCATTTTAAGCTCAGAATGCTGAATCATCTTTTCCTCACAGGCATTGCAACCAGTCTTAACAGCACCTCTCCACTTGTTCCGATCTAAAATGTCAATTTTTTAATCACTTTTGTTCATATCTAGTTTCTTCAGGCTTTCCTTCGCATAGTCTTTCTACCTTTCCTCGGCTTATGTTGTGGTCGCTTACCAGAGTTGAGCTCACCATAAAAAAGACTCTTTGGCAGTCGCTCATCTTTCATTCTAATAACATGTCCAGCCCATCTCATTTGAGCCAAGTTGACATGCTGTTCAATTGAGCTACAGCATGTCATGTGCAAAACTTCTGTATATGGTATGAAACGTTCCCACTTGACTCCCAAGATATGTCTGAAATACTTTTGATGAAATCTCTCCAGAATTATTATATGATGCCTGTAAGTGGTCCACGTCTCACTCGAATAAAGAAGTGCAGTCAATACACAAGTTTTATAGACACTGATTTTTATCTGCAGGGAAATATCTCTGTCCGCCCATACTCGCTTTTTGAGTTTTCCAAATGCAACACTTACCTTCCCTATTCAACAGTATATCTCTGCATCAAGACTATTGTTTCTTGACAGTGTGCTTCCTAGGTAAACAAGGGTGTCAATGACTTCTAACCTTGTTCCATTCACAAAAATGTTTGGTTCAGAATATGTTTGACCTGGTTTTACTAAGATTAAATGTGAGTCCGAAACGTACATATGCAGAGGAAAAACTATCCATTATATGTTGCATATCCCCCTCTGAGTGTGCTAACAAATCAGCATCATCGGCATAAAGTAATTCTCTTATAAGTGTTTTGAAAGTCTTTGCTTTGCGGTTAAACTGGGTCAGATTAAAAATGCAACCAGGTGTCCGAAATCTGATTCCGATTCCCCTCTTGCAATTGTTGAAAGCATACCAAAAGAATGCAGCAATATAAATAGAGAAAAGTGTAGGGGTAGGAATATCTCCCTATTTGAGACCGGTGTCCACCGAAAATTCATGAGATAGCTCACCATTAAAGACT
Organism: Octopus bimaculoides; assembly: GCF_001194135.2. Lineage (NCBI taxonomy): Eukaryota > Metazoa > Mollusca > Cephalopoda > Octopoda > Octopodidae > Octopus > Octopus bimaculoides. The sequence continues at coordinate 88,728,801 of NC_068984.1, read as the reverse complement.
ACCTGAGCCTTCATCTTTCTGTGTAGTTCCTTAAAGATATGTTCCTTAAAAATATGTTGGGCAAACAAGTTTATACAAAACAATCCACGATGCTTCCCTGTTTACCGTGTCAAATACTTTAGTTAAATCTGTGAAGACCTGGTATAGTGGCATTTGTTCCTCTATGCATTTCTCCTGAACCTGCCTCACAGAAAATATCATGTCCATTGTTCCACGCTCAGGTCTGAAACCACAGTTCTTCAGGAATCACATGTGGACACACATTCTCAACGAGACGATCTAACATGATCCTTGAAAGTATCTTCCCGGTATGTACCAGGAGAGTTATCCCTCTAGAATTACCACACTCTGCTTTTGGGCCCTTACTCTTGCATACATACATGCATACATACATATACATATATATATATATATATATATACATA
>NC_068984.1:88727323-88728212 GCF_001194135.2 Octopus bimaculoides | reverse complement strand
ATATATATATATATATATATATATACATATATGTATATATACATGTGTGTGTGTGTGTATATGTATGTATATATATTCCCGATAAATAGATAGATACACAATACACATACACACTCACTGCCTCACACACACACGCACGCTTATATTCCAAATTTTGGCACTAGGCCAGTAATTTCGGGGGAGGATTAAATCGATTACATCGTCCCCAGTGTTCAACTGATACTTATTTTATCGAGCGCGGAAGGATGAAGAGCAAAGTCGACTTCGACGAATTTAAACTTAGAACGTAAGGACGGACGAATTGCCCGGTGTGCTAATGATTCAGCCAGCTCACCTCCTTCACGCACTTATATATTAACGCGAATTTCCGAGTTTCACGTCACTGTTCTTCGACAATCGATAACCAGAAACTTGAATCAAAGACGTTTTATACTCTCAGTACTAATGACTGCAGTTCTTTTAAATAACACTGGTTATTTACTGAGTACATTTCGTTGCGTACATTATAAGCATAGAAAATTTTTTAACGGAAGGCACTTTTTGATAATTAAGTTCATGACTGACGTTTTGAAAATTTCCTCTCACATGGAATCGAAAATCAAACATCTAGCAGCAATTGTTAGCGACTGTCAAAAGGAAGGGGAGATAATTTCATTAAAACTTGCATTGGGAAAGAACAAACAGTTCTTTGTCTCCGACTTCATGCCGATGTCATGAACTGGGAAGCAAATAACTTATACACGAAGTCATACGCTTGTACACAGACACACATATATATTAATAAAGTACACACACTTGTGTACTTAAAATAACATGTACGTCCACTTTATTAGTGCAGGTTAATCTACATGCACATCTATCTATCTATCTATCTATCTATCTATATATA
>NC_068984.1:88722591-88725135 GCF_001194135.2 Octopus bimaculoides | reverse complement strand
TGTATATATTATATATATATATACACACACACGTGTATATATATATATATATATATATATATATATATATATATAGATAGATAGATAGAGAGAGAGAGAGAGAGAGAGATAGATAGAGAGAGAGAGAGAGAGATAGATAGATAGGGAGAGAGATAGATAGATAGATATATGCGTATGTGCGAATGCTTTTTCTAAATGTGTGTGTGTGTGTGCGTCTACATTAGTTTTATCTCAATCAAAATCTATACGGCGGGAGTGACACGTAGTACAATACATTACAATCTGTATTTGCTAGAGTCTATTCCTTGGTCGTTTAAGGTCACTTGACACTGACTGAATGATCTTACTTGCTGTTGGTCAAGTTAACACGACAGCCGATTAAACTTTAGGTTTGTTGTTTTATTATTACTATTATTACAGAATTTATTATTATTATTTTTATTATTATTATTATTATTATTATTATTATTATTATTATTATTATTATTGTTCAGTAGTTTTATTTTTATAACGTGCTTTCACTTCACTACCGAGCGCAGCTCTGTGTGCCTTGGGTATGTGCTATGGTTTGCTGTGATGCTCTTATAGAAATCACATCTAGAGCAGGTGAAGTGGATACTATTAATAGAAGTAGTAGAACTATTAAATGCGATTCGTCAAGGAACAGGGTCTATCCTCTTAACTCTAATTGTGGGTATAAAAATATCGTGTACAGCTGTAAGGTTACCTCAGAGAATAGGGAGTATTTCTATATAGGAGCTAGCTCATGTTACATTAAGCAGAGAATTGCAAATCATTTAAGTTCATTTAGAAATAGGAACAAAATGGATGCTAGTAGCCTTAGTAAACTAATTTGGGCACTAAAAGATAGTAACAAAGTATTTTCGATTGCTTGGGAAATAATTAGTAAGGTAATACTTTATAGAATAGGTGATAACAGATGTGACTTTTGCGTGGAAGAAATGTACCAAATTTTCGCTTCTAAATTTACTCTTATAAACACTAGACAGGAACAGGCTATGAGATGTCCTCACTGGACAAAATATACATTTAAACGTTTTAAATAAACATAACTTACCATCTACAGTAATTGTACTAGTTAAAATAATGATTCTAATAATTAATATTTATGCAAATAATACTAATGAATATAATTGTTATAATAATAATAACAATAATATTAATTGAGGGTATAAATCCAAAATAAGTAAAATACCTCTGAATAAATAATGTATTCCATACAGTAAAATATAAACAAAATTGCTACAATTAATTGTAATATATAAAAAAAACTTTTAAAACCATGATTCAGCTGTAATACTGGCATTTCGTCGGTTACAACAAGTGTTTCAGTTGATCCGGTCAATAGAACAGCCCGGTTGCGAAATATATACATATATACAGGGGTTGGAGAAAATAATGGAAACGCCTTAAAATTTCACACAAATTTATTTTAATATGGGGTAGGACCGCCTTTGGCAGTAATTACAGGTTGAATTCTACAAGGTATGGACTCGTACAAAGTTTGAATTGTTTCCAAAGGAATTTTTTACCATTCTGCAGCTAAAACAGTCTCCAGTTCTTGTAGTGATGATGGTGGAGGATATCGACTCCTAACATGCTTTTTTTTCTAAAATGCACCATAAATGTTCAATAATATTAAGATTTGGGGACTGTGGTGGCCAGATAAGATGTTCAACTTCACTAGAATGTTCCTCGTGCCATTCAGTAACAACTTTAACTGAATGAATTGGTGCATCATCATCATCCTGAAAGATTGCGTGTATCCCCCCACCCCGGAAACAGTTCCGCAATCATTGATCAGATGAAATGCTTAAATAGTCTTGACTATTAATTTTGCAATGAAGGGAAACCCCAGATCATCACAGATTCTCCTCCATGTTTAACAGTTGGAAGAAGGCAGTCTGGGTCAAATGCTTCTTTTGGCTGTCTCCACACGTATACTCGGCCGGTGGTTGGAAATAAGGTAAAGGATGACTCGTCCGAGAAAATAAAATTCTTCCACTGCTCTAGGGACCAATTCTGTAGGTTTTTACTCCACTCTAAACGCCGTACAGCGTTTGTTTTTGAAAGTAGTGGTTTTCTGATTGCAGCTCCCGGTGAACAGTTTTTGTGGAACTGGGTTCTCGAGGTGGTCATTAAGTTCTGCAGTAATTTTGAGAGCTGGACTTTTGTGATCCTTTCTAACAATTCGCGTAAGAATCCGACGGTCCCTATTTGAAATTTTGGTTTTCTTCCAGACTTTTGTTTCGACGAGGAGGCTTTTCCCTCTTCTTCAAAGGCTGTCATTACTTTCGAGACAGTAATTCTTGATACACCAAACATTTCGGCTGTTTTCGTTACGCTAGCGCCTGCCATCTGAGCACCAACAATTTGATCTCTTTGAAAGTCCGATAGATCGGTCATTTTAATGAATTTTAATTACCTTTTTCTGATGATATCTGAAAACAAACAGCAATTTTAGCAAAACATATTAAGCAACACTAATAATAAATCAAAAAACATAAAAGTAAACAAGCTTTT
>NC_068984.1:88718819-88721006 GCF_001194135.2 Octopus bimaculoides | reverse complement strand
TTTCTGTCTACTAAATCCACTCACAGGGCTTTGGTCGGCCCAGGGCTATAGTAATACTTGCTCAATGTATCACGCCGTAAGGCCGAAGCCGGAATCATGTGGTTGAAAAGTAAACTTCTACCACACATTCACGTCTCTGAGTGTGTGTGTGTGTGTGTGTGTGTGTGTGTGTGTGTGTGTGTGTGTGTCTATGCATGTATATACGTATGTATGTACGTATGTAGATACAAAGAAAAAGAGACAGACACAGAAAGAAAGACGTGCGTGTATACAAGTGCGTACATACGCGCATGTATGTGTGTGTATGCATGTTTGTATGATGCACGCATGTACGTATGTGTGCATCCATATATATATTTATATGTCTATATATGCTTGTATTCGTGTGTGTGTGTGTGTGAGTGTGTGTGTCTGTGTGCGCGTGCGCGTGTGTATTTATCTGTGTTGATTAATCTGTGACCAAGAGACAGATTGCGTGAGTGTGAATGCATGTATGTGACATGTAATAACTGGGATTGTATATTTATGAGTCTGCGCATCGTCGTGTATAAATAAATGTATATGCTGTATACATTGTGTGTATGTATTGAAGGTAATTTCAACATCATGGTTATTTATGTTTTCATCCGGATTAACCTTACTATAAATGGCAATGTATATCATTTCTGCTTTTCTCCATGCATCGTAAGAAAATAGGATCGCGTTACATTTTAGGCAGCACAACTAGCAACGTTTTTTAAAGTAGCGTTTAATTCAGCTATGACTAAGTACGCTGCCATGGTCAGCTTTCTTGTCAATTGACCGTTGAGATCGGGAAGTGCAACTCTACAACAAATTTATAGTCCTGCCATAGAAAACTGGGAGCTTAATTCAAGTGTCAGCTACAGTATAAAAATATATCTATGTCATCGGCATGCTGTTTCTTACTTTGAGCTTTTAGCCTTGACCTCTTCTTTAATTGTCTTTGTTCAAAATCGATGATTGGCAGAAACGTTAGAGCAACGGATAAAATACGTTGCGGTATTTAATGATGTCTCTTTACGTTTTAAGTCTAAATCTCATCAAAGTAAAGTTTACTTTTTATCCTTCTGAGTTCGAGAAAATATGTACAAGTCATGTACTGGGAGTAAGTCAAATCGACATAACCATCCACCCAAATTTTCGTCTGTGTGTCAATATGTCACAACTTTACTGCCACTCCGTCGGTTACGACGACGTGTGTTCCAGTTGATCAGATCAACAGAGCAACCCGATTGCGAAATTAATGTGACAGTGGCTGAGAACTTCACAGATAGGCGTATCTTTAGCATAGTTCTCGGGGAAATTCAGTGTGACACAGAATGTGACAATGCTGGTCCTTTGAACAAGTACTACACACGTTTGCCATCTGAGTGGACAGGAACAACATGAAATAAAGTATCTTGCTCAAGGACATAACATGCCGCCGGGAATCGAACTCACGACCTTACACTCGTGAACAGAATGCCCTAACCACTAAGTCACGTGCCTTCAACTATATTGACGCAACTATACTGTATTCGTCCTGGTGAAAAACCGAAAGACATATAGCATGATCGTTGTTAAATGTGTTCAATATGTTTCTATAAAAAGGCAAAGATATCGGGGCATTTCTGGTATGACAGAGTTTAAGACTTTGAGATTTAAATCCTTAAAATAACACTGCCTTTGATTAATTACTGATGCCTAGCGTCTTCGTTTTTGATTCTATGATATGCTACAAAATAAATCTACAGATTTTAAGTAGGCACTGTGAGTAAATCTATATCTATATATATAGATATAAAAATGAGAATGTGTGTCTGTCTGTCTGTCTGTCTGTGTGAATCCCTAAAACTCGAGAACTACGCAACCAATTTCATTCAAATTTTACACATGCCTTACTTAGGGTTCCAGTTGTGTTTTAGTCAAAAAAAATTTTAACTTCTTGCAGAGTTCGAGCCCACGGCAACATAATATCTCCTCCACTATTTAAGTATTACGTGTCAAAAGTGAAACAAAAACACTCATGTCAAATACTTTCACTTTAAAAATGAAACTATTCCACTAACTGAAACAATCACATTTCGATACTGTAATGACATATACTTTCAGAGAGAGAGAAAGAGAAAGAGAGAAAGAGAGAGAGAGAGAGATGTATATGTATACATATAGATGTATATGTACACG
>NC_068984.1:88705237-88716607 GCF_001194135.2 Octopus bimaculoides | reverse complement strand
TATATATACACATATATATATGTGTGTATACATCTGCACAAATGTATATATATAGATGTATATATATATACATGTATATATATATAGGTGTATATATATATATGTATATATATATACATGTATATATATAGATGTATATGTATAGATGTATATATATAGATATAGATGTATATGTATACATGTATATGTGTAGATTTATATATATAGATGAACATGTAATATGTACACATATATATACACATATACACATGCATACATATATATACCCATTCACGCGCGCACACACACACACACACACACACACATACATAGGTGCAGGTATGGCAGTGTGATAAGAAAGTTGGTTCCAAAACACATGGTCCTGGGTTCAGTCCCACTGTGTAGTGACTTGGCATGTGTCTTCTATAGCCTCACACCAGCCAAAGACCCCCCTAATGGGGGCCTTAACTCCCAAATTTTAGTCATTTCTTATGATCCAAATCTAGGTCAAAAGTATTGAATGGATCTTTATGAAGTGTGGAAATTATATTCTTTGCATAAGGACCATAACCCCCATGAAAACTCATATATTTTTGTTGTCGATAAAATTTTAACCATAGATATTAGACACAAAGGAAGTAATATTTCTAAAATATCATTTTCTTAGAAGTTACAAAGACCCCTTCATAGGGACTTAACAGACATAATTTAGTCATTTTATCTAAGCAAAGACGAATACAGTTGTACTCTTGGAAGCTGTAGGGTCACTCGAGCATAAAAGATGAGCATTATTTGTAATTCAATGGTACAACAGTGTAAGAGTTTGCTTTGAGATATACTTAGATTGTGATTTCTGCAGTGTGGTGCATAAATTGTCAAGTAAATGAGAGGCATCTCTGCCTCCACTGATTCAGTTGCAAAGTGTTGAGTAAAGTTATTTGGTTGCAGACCGCCATTGAGTTTTTTTTGTTATCACTGGGTCACACATAGTTCCCAGATGGTAACATTGATTCCAAGGCCTTCCCAGATGAGTGACTGGTTATTCAAAGACATTTATAAATTGTAAATTTACTCTGTCCAGTTACCTGTCGGTATAGTGGTCATTTGCAAACTCCAGAGGTGACACTTTCATTTCAATTTAGCACTCACGTCACACAGTTATTAATGTTTATTTGAGTTGGGTCACGCCCTTCCAATTGCTATAGATCCGTAATGCATCTTACGGCTGTGCCTGTCACCTGTATGGTGAGGAATCCAGCATTGGAGAGTGGTAACGACTAGGGTAGGGTAGCTGACTGCTTATTGGGATCATTCATCTTTTGGTTTCCAGTAGCTTTGCTCTCTTTTACAAACCTAGTGAACATACATATATTTCCTATTTCAAAGACATTCGAACAATAGATATAAGACCCAAGTTAAAAAGATTCTAAACATTTCAACTTTTCTGGTTGACATTAAAACAGACACACATCCCAATAGGGGCTTTAACTCCCACATTTTAGAGCTCCATGACCTCCATTTTGCAGGAGCAAAATCCTTTTAACAGGTTCCATAAGACTGGAATTTTGGAATCTGCGCATAAAGATCAATAGTATGGGATACATGTGTCATGATTAGAATTTTTTAGGGTGTGTAAAGAGGGAAAGAACCCTCATCTGCAATTTGGATGAAATTCGAATCATAGATATTCCAGTTCATTAGAGAAAATATAACAGAAAAGTCTAATTCTTCAATTGCATGTAACACAGGCAACGCCGGGTAGCTCTGCTAGTGTGTGTGTGTGTGTACAAACAATAGCGTAAACTGTGAATAACTGTATACAAACAATATCAGCTGTAGACCATGATATGTCTATGTCGGGATTCCATTATAGTGTCACTAATGAGTTATTGCTCAGCTCTCCTGCGATATCCTGAAAAACACGTGTATCTCTCTCTCATGACAGCAGTGATTGCAAGACTAGCATATTGTCCTTGGCCTGATAATATTTGTACTGGATATTCATAATGGCCCGTAACATGCAAGTGTAAGTGCCATTAAGCTTATCGTCGGGTATTTGTTGAGTTACCACACAGTTGACAATACAAGGGTCAGCGCTCAAACAAAACGTTATATTGATCATCTCTGAACTAGCACAGGATGCTGCCTTGTTGTTTTCTCAAATGCTAAGCATGACTGTGATGTGGGTTCGATTGAGTCAGGCAGACCCGAATAATTTGACTCGATGGTGATCATGGTTAAATCAATAGATTTTAAGATGGCACTGCGTGTGTATATAAAAATTAATTGAATACCCTGAATAGACGTAAATAACTGTCATCGATATCAGCCGGCTACGACCGATATCGTTTATATACAATGCTGTTTTCACATTCATTTATACAGCGTGTGTAAATTAATTTTAAATAATTAGTTATTTAATAATGAGTAACATTAATTCTACAATGGCACAGAAGTTTCTCTTAACATTGACTTCGAGTTTTGGTTCAAGGCTAGCAATTTCAGGAGAGGAGTAAGTTGATTGCATCAACCTCAAAACTCAACTGACACTTTTTTGTTGGCCCCGAAAGAATGAGAGGCAAAACCGACCTCCGTGGAATTTCAACTCAGAGCGTAAAGAGGGACAAAATGCCGCTAAGCATTTTGCTCGGCGTGCTAATGATTCTGCTAACTCGCTGCCTAGTTTCTCTTAACATTGATCAGCAGGTCACCCGGAAATCTATACTTTCGAGAGGTAATAACAATATCAGATTATATTGAGGATATTGCTCTCTTCAGAAACCATCTCAGAATCTATCGCCCGTCCTTGATATAGTACCAGAAACTTTGTATGATAATGCTTCGAATACTGAATACGACGCTTACACTCGGGAGGGATAAGGAGCACAATCACATAAGACCTTCCGAAAACTGTCGACGCCTTTGCAAACTAAGGAATTTATATCGTTTCTACAGAAAACGATGAAAAGTTCGTCTTGCGAAGTATAACATAGCACCTTTCATATAGTTAATCTTAAAACAAATATCAGCAACATCTTTGAAGAGAGGCTAAAACTTGCCAACGTTCTAATAATTATTACAAATTATCTTGAAAGATTATTTCTATATGTTCGTAGTAAATAAACTAGTGGCACTCAAGCTCCCAGATTTATCAGTTCACTTCGTCTCCTCTTCCTTTCTTGTTACAGAGGGCACCAAAACATAGATAGTCTAGGGCGCCAGCCATTCTGTAATAACTAGTATTCGATTGAGTACATTCGTTTGTGATATGGCGGCAAGGGCCCAACATGAGAAAGAACTATTTACGTTGGCAACTTGATGCCTATCAGTCAAGTTGTGTTCAATTAACTCCAGGCGTTTCCCTTTTATTTCATACACCTATAGTTTCTTCAGCAGTCTTTTGTATGCGACAAGGTCAAAAGTTTCAGTTAAATACAAGTAAATTACATCAACTGGAACGCCTTAATCTAGACATTTAGTCCTAAACTCTAGTACGACTAGAGGTTTGTTGCACATGAATGCCCAGTAATGAGCTCATGCTGGCAATCATATTGTTAATAAATCAATGTCATATAAGTAGTGCTTCATCAACTCGTTCCATGTGAATGAATCCAAGAATCTTCCACTGAATATTGCTTATTGCATGAAACCTGAATATTTTATGAGAAATTGTAAGCTTCGTGTCTTTTCGAAGAGCAAGTGGGATTCAAAAATAGATCCACCTTGGAAATTTCTTGCTCAGCATTGTATTCTCCAGGTTCTGAACGAATGGAATATTTTAATTTTTCTTAGTTTAGAAATTATATTTTTGGCAGCGCCTGGTGTCTTTAAGGAGTCGTAATGGCTGCAACGTTTAAAAAACAAAAGATTTAAGACCGGCACAAATATTTTATGCACACACACACAAACAAACACACACACACACACACACACACACACACACACACACACACACACACACAAACACACACACACACACACATACATACATACATATATTAGGGAGAGTGCGTGCTTGTGTGAGCCTACCTGTGTTAGCGTACTTGTGTGAACGTGCATGTGTGTGTGTGTGTGTGTGTGTGTGTGTGTGTGTGTGTGGTGTGCGTATGTATGTCCACTAAATATTTTACGCTACCGTATATATCTTACTAAATTTATAGGTGCATTAATATGCTGCTATATATACCAGCATATATACATCTATGCCTGCACGCACATACACACCCTCACACATATATGTGCATGTATATATCTATCTACATATCTGTGTGTGTGTGTGTGTGTATGTGTGTGTAGAGAGAGAGAGAGAGAGAGAGAGAAAGAGTTAGATAGATAGATAGATAGATACATACATACATACATACATACATACATACATACATACATAATACATCCTTTCATACATACATACATACATACATACATACATACATACATACACACGTACTACGAAGGCGGTAAGCTGGCAGAAACGTTAGCACGCCAGGCGAAATGCTTAGCGGTATTTCATTTATCTTTACGTTCTGAGTTCAAATTCCGCCGAAGTCTACTTTGCCTTTCACCCTTTCGGGGTCGATAAATTAAGTACCAGTTGCATACTGAGGTCGATCTAATCGACTGGCCCCCCCTCTCCCAAAATATCAGACCTTGTTCTTAGAGTAGAAAAGACTATTAGTAGCTAACTTGTGGGGAGGGGGTTGTGTTTTGTTTGTTTTTGTTTTTGTTTTTTAGTAAGATAGTCAGAGGTTGAGGCACAGCACCCGTCATCTTCGAAAGGCCTCTTCGATTGATATGTTTATATGTTTATTTATACTTCATAAAGCAATTGTCAAATAAAAAGAATATATTTAACACTGTCAATTGAGTAAATTGTCCTTAAAAAATGGAAAAGTAAACGGCGATAGAAACCGGAAGTGACGACAGTGTCATACAAGAATTTCATGCCACAGACACCACAACGTATATTACATTCTAGTAATGCATTTTAGCATTTCTGAAATAGCAGCTGAAGTACACTGTTCCAGCGTTCTATAACCATCAATGAACATTACTGAGAAAGCAATTTGGTGGCTTGCACGTCGACGCATGACAGTCAACACAGCTTCATGTGAGCAATGTAATACTCCTGCGCGATTAATGATCTGTAAGGAAAGAACCGACGGAAAGAGGTGGATTGTTCCAGTGGATTCATTCGGGCTATACGAGTCAGTTCCTTTTTTGAGAAAAAACACTTGACTCTACCAATGATAAGTAATTTCAAGTACATGTAGATAAGAGAGTAGTAGGTCTAGTGACCGTATAGAACTTTATTCATTGCCTCGTTTATTATGTGTTGATACAATTTTGTAGTACTTTGAGAGGAAGCATGAAAGGATGTCTTTACTTCAAGTAGTTGGAACAAAATGTGACAATAAAAATAATAGCATTGGGAATAATAACAAAACCAACAAACTGTCATTAGTAGCAACGCTTATTGGCATTAACAACGACGACAACATTATTGTGACCGCCATTACTACTAACGACCTCCTTTCGTCCTAAACATTGGTTTCAAATGTTGGCAAAAGGCCAGCAATTTTAGGGTAGAGGTAAGTCGATTACATCGACCCCAATGTTTAACTGGTATTTATTTTATCGACCTCGAAAGAATAAAAGGCGAAGTCGTCCTCCGGCGGAATTTGAACGAAAAGACAGATGAATTGCATTTTGCCCGGCGTGTTAACGATTCTGCTAGCTCGCTGCCTTAATAAAAGTAACGTGCGCAGGTAGGATCAACTCACAACCTTCAGATCCCTGCGCAGACCTCGTTTCATAATGTGAGTGATGCGCTGCCTACTGTGCTACCGATGCACTTTTCATTCCAAATATTACTTACTATAACTGGAATTGTTTACACTAAACTGTACCAAAGGATTATTATTACTATAAGTGAAACTGTTATAGTTACAGTGTTACACTTGTAGCTATACCCTGTTCCACACAATTCCAATTTATTCTCCAGTAAGAAGTTTTAATAAACATGGAATGAACCCACTTTTATATTGAGAAAACGAAATATTTTATTGTTAAAAGCTTAACATTGTTATCTTTGTCAAAGCTGTTATCCCTTGACTCTTTCCTCTCCACTCCTCTTTCTTCTTCGTGCTCTATATCTCCTTTTCTTTCTTACATTTTAGTATCAAGACATTTATTGAATATGTACATCTGAATTCTATGGATCTAATTCTCGGGAAGACATCCTAATCGTTGTCATTACGTAGGTAAGATTGTATTAGATAACGAGAAAGAAAAGTTGTGGCCTTCATACATTCCTCAAATTAATGACATGAATAAAAGCCTGTTTTGTAACTGGCAGTCGAACAAAGTTGTCATCATGGTTCGATATATGATCATGCTCTCCACCACCACTGCACCACTATGCCAGTAAACTACTCTGTCACTACCATATGATACCTCTGCATTACGATGACTGTACACTATGATACCACTATGCCACGAGGCTACTACACTACAATATCATTTCAATACAATATCATTATACTACAACATAACGTCACTATATACGACATTAGTGCACTCCGCCCCAGTATTGTGATGTCACAAAACTAGGAAGCCGTGATATCACTACAATATCCCTACACTGCGAGGCTACTACACAACCATGACAATACACTACAATACCACTACATCAAGAAGCTACAGCACTACACTGTAATGTCATTACGAAACGATGCGGCTGTCAGTACATTACATTGCCCTTCCATTAGAATGCCACATTACTAAATGTTACAACACTACGATACCACTACCATTCTGTGTGATTGTACTATGATATCGGCACACAATAATACTACCACATTATTATGCCATTACACTCCCATGCAACAACACTAGAATACCACTACATACGATGAAATTATGTAGAAGGGAATCGAAACAACGATCTTGAGATCGTGAGTGTAAACCCTAATCACTAAGCCAAGACTTCAAATCATATTTTGTTTAAGTTGGATTTGAACTGAGAATTACATCAATCTTTCGTCAATTATCTGTTATGTTCTCTGAACTATCACCATATACTTCAATGAGATATATTTTTTGATGCTAATTTAGTTCTTATGAAATTTCAGATTCAAAATTGAATAACACTGTCATACCATATTTAGCCTAAATGAATTGAATGACACAACCACTTCTCACTCTAAATGTAGAACTTAGTATTTAGTTCTTTTGCCACTTTGACATTTATATATGAACTTTCTAGTGAATTTCGGTTTGTATTTACATATTTTGAAATATAATCTTACTTTTTTGAAGCGCACCCAATTACAACTTGCGGCGCACGGTTTGAGAACCACTGTCCTAATGCCTTATCCACTAGACCAAAAAGACTCCCCTATACATCATCTTTCGGAAACCTGTCGAAAGTGTCGTCCTCTTTTTCTATAAATCCTATTAAACACCGACGGTAAAAAGAGAAGCTGTTTGACGCGCGGTTTATTATCTCTTGAATGAGTGTGTCCGCTTTTAAGAGTGGATCAAACGTCCTTTTCTCATTTTATTTACGACCAGTATCTCAGGGGTCCCATTATGCGTGTGGTGATAGTGAATTTTTTTCCACTATTCTTAGGGCTCTATAAAACATTGCATCACAAAGTTCCGCACCATGCAACAAAATCTAGAGTCAAGTTTTCACTAATGATATGATACACAATCTTTAATGTTGTCAACATACATCAAAATGACACAAATAATTGTCAATAGCTATGAGATGTCAGCAAAATTTTATAGGAATTATACAAAATGCTTTATATAATTTGTCCCGTTTTTGAGCTGTTGGGGGTGGGCTGCGGTATAGCAAGCAAGTTGTCATTAACGCATTCTCCATTCAATTCAAACAGTGATTTAATACATTTCACTAATTAAAATCTTTTTTGTTCTGAATATCTTTCTGTTCGGTTGGTGCTAAATAAAGGTCATCGGAGCAAAACAAACCTATCATTTCTCAAACAGCAGCATCGGTTTCCTTTGAAGTGGTGAGTGTTAGAAAAGGGACACCTTTGATGACTTATACCTTCCGTTTAAAAGTTACAATGCCTTTTTACACTGTGCGCCTGTTAAAGTGTTACCTGTTTAGCTTTGTGTGTACGAGTACACCCAGTGAAAATCACTTATGGAAAGGAAGTTACATTGTAACAAAGGCTTTGCCAAATGAACATACTACCCACCTGACTGTCTATAATTTGTAAACTAAATAACGTTCGTGCACGACAAAATAAAGATAAATAAATGAATAGATAAATAAAGATGACTACTTTATTGAAAGCTTAGCCATTCCAGATATATATATATCATATCATAAAGTGATAAGTATTTTCGAGGCTCCTGTGGCGATTACAAAAGTCAACATAAGTATTATTGCTGATACTGTTGTGGTTGCTTTTGTTGTTATACGGCGGTGCAGGATCGTTAGCGCGTCGAACAAAATACTCACCGGCTCTTCACTATTTGAGTTCAAATTCCGCTGGGATCGACTTTGCCTTTCATCCTTTCAGCAGATTAGACCGTTGGAAAATATTCCTAATATCGGCTACAAAGTAACGTTGGATGCCAAGAGCCTTCCTAAATATCCTAGCTGTCCCTAGTAATATTGTTTTATGGAGCTGCACTAAACTAGGTTTTATGCCTATTTCTTATATTTAGCTGTTCAAATCTTTAGGAACCGAGGGTGATTTAAAAAAATACAAATATTAAAGAGGATAAAGAGTCTCCATAGAAAATTCCTCTCTTTGATTTTAACTTACCCTAAGACTATCACATAATTAGAGATCTACTTTCCATTTCTTTACGTTATAGCTTATTAACACTCTTAAGTTGTCTGCAATACTGAATATTCTCAAGCATACACTATGGCATGAGTGTAGAATCATGCCATAGGGTTTCTTGTAATCTGTCCAGGCTATTGTTAAATTCTTCTTTTCTAGATTTCACTTCTTTTAGAACTGCTTGCGTTCCTCTAGCCTTCCTCTCACAACTTTCTGTTCTCCTGGAACTAAATTCTGGCTGCCAAGGTGCTCATAAATGCTTTCTGAGAGCATTTCTGTTAACAGCTTCCTCAACAATGGTAAGCAAGTGATTAGTCCATAATTACTAGCTATATTGCTCTTGCTTTTATCTTTCATAAGGAGTACTGTTTTCCCTCTAGTCATCCATTTAGGTACGACTCCTCCATACAGGCAATCTTGAAGTTGCCCCCTCCGTCTCTCATGTAAGCTACTAAATTTCTTTTACCAATATCCTTGAACTAAATCTGGTCCAGGGCTCTCCCAATTTGACATTGTTCCTAACACTTTACTCCTAAATACACTAGTTATTTTTCGATCTAGTTGCTTCAAACTAACTACTTCTTCCCTCAATTTCTTTAACCATGCTTTATCCCGATTATGATTAACTGGTTTATCCCAAATATCACTCCAGTACTTTCTAGCTTCTTCCGCATTAAGCTTCTCATCTTCAGTAGCTTTTTCTACACTATTTATTTGGCGATAGACTCTCCTCCGGTCTGTCTCAAACATTCTATTCAGTTGATACTGATCGTCTACCGCCAATTCTGTCATTCACTTATTTCACCTAATAACACGAGCCTGGTCTGCTAGTCTCTGCTCTCTTATATCAAACATACTTTTCTTTAACCAAAGTGCTGACATACGTTTTCTATAACCTCTTACTTTGGAGTCACAATCGTATTCTCTTCATTTTCCCATTTCTTTCTCATTACTCTATTATGCGTTGACGCTGTCTTAGAAGAACGACTGAAGTCAGCCTGCATCTGTACTGAACCACTGCCGAGCGAGAGGCTTTTCCCTTAAAGATCCAGTCTCATTTACGCTGTTATCACTAGAGTTTCTGCGTAAACTCATGTCTCTCATAAGGTAATGTTCGTATTATTATTATTATTTAAGACGTCACACAATATCCAATACCGTGATGTTGTTGATTGAAGATATTGTGTCTACCAGGGGTTTGTATTGTCTGTCAAGTCACAACAAAGACCTCAGACAGACAGTAATTTACGCAATATGCGTGCATTTCCAAGTAATGCCGATTTTTGTAATACACCTAGATTGTAGGGTATTTCTAAAGTTTCCAGATGTTTTTTCAGGTTGAGTGGTATTGAACCCAGTGTTCCGATAACGATAGGGATAACCTTTATGTTTGACTGTCGTAGCTGCCACATCTTGGCGATCTCAATTCTTAGGTCTCCATATTTATCAATCTTTTCTCTTTCTTTCATGGTAATATGTTGATCTCCTGGCCCTCCCACGCCGATAATTAGTCACTCTTGTTTGTCTCTCCTAAAAGTTACTATATCCTGTCTTCGGTACTTTAATACCTTGTCTGTCTGGGAGTCAAAGTCCCGCAGGATTTTTGCCTTCCATTTTCATCCATTACCTTTTCCGGTGTATGCTGGTACCAAGCACCCGTTACCACGTATCCATACTTCTGGCATAGTAGCTAGTGAATGTTTTAGGCTACTTTGTCGTGTTTACGCTTGTACTCTTTCTGTGCAAGACTTTCACAAGCACTAACAATGTGAGTCACACTTTCGACCCTCTTCCCTCATATTCTGCAGAAGTTTGTTGCATTTGTAAGGTACATATCCCTTTTCATTGAGGTGGTATTCAATGCTTGATCCTGGGCAGCGATGACTAGGCTTTCAGTCTTCTTTTTTAGGCCACCTTTACTGAGCCACCTCCATGGTGCTTCCTGATCTTTTAAGTTGTTAGTTTCACGGTGGAACTAACCGTGTAATTTCATACGGAGTAAGGTTTCTTCTTTCTCGTTGGCTGTTCTCGATCGGAATTCATGAGCGGTCTCAAGTTCGTTTTTGGTAAATCCTTCTGCATTAGCAGCACACTGTAGCAGGTCTTGTTTGCTAGTTACCAAATATTTTCCATTGTTTCTTCTTTTACTGTTGATGCACTCAGACCACGTCCACCTTTATTATTATCATTATTTTATGTTTGACTTTTGTTTTGCATTTGTACAAGTTGGATCCAAGTCTCACCCAGAGACCTCAAGAGACAACAAGTTAGAAGTTCATGTAGGTGTTATGCCTAGGGTACCATATATTTGGATTTGTACAGTTTTGTTCAAGTGAATGTTTAAGAAACCATAAGAAAATTATGTGTTTGCTTTAAAATTTGAGATCACATAGACAGTATTTTACGTAGGATATGGGCAGTTCCCATGAGCACTATCTTTTGAACTTCAGCCATTTTGGGGTTTCCTGGAATCTGATCTAGGTAGTAATCAGCCCGTTTCGCTGTCATTCCCAGGGCACCTATGACAATAGGTATTGTTTTCGTCTTCAGATTCCACATTTTGCTA
>NC_068984.1:88700342-88704044 GCF_001194135.2 Octopus bimaculoides | reverse complement strand
TTATTATTATTATTATTATTATTATTATTATTATTATTATTATTATTATTATTATTATTATTATTATTGTTATTGTTATTATTATTATTATTATTATTATTATTATTATTATTATTATTATTATTAAAAAGAAATTACATTCTAATTTAATAAGCGGGGATTTTGTCCTGAGACTTGGTGGACTCATATGTAACAATTTGGGTGTTGTACCGAACGAACCAATTGCTACAGAAGCAATTTTCACCATTATTTTCTACAATTTCTTCGTCTCTCATATTACATCCTAATATTTCTCAATTTTCTTTATTCCTTTGATATTCACTCTACAATCACATGGTATTGCAAAGTTTATGATCTTACCCTGTGTTTTTTTCTGTCCTCTACGATTATATTTCGTCTCCTTGCTTCAATATTATGGTAAGTCTTTTAGGATAGTAATATCCTGTAATTATTATTCTCTATCACAGTTTCTGACTCATACTCATATCACTTTTATGCTGCTTTTAATACACACAAACGGCTAACAACCCAATGCACTCTTTTATCAACATAGTCATATCTGCACTTATACTCTTTTCGCGTTAGCTTACTGCATTCACGCAAGTCTTTCGTTTCCTTTCCCACAGATTCTGCGTTTACTCTATGGCTGAGTTTTATCAATCTTTGCCTTCATCAAATTCCTCCTAATAACTTGCTCCTGAGCGGATATAATTAGCGTTTCGATTTCTCGTTTCAGGCATCCGATTATCAAACACAACCAGCGTTCTTTACTTCCGGTGTCTTCGGTTTGTTGCATGAATTGACCATGTTATTCTTTCTGTTTCCATCTACTTGTTCTGTTGTTCTTTTCTGTTTTTTAATTCTCCTACTGTTTCAGTAAGTTTCTGAACATTTCTAGCCACCGATAGTATTCTTTCTTCACAAAATACAACGTAATTTTTCAAACCCTAGATCGCAGTACGAACCGTATCTTCTGTGTCAAGCAATTCTCTGTCTCTAGTCATCGCTCAACATCGTACCTTTGGCTCGTGTTCATACCACTCTGCTGTTATTTCGAATCCACAAATATGGGTAACATCCCAGTGTACTCCTTTATCGACACAGTCATGCCCGCGCTTATACTCTAACCGTATTTATTTAGTAGATAGTTAATACTTACGTCCCTTTTGCTACAGATTCTATATTTGCTGTCTGAGTTTTATCAATTTTCGTCTTTCTCAAATTTTTTCAAATTGCTTATTTCTGAATAGCTATTTAGATTCAGAATGATAATTTAATTGCAACACAAAATATTAATATGCACGAACATAGAGAAAATGCAATACTTTTAACTTTTAGAAATCTTATCGTCCACAACGATAAACGTAATACCGATACAAACAAAGATAAATTGTCTTTTGCTATTGTTTTTACCAATGGGAAAAGTCTAGATATGAAACTTTACCCGAGAAAATGGTTGTTTTCGGAAAACTAAAAAGATGTGATAAATTAAGTCGTTTCTTCGACTTCTTTTCTAACAAATGATTGACATTCCATTTAAACTTCTAAAAGAAGCTTAACATTTTATTCATTGTTTTGTGACTACAACACTGACGATGTATGTATGAGTGAGAGAGAGAGAGAGAAAAAGAGAGAAGGCGTCAGAGGAAAAGGAAAAATAGTGAGTGTGCGTTTTAATAAAGGAAAATAAGTCATGTCGTATGCAAGAGAGTTTTCAAACATATCTTTCTAGATCTAAATATCTATTACACAGTATACTTAACACAATATATGCTTTTTACCAACACTTCAAAAACACACTTGATGTATATAGATTTCTTCGCGATCGCGTGATATTTAGTGGAAAGCTATTACATTACTCTCTGCAGCACGAGGCGGAGCTTTTTTTACGAAATAAAAAATATAAAAAAATATCTGCCTCTTTTGACTTCTATCTGACTGCAGTTCTGTTTCATTAAGCAGAAAGTAAAAGCACGATAAATCCATGTTCTAAACGTGTGCGTCATTCATGATCTTAATGAAGATCATGTATGACGCAGTAAAAATAAATAAATAAATGAATAATAATTGAAATAGCTGTTCACTACCTACAAATTTTTAATGATGTTTCCAGTTGAGCCACTTGAATTTGTAATTAGCATTGGGGCTGGTGACGACGAAACTTCTGTTCAAGTTAATTTGTTGTTGTTGGCACTCCATCGCTTACGACGTCGAGGGTTCCAGTTGATCCGATCAACGGAACAGCCTGCTCGTCAAATTAACGTGTAAGTGGCTGAGCACTCCACAGACACGTGTACTCTTAACGTAGTTCTCGGGGATATTCAGCGTGACACAGTATAACAAGGCTGACCCCTTGAATTACAGGCACAACAGAAACAGGAAGAGTGAGAGAAAGTTGTGGTGGAAGAGTACAGCAGGGTTCGCCACCATCCCCTGCCGAAGCCTCGTGGAGCTTTCGGTGTTTTCGCTCAATAAACACTCACAACGCCCGGTCTGGGAATCGAAACCGCGATCCTATGACCACTGGGCTATTGCGCCTCCACTCAAGTTAATAAACAATACGAATAAATTCGTTAAATTATGTAACATAAGGAGTTGACGTCAGATATGCAGATAAAAAAAAATTGAATAATACGCTTTTAACATGTAAAAAATGTACTTTTTTTTTTATTAGTCACTGATTTTGACTGATCAATTAGCAACAAATTAAAATCATACAGTTTTAGTGATCTTTCAAATTGCGAGTGCTGTGAAATACAGAACAACACCTGATGAGACTAGGTTTCGATTTTCAGCTGTTTCATATCATTTATATAACTACAACCAGTGTGAAATTCATATATGCACATTTACATTCCTCTTCACAACTATTCTAAGAGTTGAACTATTATTAAAAATTGAACATCATTCTCAGTGAGAATGTAAGTTTAATACACGCTTCATAATGGTCTCAAATTTTGGCACGTAAGGTATTTTTTCCGATGCTCTATCGCTTGTGCTAGTTACCTGCCTTATAACAGCGACAACAACAACAACAATAATAATAATAATAATAATAATAATAATAATCCTTACTACTGAAGGCACAAGGCCTGAAATTTGTTGGGAGAGGTCTGGTCGATTACATTTACCTAGTACTAACGGTACTTTATTTTATCAACCCCGAAAGGATAAAAGCCAAAATCGAACTCGGTTGTATTTGAACTCAGAATGTAAAGAACCGTAAGAGATGTTGGTGATGATTAGCTACGAGAACTACGCCTTTAGAGCCATCTTTTGTGGCTGTTATTGTTTTTGTCCATTGAAGCCTTCTTGAAAGAAAGCTCATAATTTTTTTTACTATTACGTGTGTCCCAGTTGGGCGTGGATGCTGAGTTTTTAGGCCTTTCAGATAAATGATGTTCGAATGGCATCTATCACTGACCGAAGGGCCATGCTACGGACAGAGATAGCCTATCTGCTGATAGTTAAGTAGTTGTTAAATCGCTTGTATTTCTCACGAAACATCAGAAGGGACCAGATTGTCAAACTTATCCAGTAAAAAGACCCTTGTAATTATTTTGGAAATCAAATGCATTTTACTTAGTGTAATACTGGCAGGCGATAGAAACACAGTTTCCATTTTTGTATCTAAGTCCAAACATGTGTGTGTGTGTGTGTGTGTGTGTGTGTGTGTGTGTGTGTGTGTGTGTGTGTGTGTGT
>NC_068984.1:88695080-88699998 GCF_001194135.2 Octopus bimaculoides | reverse complement strand
TGAAGCAATACATCAGTCCAGACACGTTTCCCATTGTTTGAAGCAGTGCTGAAACTTTTGAAATTTGATACCTTTTAACGCCTCCGTGGTTTTTTTTTTTTCTTCACCTCTTCCAAATCTGCAAAACGTTTTCCTTTAAGCACTTTCTCCATACGGGGGAACAAAAAAAAAGTTAGTTGCAGGGAGCAAGATCGAGTGAATAGGGAGGGTGGGTAAGCTGAGTCACATCATTTTTGGTCAAAAACTGTCTCACAATCAAGGCGGTGTGCGCAGACGCATTGTCGTGATGAAGCCACTCGCCACTCGACACTTTGCCACGGGTCGGAGCGTTTTCGTCTCACCACATCTTGCAAAAACTTCAGAACTGCCAAGCAAAATGTCTGGTTAACAGTTTGACCAGGAGGAACAAATTCTGTGTTGACAATTTCTTTCACATCAATGAAACAAATCAGCGTCTTGTCATTGGACTTCACTTTTTGGGGGTGTAGTGACATTGAATGCTTCCATTGACTTGATTGTTGCTTCGTTTCCCGGTCGTAACCGTAGCACCACTTTTCATCACCAGTGATGATCTTCGAAAAAAGGTCTGGATCAACTTCCAACTGTTCTTTCACTTCACGACTCGCATTCAGCCGTGACTGCTTTTGATCTTCCGTGAGCAAGCAAGACACAAATTTTGCTGCAACTCTTTTCATTCGCAATTCCTCGCTCATAATTCGTTGGCAGGAACTCCAGGGCATATCAGTCATATCAACAAGTTCATCAATTGTTCGGTGACGGTCCTCCAAAATCAGTTCATGTATTTTCATGATGTTTTCATTCGTTCGGGAGGTCGACGGTCGCCCAGAACGAGGTTGGCCCTCAAGCGACAAGTGACCATTTCTAAAGCGTGAAAACTACTCGTAGACTTTTGTTTTGCTCATGGTAACGTCCTTGTAAGCTGTTTGAAGCGGCCGAAACAACTGTTTCGGCTGCCGTTTTTCCCAGCAGAAAACAGAATTTCACGGAAACACGGTAGCCCT
Organism: Octopus bimaculoides; assembly: GCF_001194135.2. Lineage (NCBI taxonomy): Eukaryota > Metazoa > Mollusca > Cephalopoda > Octopoda > Octopodidae > Octopus > Octopus bimaculoides. The sequence goes on along the minus strand of NC_068984.1, from coordinate 88,698,976 downwards.
TCGTTTCATCAATCGCAAAAATCGACGAACAGGGAGAAGCACTGTAAAACAAAGACGCACCACGTAGCAGTACGACTTCACTCGACAACGCCGGTCGGCAGACTGATGCTTGAGAGTCGAATCAAGTGGCTTCTAGCGGCGGAAGTCTGAATTACAACGGACTTGTCCCACAGAGAACGTTTCCGGTTACTTTTGGGTAATCCTTCGTACTCTTTGACTGCACTCCAAAACAAACACCTTGACTCATAGTAACAAGTCCACACAAGTCCACTGAAGATATCAGAATGTTTTCATGATTCTGAATAAATATTTTTAGTCATAAACATTTGCGATGTCATAGAATCTAGTTCTTGGAAATACTGTTGGGAAGTCAGAGTTCCACGTCGTTTACAGCCCTGTATTTAGTAATGTTTATTAAGCGAAAAGGTTAACAAACCTAACAGATAAAAATATTAAGTGGTTTTGGGCTGGTAGAATAAAGATCCTAGTGATTTGCTTGTGGTAAGATTAAAATAAAAAAAGTGGTTCCTAATAGTTTCGTCAGAACTGAGTATGAAAAGATAATTGTCCGCTGTTGTGTTCAGTAAAGATTAAGACTGCACGCCTTCGAAGTACCGAAAGACAGCATGGTTTGCCTCCTTGACGTTCTCCTTACAGCAATTTCGGGTGGTAAAAAAATGTTTATCACTTGATATAGATGTAGAACAATGGTGAGATTTTGAAAGCTATTGGTAAAAGATTTGCTATAGGGTGTTTAATTTCTACCTCTTGGTGAGAATGTAAATATAGAAGAATTATGAACTGACATTCTATGTGATATTTTCGTTATATTTCTGACCATTTCATCATCTGGATGAGAGGTTTGTTGTTGAGGATGATGTTATAGAATTGTTGAATTTCCAAACAATTTGAAAACTTCAGCGACAAACGGCAAATCTATGCTGAGTGCATACTGGATTTCTGTATCGATATTTGTGGTATGAGTGATGAGAATGACGTCCGCATCTTGTGTTTTACAAATTAATATCCAAAAGACATCTGTACAGTTACTTGATTGTAATGTGTATTAATTGAAATAAGTTAAATTACGCTTGCAATTAGAAGTTGAGTACCAAGAACATTCACAAAACAGATGAATAACACTTCCTGATCTACCCATCCAGCTAAGTTTGTTATGATGGCGCTGACAGAAAGTATTAGAGAGGAAGTGAGAGTAAAGACCGTTAACTTGTATTTTCCGGGCATGAGATATCGTGAAAGGCACCAGTTTCCGGTAAGTAACGGGTACAGTAAGTGATATGTTTATATAGCATTCAGACGTGTTTAATAAAACTTGAAATGTTTTCATATAATGAGATGAAAGGATGCACCAAGAAAAGAGATAAGTTATATAAGTGTTTCTTCAAAATTACTTTTCTGATATCAAATTGACTCTGAGCTGTTGCAAATACGACCTGTATAGTCAAAGCATTGCCTAACCCACATTCTAATATACATTTCTACGTCTCTTTAATCAAGTACCACTGTCTCTTAAAGGAATGGCTCCATAACAAATAACTAAATTGGAAAATTCTTTGTCAATCCAGGTGAATAAAAGATTTTCCGTTGTTTCTTGTTAAGCTTTTTGAAAACTAACGTTTTCCTTTTGCAATTAAAGATTTAAAATCCAACGAAGGATCCTCTACACACTCGCTCTTTTTTTTTTTTTTTTTTTTTTTTTTTTGCTTTCTAATTATGTGATCTGGGATAAGGGATTATAGTCATGACTTTCACAAACTCTACTGGAAATAGCAGCTAAATTACTCCTAATGTAAAAAGGAAGGACACATTCGATAATGTAGTCATTATGAACATACGTGATCAGTGCTGACCTGGAGTCTAAACAACAACAGTATAAAAAGAACAGTATTCTAGTTATATTTCAAAACATTATATAGGTTTTTTCTAGAAGGTGAAGGGCTACGCAGCTAATTTAAAAGCAATTTCTATAAGTAGTGATTAACAATTTGTAACCTGTATTAGCTAAGAAGATAAAAGATGATAGAAAAACGATATAAAACTAAAGGAAACATTTGAATTGATGATGTTTTGTTAAAACGTTCAGAACCATAACTTATAGAGCGAGTTAATAAGTTGGAGGTCACTCAGCCAGAAAATCTGGAGTCGATCTACTGTATTGTATCTTGGATAAAATCTTATATTTATTGCAATATGGGTAAGAGAGAGAGAGGGGGGAACAACTTGACAGTAAATCACAGGACTAAACGGAAATTGAAGAAGGGGTTTTGTGGGTTGCATTGATGGTCGAATCCTGGTCATGAATCATTCAACCAAACACAGTATTAACGACATTACGAATAAACAGTATTTTGAATTCATGATGGCTGCACACGACACCAATGCCTGTCCTAGCACTGTTTTTCTTTACATCTCTGGTGGGGAAATGAGTGCTGCTATCTCTAGCGATCGAGCGTCCATCATTGATAAGACTAAGGATGGTCGAAATTATCTGATCTGGTGGTGGCGGGGATTTTTCGCCTCGCTAGTGTTATAAACAAGAGTGTATTTTGCACCAAAAGCCAATATGAGAGTTTCTCTCGTGGTAACTACTGCAGTATAGTCTGTTCCAACGGAACATTCACGTTTAAGTGGGGATGAATTTTGTCTTTCGGTATTAATACTGCTTCTGTCACCAATAAAAAGTTCTTTAACTAAGTGTCTGCTGCTATATTCCCCCGGATTGACCAATCAATTTTGAGTGAAATTTTACTGACACCGATGCTTCCCTTTTCTTACACCAATTATATCTTGTACATAACGTTTATTTATAGTTATTTTTAATTACTGTCACAATTACTTTGGATTATTTGTAGCTGATGCAGATAGATCCATAACTAGTTATTTAGAATCAGGATTTTACTGATGTTTGTTCGATTGAAACCAGCTCAACTGATGTCTCTAACATCAGCATAATGCGATACAATATACTCTCTCTCACCTACCCCCTCTCTCTCATCACAAAGTATTGCCCCATATTCCCTGGTATTTAAAAAAGAAAGTGTAAATATTAGAACATAGAAGTTGCTTCAATGTTTCTTGTAATTTCAACAAAAACCATTTACCAATCGATAAAGTACTAAGAGATCGGTTACTGAGTTTTGTAATATATCTCAGAAGCACATATATGAATAGTCATCGTCATACTTAGAGCACGGAACTTTAAAGAAAAAAACTGAAGAAGTATGAAATATGCAGAGTTGAAAATGATAGTCCATAACTATCGTTAATTTCTTTCATTTCACAAACCAAGAGGCAACAGAAGTGTAGCTTCGTCGCAATTTACCCAAGTGAAATGTATTAACTTAGAAAAATAGAATTTTTGGTAAAACTAAGGCAAACATTTCATAAAGATTTTGAAGAGGTATATCAAGTATCAGCATCTACTGCAGTAAGTTTGTATATGTTTTAAACATATGAAGATATTTTGGAATAATAAATATTTTAAGTTCCTTGGTGTGTTGGTATATAAGTAAGTTTTAACGGTTGTCAAACTATCACTGAAATGCAAATTATCTCACCCACATTTTCTTCAAGGATATTAGCATTTTTGTCTTAATATCACATCAGAACATAGGGCAGCAAGCTGGCAGAATCGTTAGCACGCTGGGCAAAATGCTTAGCGGCATTTCGTCTGTCTTTACGTTCTGAGTCGAATTTGCCCTTCATTCTTTCGAGATCGATAAAATAAGTACCAGTTGAACACAGGAGGCGATGTAATCGACTCATCCCCTCCACTAAAATTGCTGGCCTTGTGCCAAAATTTGAAACCAATATGACAGAGTCTATTTCGACATGTTTCACATAACAATTTTTAGAGACCGAGCAAGATATATATA
>NC_068984.1:88682157-88694961 GCF_001194135.2 Octopus bimaculoides | reverse complement strand
ATATATATATATATATATATATATATATATAGTCGCAGGCATGTTTATGTGATAAGTAAATTGTTTCCCAATCACATGGTTCCGGCTTGTCACCTTGAGCAAGTGTCTACTACTATAACCGCGGGCCGATTAGTCTAATGATTAAAACAATTATATATATAGACAGCATAAGATCCTCGTTGCCTTTTTCTTTATGGTCTCTTTTTTTTTGTTTTGCTTTGTTTTTTTCCTTGTGCAGTTGGGGGTACCACGACCAGAATATGAGCCACTTTTTATCAATGTAAAAGGAGTCTGCTAAAAGCGATGCGAGAATTGTTTGCTATTTTGGAGATTGAAGCAATTAACCCAAAAATGTTAAGCTTTTGGCCTTGACAACAGACGAACAAGCAAAAATAAAGTATACACCACGTGTGTACGTATGTATCTATGTATAAAATGAAAGAGATTTTGAATGATTTCAAAGGATTTCGAATTATATTCAGTTGTAATGAGAGTCGATAAAAGTAGAAGATATAAAAGCAGACCATCAACAGCAAAAATAGCTGATAATGAACAGCTTTAACATCAAATGTGATTATCTGTATGATAATACAGCCATCAATACAAAACAGGGCTGCTTGCACAATGCACTGTGCAACTGTGAAAAGAAAGCTGCATTGAGAGGATGTCAATGTTTCAAATAAAAGACTCAGCTGAACGAGAAAACCCAGCTGTCAGCCATTATTTGTCAACTAATAGTATGAGAAATATAAAATCAACACTGAGTTTTTAGTTGAGGAAATCTAGCGGTATGACAAAATATTTCATCTCTCCTTTCTTAAAAACATTTCTGAAGTCAATAGATTATGTATTAATGTACGTATGTATGTATGTATGTATGTATGTATGTATGTATGCATGTATGCATGTATGTAAGCGCATACGTACGTACATGTAGGTAGGTAGGTAGGTACGTACGTACGTACGTACGTACGTACGTACGTACGTACGTACGTGTGAGAGCTATGGCCTAGCGGTTAGGGTGCTTCACTCACAATCGCAAGATCGTGGTTTCAATTTCCTCACGGAGAGGGCAAAACACTTCATCTCATTTTGCTCTGCCATCATGTCGAAGCCTGACAAGTGGTGCACTGTGCACCTGTACGAACAATGTCGATTTGGTGGTGGGAGTACACTAATGTACAGCACATACATCTGATCATTATAAACAACTCATTTGTGCAGGTTTCTTCAACAGGAAATTGCAGTTCCAAATGTTAATTTAAAGTCTACCAACGCAATTTCTTTTTTATAATTCGAGTATAAAGATACGTAGATAACGATTCTGAGAAAAATAATTCAAACGTCCAATATTTTCAAAATACCTACTTTCTTACTTTTGCTCCAGAAGTTCTCAAGCTAGACTTTTCATTTGTGAGTGCGTGGATGACTTCTGACAACGTAAAAAAAGTTTCTGTATCGTCACTCGAAATATGGAAAATAACAATCATTTTTCTCTCAAACCACACACCTCGTCTTATAGAATGAGAAACCGCACTGAACAACCTCCAGAGTTCGGGTTTAAGGCTCGCGTTAGGGTTTAGGATTAATTAAGAGTTAAGGATAGAGTTAAGGTTGAGGATCAGAGCTTAGTGTTAGAATTAGAATTCAGAAATAAGATTTATGGGTTTAATGTTAGAGTTTAGGGTAAGTGTTTAGGGTTTAGGATTAGGATAGGGCTGTTGTTTAGGGTTAGGATTTATACGTTAGAATTAAAGGTTATGGCTAAGATTAGAACTTAATTTTTTAAGGTTAAAGATAAGGGTTTAAGGTTAATATAAGGTTGGGTTCTATTGGCTAGGGTTTAGAGTTAACGTTAATGATTTTTAGGGTTTATGGCTAGGGTTTATAATTAGGATTAAGGTTTAGAGTTAGGTTTTAGTCGCAATCAACTTGTTTCTCAACATTAGATTCCCAAGAATTTTCGAAAGGAGTGAAAAGCACAAATATTGGTTGGGGAGTGAGATAATAAGATTAAAATCTTAAAACACATTTTTTTCCTTTTTTGCTAAATTAGAATCTCAAGAAATTATTTTGAAAAATAATAGAAGACAATGTGGGTGTATGATGTTGCAACGCTTGAGGAATATTTGAATGTTATTCCAAACATATCGAGTGACCAAATTCAAGGTTCCTAGATATCGTGTGCTGGTTCAGTAGGCATCCAGGCATGCACAAATGAACAAACGCCTTTAAAAACATCCGGATGGCTGTGTTGGGCGGTTGTCGGTGTTTCAAAAGTGGAGAAAAAGTGTAGTGCATTATTTAAAAAAATAGTAATTCTGAAACATTTTTTTTTTCCTGTTTTTACTTTCAGCATTGTAATTTTTGTATTTTTCTATTGTTGTGTATTTCATCCTTTGTCTTCTAGATCCCCGGACCAGAGGCCTTGCGAGTGGATTTGATAGTTAGAAACTGAAAGAACTCTTTCATGTGTGTGTGTGTGTGTGTGTGTGTGTGTGTGTGTGTTTATGCATGCGTGTTTGTATACATGCGCGCATGTATGCTAATGTCTCCTTGCCTTGAAATCGCGTGGTAATTGCAAGCGAGTGTCACCGTCATGCAATCGGTGTCCTTTGCTTCCAATCGTTCGAGACATGTCTGATTTGATGATAAGAAAATATTCCCTTGCTTGGAAACAGGTGATGGTCAGCAATAGGAAATCCATCCCGCTGGAGAAAACTCACCTCCACAAATTCTGGCTGTTCCATGCAAGCATGAAAAAGTGGACGCTAAAGATGATAATGATGATTATGACGTTGTATAAGATCTTCCGGAGTACAAAAACGGTATTGTACGTATTGCATTGTCTTTAGTTGGCTAGATGACATCCACCTTCCTTTCAATGCTTTGCCAGTTGTGCCGATGGTGATGAATGACAGAAATAATACAGAGCCAGGCGGTGCAGTATGCTCGGCAGTATTTAGTTACGACCCGTTATGATGGGAATTCAAACCGAGCTAAGGTCGTTTTGCTTTTCAATCTTCTAGGGTTGATAAAATAAAGAACTAATCAAATACTGGAGTTGATATAACAAACTAACTCCTTCTCCATCTCCCTAAGTAAAACAGTCTTAGGCATTGAGCCTATATAAAAAATCATTTTCGCACTAGCACATAATAGCAAGCCCAACATATATCAGGTATTTATTCTTTTATGTAACTCTGGAGGGAACAAGACGAAGTGGTTGTGGTTGGTGTCTCATACTTCTAGCTACAAATCATATTTATTTTACGTTTTCTCCCAGGGCAGAAAAAAACACCATTAATATATAGGTAAAGGATAGATAAATTAAGCACCAATTGCGTACTGGGGTCGATCTAATCGACTGGCCCCCTTCCCCAAAATTTCGGGCCTTGTGTCTAGAGTAGAAAACAATATACAGGGAATGGATAAGTGACGAGCTGGCAGAATCATTAGCAAGGCGAGCAAAATGCTTAGTGCCGTTTCGTCCGTTTTTACGTTCTGAGTTCAAATTCCACCGAGGTCGACTTTGTCTTTTATCCTTTAAGCAAAGCACTGAGGTTGATGTAATCGGCTGAGCACTGATGTAATCGGCTGAGTACTGAGGTTGACGTAATCGGCTAGCCCCTTCGCAAAATTTTCAGGCCTTGTGCCAAGAGCTGAAAGGAATATAGAGGGGAAAGGAAAGGCTGCCAGCTGGCAGAATCGTTAGCATGCCGGGCAAAATGCATAGCATCGTTTCGTCCGTCTTTATGTTCTGAATTCAAATTCTACCGAGGTCGACTTTGCCACTTATCCTGTCGAAGTCGATAATATATGTACCAGTTGAATATATGGGGTCGATATATTCGACTAGCCGTCTCACCCGAAATTGCTGGCCTTGTGCCAAAATTTGAAGCCAATATACAGGGAAAGGTTAAACCATATTTTCTTTTTCCCGACCTCTATTCCCAAGTTCCTGAAAACCTAGAAGTGGACAACCGTTTTGGAAATAAAAGCAGTCCGAAAGGTTATATAACAATTTGGAGTGGGGGAAATACCTGAGAATGTATGGAAGCAGGTTATTTAGTTTTTAGTGACTGCTACATTGAAGACATGACGGGGGTATGGAGCTGCACGACCTCCACCCACTCCAATATTCCCACTCTAACCACAACCACATCACCACTGCTAAGTATATTTCGGTGGTGAATAGCGCGTACATGTTTCAGGACGAGTGTTATCGATAGCCAAGTAGCTCTTCAGCGAGGATAAATAAATAACCCTGATAACAATTACCATTTCAACTGGTACGCTGAAGATCTCATTCATCACCGCCCCACCCTCCACTCTCGTCACCGCCACTATCACCACCAACAACGCCAACACTCCCCTCTTCACTCCCGTCACCCCGCAACTGGGAGACACCCACCTACTAGCCTCGCACCAACCACCCACCCACCGGCTGTGCATTACACATTACCTTCATATAACAGTCAAGCACGCACGGATGTGTGTACGAGTATGTACGAGTGTGTGTGTGCGTGGTATGCATGTATGTGTGTAGGTGTGTTCGTGTACACACACATATACACACATACATATACATAGTTACATATACGTGTATGTGTTTGTGTATACACACACGTATAAACATACATCCAGACAAAAACAAAAATATACTTACAACAAGCATATACATGTTTTCATATATGGATACATATATACATATATATACACATAGACAGCATATACATAAGAGTACATACGTAAGTACATTCATAAATGCATACAAAAACACACGCACATACGTATTCACAGAAAACAACACAACAACCAATTACAGATACTGATAAAAACAAATACACACACACAAACACACACACACACACACACACACACACACACACACACACAAACACACACACACACACACACACATGCACGCACACACGCACACACACGCACATACACAAAACGTACAACACAACACACACAAAGAACATACAACATAACACAACCCGAAGGAATGCAAACGAGCTAAAAATATAAATATAAAAACAAAATTATTTTTTGTATAGTTTCCCAGTGAGGAAAGAGATGGCTTCAAGTTTCAGAGTTAACTTCCTGTATTCCTGTTTTGTGTATTTTGCTATCTCTAAATTTCATGTACCCACCTCCGTTCAACACCTACCAACCTCCCAACCAACAGTTATTTAATGTTGTTATTGTTTCTTTTCGTTTTCTTTGTTCCTTGATACATTTCCATATTATGAAATAGCAGATTGTTTGTGCAATGCACCTTTGTTTATAAATTCTCACCATGAAACAGATTAAACCTATAATTCTTCAGGTCATTTGGTGGGTGTCAATAGAAAAGACCCATAAAAACCCAAGTTAAAGTCTTATGCATTTTCTACAATCTCTTAAAGCCACGCTCATCACAACGAACTACAGCCAACGAACGTTTCTATGCCTTAAGTGTTGAGATAACTTGAAGATCTGTGTAGTCAAATTCATGTAAAAGCGAAATATTTAGGTAAACCATGCTTGCTCGCTTCATGCTCTTGCTTGATGAGGCTGGGGTCATCCCAGGTTAGTGGTTCCAGAGGCGTCATCATGCGTAGAGCCAACAGATCCACCAGTGAACTCCGTCGCTTGCGGTCCTGTGCCAGTCCCTCTGCATTTTCCAAGGTGACGTCGAGCCTCTGGTAAACCATGAGGAAATATTTAAATGCTTTGTGTGGAACCATTCTCCGATAATTTCGAAATTTTCAGGCCCAAGAATTACTTTTCCAAATATCAAATTTATCCAATTGTTTTCTGTGTATACGTATGTGCGTGTGTTTCTGTATGCATTTATGAATGTACGTACGTATGTACTTTTATGTATATGCCGTGTATGTGTATATGTATGTATATATGTATCAATATGTGAATAATTTTTACAATAGTAACAGTACCATTTGCATGCAAATATTATCAAGAGCAATAAACTTTGAATAAAATAAAATAAATGTTCTTTTATCTGTAACGTTCAGGAGATTTTCCCTCTCGAACTTGTCTGGAATTAGTTGCACTCGAGCATACTATTGTCTGATTGAATACAAAACTTTCGGGTAATTTAAATACCATTTTTACTAATGAACAAATTCGAAGAACTGTGAGTTCTTATTTATGATTTTGAGAGAAAAGGATCTCATTAGGCTATGTAGGGATATCACTACAGACTTTGTTTTTTCATAGTATTATCTAGGACAAGCTTACAAAGCACTCGTCAATTTCACAGTGCTACCACTGCAGACAGATGTAACTTCTGACATGTTTTACTTAATTACAGTTGCTAACTTAGCACTTAAACTATTCACCCATTAAACTTCTGCATGAAGAAAAAGTTCAAAGTAATTCCATAAACCAATAAGGACAAAACAACAGTCTAATTTAATTTCTCGTCTTTTTTCTATATCTATTAGGACTGGACCGTTCTACAAAATCAGACTTTACAGCCAAAAACTCCCTCTAACATTAACAAATTCAGTAACAAAATGAAAGCAATACCAACTCTCAAACAAGTCTCTCGAAGAAGATTGAATTCCTTTTCATCAGAATCTGTAAGAATGATTCTAAGCAGGTCAAAAAGTAATGTTTATTCAGAAAACAACATTGCACTTGCAAAATAGCTTTAAGCTGAATAAGAAGCTAAATTATTATACAAAATTATTATGATAAAAATTATGAATATATTTTGTTCAACGGCTTCTGCTACACTGAAATAGCAAACTTCAAAACATTTTCCTTCAAATTTTTATTCAAGAATCTAACCATTCCACTTATACATACCATCCCTACTGATTCTTGTCTACCACACTTCATACAGAATATTCTAGCTAATCCTAACCAAGTTGTACGGTTCTGAAACTAGCACAGTTCAGTAATAAAAATGTAATAGTTAACCACCCGAACATGATAGCCACCTATTACAAAGAGTGCTAAGCATGATATCTACGAGGGGCCCGCTATTGTTGTTTTAAAAAATAGTACTAAATTCCAGAAACACAGTAAGTAAAGTTGTGTGTGCGTGCGTGCGTGCGTGCGTGCGTGCGTGCGTGCGTACGTGCATGCGCGGGCGTGTGTGATATGTGTGTGTGTACGCGCGTGTGTGTGATATGTGTTTATATGTGTAGGTGTGTGATTTGTGTTTGTATATGTATGTATGAATATATGCATGTACGTATGTATATATGCGTATGTATGCGTCTATGTATGTATGTATGTACGTATGTATGCATGTGAGTTGTCTATGTCTATTAAAAGAACTGTCTGTATTAACATGTTTTACCAAGGGATCCGACTTGGCTTTTCGCATCAATGGACGCATGCTAAAAGCTTTATAATTACGGCTTATTTTTTCGGGTTAAAACTGATAAACTAGCTACAAGTGACCATATTAAGTCGATACACTTATACGGTAAAGTGAACCGTCTTTATTTTCATATTGCTTAATTCTAAACAGCAATATACCTCTAAAGATGATTGGTCACTAAGGGAATGAAAGAAAAGGGAGATTAATTGTTCGTACTTTTTCCAAAGTAAGTAGTTGTAAATGAAAATAACTCCAACTAGAAAGTGAAAATAAATTGTAGTCTTTGCTAGATTTCCTCTAAACCAGGCATAGGCAACCTTCTTTAAGCATAAAGCGTTATTAGATGTTGCCCATCATAAATCGATACACGTCACAAAGACAATAATTTGACGATTATCGAACACATTAGAAAAAAAACATCATATATAAAAATTTGCTCGAGAAAAAGAGTAAGTGGGTAAGAAAGAGTCGAAATCGTTGTTATCAATAGAGTCGCACCTAATAATTATAATAGAAAATGTAATTCTTTTTATATAATTGTATAACATTACGAGTGTCAAACAAAGAATCATAAAGCGCAGCTTGCCGTCCAAACACCGCGTACTCTCCTCTATAACTTTTTTGACTTGCTACAGTTAATTGAATTAGAGCTCTAGTGTTCAAATACTTTGTAGTGTTCTACTTTTAGACAAATACACAGCTTCACTGGAGTTTAACTACATGAACAATAGATACAAAGATACAAGTGGTCTGAAGAAGCAGTAAACAATTCAGTAAAAATATATACACAAAAAGTGAAGCGTGATGGTGTGACACAGGGAAATGAAAAGATTTTTGTGACACATTAGCAAACGGGGGGTCAGTTGAAAAGTTCATAAGGTGACCAAGATACTCTCATGAAATGTGACCAAAAGAGGTTTATTTTTCAACGTAGTCCCCCTTGCGGTCAACACACTTCCTCCATCGGTGTTACAGTACTTGGATCCCATCAGTAAAGAAACTTGCATCCTGTTGGTTAAAATGTATCGACAGCAAATATGACTGGTTCCCAGTCAAGTGGTTTTACATATTGAGCAACAAATGAAAGTTAGACGGGGCCAAATCAGGAGAATAGCGGGGTGGATAATCAGTTCAAAGCCAACCGTTGAACCAAGAACTTGGAGCATTGTCCTGAGCAGAAGCTTTCGTCTTGCCAAGTTCATTATGAAAAATATTTTCAACTCTCTCACATGATATGCCAATAGCATTGACTATTTGATTTATAGTTAATCGCCTGTCACCCATCACCAAGTGGTGAACACGATCAATGTTTTCCTTGGTGGTGGCAGTTTCATGATGTCCAGACCTTGAGTTATCTTCAAGATTCTCCCTCCCCTCCTAAAGTCATCTTCCCACTTTTGCTTTGTTGATAGAGCTGAACGTCATCCCCTAATGTAGCAACCATGTCAGCATGAACGTCCTTGGGGGCTAAACCCTTTTCTGCAGGTACTTAATAACACCACGAAATTTTGTCGGTTTTCAAGAGAGGTTGCTACTAGTTACTTTTGGAGCTTTCTTTGAACAGTCAGATGTGGGTTTACCTACAAAAAAGCAATGCAGTTATTGAAAAGAAGAAATGAAATTATTGCATGAAAGATTTCGCAGCTCTAGCGTCACTCCTTCATAGTCATTCTATGAACATTTCAGCCTATCTTCATACATCAATATAATTCAAATTTTCTGTTTCTGCTATTGAAAAATAGATAGCATTTTCATTACATATTGCAGCGGTTGGCGTCAAACAAGATATCATACACTAAATTTTCAAAGATAAATATCCTAATTTTCATAACCAACCATTACAAGATAGCATAAATAATTATAACAACACTTGTATGCGTGTGTATATGTGTGTATGAGTTTGTATGCGCGCACGCGCGAGCTGGTATGTGTATATAAACTACCAAACAAAATCAAAATGGTTCCTTGGCACCAGTAACGAAATATCCAAACAACAATCATAGCTAAGTACAAATAGTAGACATTCAAAAAATATCCAGCTGTTTTTTTCCATCTTCTTTAGCCAAAGTATGCTGAGTATCTATTCTCATAGAAGTTGAACCCGACTTGGCTGATAGAGATAGTAACTACTCTGCAAGCTGTTGGAAATCATTTAAAGTGATACAATTTCCACTGTTAAAGCCATTAAACAAATTGTTGAGCAACTCTTTACAGAGTAGTCCCACCACCACCACCTCTAAAGGTAATTCCCAAAGTATAACATGTCTTTTGAACTGTTGTTACGTTACATATGAAAAACGGTCTTTCAGAGAGGCTTTCTACAAAGATTATTTGACATTTAGTTTATCTCAACATTTCTCACTTCTTATACCAGATAAACAAATCTATAATAACATTTACATAAATATCAACAATAACACATTCACACATTTGTACAGATTGCGTATTTATCCAAAACCTTGTTCCCCATACATATATAACAACTGCCGTACACCGCAGTTGTTATATATGCAAATACATACGTCCACGTGCGCATACAGCAGTACATAACACAACTACTTAGGAACACACACACATACACACTTGCACGCACGCAAACACATATATGTGTGTATGTATTTATGTATGCATGCATACACGTATGTATATATGTATGTATGTATGTATGTATGTGTATGTGTATGTATGTATGTATGTATGTATGTATGTATGTATGTATAACGCATACGTAAACGTTTTTGTTTAAATACTTAAGAAAAACCATTCCATACATGATGTAGAGTTGATACTTATTAAGAATCAGTTTCGATGGTTCTCTTTGTTGATACTCAGAGTTTCGTGTCACGTGCACTCATTCAGGTTGATGCCACGGGTATTTCAGACTGGTAGATGTTGTTCAAAAGAAATGGTCTCCGGTAATGGCAGACAGATAGTGTCTCAGACACCAGGTTCAATGATACCGTTGTTTGTTTCAGAAACTGGAATGTCTCAGTCAAGTAAAACTTACACTTTCGTACCCCGTTGTGATATGGGGTTATATCTTCTTTCACGATGTTCAAGATAATAAAGGCACTTCAGATCTACGAGCATATTGAAAGGTTACTGGGGTTCATTTTCGTTGTCAGGTAATGGAATACCTGGATGTATGTCATAGATTGAAGTAAGAGATCTGAGAAGCAATGTTATTGAGGCAAGTATAGCTAATATTAATAGTGTTACAAGTGAAATGCATTTATGTGCCGTGGTGAAATTATCATAGAAACAATAAAAACTTTCTGACTATGCTGATGGCTATATCCGTAGAGAATAATTGGCCGAACCCTATTACTTCCCATTCATGGATTTACTGTTGTTAGTGAGTGTCCTTTGAATTCTAGTTTCTCGCTAGAAATACTTATTAAAGAATTGGTCTGTTGAAAATGTTCCTGTTTCGGGGTTATTGATATATATATATGTGTGTGTGTATGTGTGTGTGGGTGTGTGTGGGTGTGTGTGTGAGAGAGTGTGTGTGTGTGTGTGTGTGTGTGTGTGTGTGTGTGTGTATGTATGTATTATGTATGCATGTATGTATTGGGTCACCCCATAAATAATGCGGTTTTTTCAATTGCATGAATTAAATGTTGGAGGAGGACAGGATAAACTACCTGCACCAACTTACTATAAAAGCAGGTAGTAATTTTACCTTGTCCTTATTCTTAGTGCAAGTTTTGAAGAGTGCAGTTCGATTTTAACAGTTATTTTTTTCAAAGCTATAATGGAAGTGACAAAGGCGCATATTCGGCATATTTTGCTTTATGAGTTCAATAAAAGCAACAACGCAACGGAAAGTGCGAGGAATATTAATGCAGTATATGGGGATCGGACAATAAACGTAAGCCAGAGACAGACAATGGTGGTTCCGGAAATTCCGAGCCAGAAACTATAGCCTAGAAGACGAGCCTCGTCCTGGAAGATCTGCATAGCTCGACGAGGACGTCCTGCAAACCCTGGTGGAACACAATCCCATCGTAACTGTTGAAGAACTAGCAGAGTAGCTTGGATTTTGTCATTCAACCATTCATCAACACTTGTACGCCGTCGGAAAAGTCAGCAAATTGGGTCAATGAGTTCCTCTAATCGCGCGCAAAGTAAATGTATGCTCTTCTTTGCTATCACGTCTCGCAAATGAACCTTTTTTGAACCGAATAGAGACTGGTACCGAGAAATGGGTTCCCTATAAAAATGTCAAGCGCCGAAGACAGTAGGTAAGGAAAGGAGAAACACCGGCACCCCAGGCTAAAGAAGATCTTCACCCATGTAAGGTGTTGTTATCTGTCTGGTGGGATATGAAAGGTTTAGTCCACTTTGAACTTTTAAACCCAAACCAAACGATAACAAAGGAGATCTACTGCGAGCAGCTTGAGCGGCTTTAGTCAGCGCTAGAAGGAAAACGATCATCTTTGGCTTCAAGACGAAAGGTGTACTTCCATCAGGATAATCCTTTCTATTATAGGCACAAGGCCTGAAATTTGGGGAGGGAGATAGTCGATTACATCGACTCCTGTACTTGAGATGATACAGTATAGTGTGTGGAGACGCAATGGCCTAGTGGTTAGGGCAGCGGACTCGCGGTCATAGGATCGCGGTTTCGATTCCCAGACCGGGCGTTGTGAGTGTTTATTGGGCGAAAACACCTAAAGCTCCACGGGGCTCCAGCAGGGGATGGTGGTGAACCCTGCTGTACTCTTTCACCACAACTTTCTCTCCCTCTTTCTTCCTGTTTCTGTTGTGCCTGTAATTCAAAGGGTCAGCCGTATCACACTGTGTTACGCTGAATATCCCTGAGAACTACGTTAAGGGTACACGTGTCTGTGGAGTGCTCAGCCACTTGCACGTTAATTTCACGAGCAGGCTATTCCGTTGATCGGATCAACTGGAACCCTTGTCGTCGTAAGCGACGGAGTGCCAACAACAGTATAGTGTGGTCGAGGTGTTGATAGAGTTTATTGTGAACTTTTTGTGACTGTGTAGCATAGCATATGAAGTGGCTGAGTATGATGTAGCGGCATTTGTGAAATGTGTACTGTAAGGGTTTTCACAGTTTATTGGGGGTAAAATTGTTGGTAGAATGTCGTGCTGTAGACCTGTTTGCTAGCGTTTTGTATTAGTAATACTTATTTCGAATTCTGACACAAAGTCAGCAATCCTGGGGGAAGTGGTAAGTCGGTTACATCGATCCCAGTGCTCAACTGATATTTATTTTATCGACACCGAAAGGATGAAAGGCAAAGTCGTCCTCGGCGGAATTTGAAATAAAAACATAAAGAAGGACGATATGCCGCTAAGCATTTTTCCCGGCGTGCTAACGATTCTGCTAGCTCGCCGCCTTAACTGTGTAGTGGTAATAATTTGAATGTGAGCTGTGTAAAAGGTTTTTGTGAGGTTTCGTAAGGTGTAGTGGGGTATCTTGTATTGGTGTA
>NC_068984.1:88676895-88681414 GCF_001194135.2 Octopus bimaculoides | reverse complement strand
AACATGAGGAGTTGCAAAGTTACTTTTCTAACAATCTAACAACAGAAATCTCTTCTGGTTAAACTGTTTGTCAAGAACATTTATTAACATCTGTTATGAATGAGAACCGAAAACACTTTGAACTAAAATGTTTAGCCCTTCCTTTGCACACCCACCCTTCATACTTCCTTTAACTCTATCCAGCGGGGGAATGATGAAATTTACCTTGTTTTTGCAGTTGCTGACAGATATATTTCAATATTTGTTTAGTGATGGTGGAAGGAAAGGCTGGAGCAGTACTCGTGAGGAGAGTGAAAATATTGCCATTGAAATTTCATCCTGATAATGTCAGTTTGCCAACAAGAACATCCATGTTGTTGAAAGGAATATAGATATTTCTCAATATCAAAGATAAAATATCAGACTAGACCAATTTCTGTTTTTACATCAACATTAGAAACATATTTAAGTTCTATCAATATGATTCATATCTAGTTTGATCGATGGACATCCCTTCATTCAATTGTCTTCACAAGAAGAATTTGCTTTCCTTTTTTTTTTTTATGACATTCTCCTAATCTCTCTCATATCAAAGTACAATTCCTCGTTCACTTCCTATTTCTTCGATTTCATTTGCGGAAATGACTTCATTCAGTTTTCCTTCGTTTATTTTTCTTCCGTTTGCCCTAATTTCTGTGAATTTCATTCAATATTTCCTATTTCCTTCACTCTACATCTACATTTCTCTTACACTATCTCCACCATCAACGACCAACAATATCGGGAGTCAAAGACTTCATAGGTACTCCAACTGACATAGCACACATGTTTCCTTCAACTCACACCCTACCGAAGATAAAGTCATAGATTCCACTGTCTCGGTGAAAGAATGCATTATCTAAGGTGGAGTGCATCTGATTATAGATGTACCTGATCAAGGTTGACCTGAACAAGAACAATGCGTGACATCATCGTCAACATCATCATTACGGCTTTCACCATCGACAATAGCGCCACCATCGTCTCAATCGTTATTTTCACTACCGCCGTTACCATCATACTCAACAAAACATTTTTTTATTATTATCACCGTTGCTAATCATCGACATCAACATCATCACGAACAACATCCGCGACCTAACGATGGAGCCTCAACGTGGTCAGTCGACCTGCTAGAAAAAACAGACAAATCTCCTTTGAATCATACCCTACTTAGTTAAAAAAAAAAGTGGGGGCCCGAAGGACACATTAAATGATGTAGTTCTAATGAAATACGGGATGGTCATGGCTGGTACGCCTTTGATCGTAGGTCTGTTCAAACAGTTGTAGCCTAGAGTTAAGCAACAACAACACTATTACTGGCCACCACCAACTACAACACATCTTCAAAGAAAGAAATACAACACCACCACCACCACCATCATCATCATCATCATCATCATCATCATCATCATCATCATCATCATCATCATCATCATCATCATTGTCGTCGTCGTCATCAACAGCTACACTATTGCTACGGTCATCAAACCAAAGACCTTCTACGTAGTCACGAGACCTGTTAGAAACAGCAATCAGATCTCCATCATATCACAGCCTCCTTTCTGTTTTTTAGAAGTTGTACAGCACATTGTTTAGTGTAGTCCATGGTAAATTGTGCCTGACAAAAAAAAACAAAAAACAAGAAAAACGTTGGTGGGGCAGGATAATAATAACTTGATACTGTTTCATCACAGAACACTGTTCGATCCGAACTGACGTCGGGCTAAATAACAACACCGGCATAACCTCCTACCACCACAACTTTTAACAGTAAGAACACCATCGTCATTCCCACCACACACGCGCACGCGCGCACACACACACACACACACACACACACACACACACTTTCAGCCCACCCCCAGTCAAGTCTGTATATTTGTTACTGTTCGTTATGTCTGTCTTTGTTTAACTTTTCTGTTATAGTGAGGAGGAGGAAAATAGTGTTGTAGTGGAGATGGCAGCGACGGGGAAGAGGGAGTGATTGGGGGCGGATAGTATAGATGATGATGATGATGGTGGTGGTAGTGGTAGTGGTGGTGGTGGTGAGGAATGGCTAGCGGTTGTGATGGTAGTGATAGTGATGATGAGCTTGGTAATAGTGGTGGTACTATATATATATATATATATATATAGTACTTGTAATACTGATAATGTTGGTGGTAGAGATGATGGTGGTGGTATTAGTACTGGTAGGGTGATGGTATTGATGCCGAAGATAGCAGCGGTAGAGCGCTGGTAGTGGTGATGGTGATGGTGATGGTAATGATGGCGGCGAACTGTGGTAGAGAGTGTGGTTGAATGGGTGGGATGTTTTAATAGATTGCTTTTCCTTCTGTTTACAAACTAAACACACTGTATTTGGAAAGACAACAGCTGTCAGTCAGAGGATAAATGCACTCATGAGTTCTAAAACTTTTCACCTAGTAGGCCTTACCCCCTCCTGCAACCATCTCAGCAATAAAAATAAGGATTTTTCTGCTTAATGTGTAATTAAAAGGTTGTGGAGAAATTAGCTAAGCAAAGACGAATTTCTTTTCAATATTGTCAGAAACAAACATTATTGTTTACTTTTCATGTTTATAATTCTATTCACATAGATTTCTATATGAATGTGTTTCTTACTGGTAAACTTGTTAGTCCATTTATTTTAGCAGCCACTGAAGCTGAAATAGAGAATAAATTGCGATATATTTTATATTTGTTATACAGATTTAGGAAAATATAATGCATTCTATAGTTATTATTATTTAAACTTTCATAAGCATGAGATGTTGCCCCGCCCGCGTCAATTACAATAACACAATTTTCTTTGATTAACTCTTATTTTCTGTGGTATTTTCTACCAAACTTCTAACAAAAGAATTTTGCAAAGTGAAGATTTCTATGAAATAATTTCTAGTGGAAAAATTATATCAAAAACGAAGTAGAAAATACAGTAGAAAAATGAAAGTGGTGGTGGAAGGAACGAAGGAATAAGAGATGTAGAGAGATGATTATTAACAAAGGAAGTCATTTGATATGGCTTTGTCAGAGAAGGAAGGGTAGTGCCATAAACTTTATACCGGCCCTCCGAGACTTAGGGTGTGGGGAATACCCGCGATTTGTTGTTTGATACAGAAGGAAACAGGACTTCTAGATATTGAGTTATTAATAGACCGGAGACTCGATTCCAATGTTTCCCCACAACATAAAGTGCGTTCAAGACAGCCAGGGGTGCTTTGAGTTAATCTCTACCCAATTTCACTTTAAAAGTTTGGGTCATCTCAAGACTTGGATAGAAATTTCTTTCGGAAAGTTGCACGCAGTGGTATCGAACTCAGCCCCACATGATTGCCATGTAATGCTTTATATATTGAGCACTTTTTATTTTCGTTTGCATGTGTATGTATGTATTTATATATTTATCTAGACATATAAACACACACACACACACACACACAGGGCAAGCTCAGGGTACCGGCAATTCGGGAAGTAGCCCGGAGCGCCATGTACTAGGGGGCGCCAAGGAGGGCATGACAAAGACAAGGACATTTCCACGACCGTCAGCTTGTACACGCCGAAGTTCAACTTGCATGGGGCGCCAGCAATCCTAGAGCCGACCCTGTACACACACACACACGTATGTATGTGCACACACATATATATATATATAATCTTTTATCTCTTACTTGTTTCAGTCATTAGACTGCAGCCATGCTGGGGCACCGTCTTCAAGAATTGTTAATCAAATGAATTGACCCCAGTACTTATTTGTTTTTTAGTTACGAGGGCATAAACACACCAGCACTGGTTGTCAAGCGATGGTGGAGGTCGAGCATAGACACAAACAAACACACTCGCACACACACACATACGCACACACACATATATACACATGTGTGTGGCTACGTACATGTATGTTTCTTGTCTATTGCCGCTGCTATTGGATCTAATTTCCATGGACATTCCGTGAGTATAGTGCAACAGATACAGTATATATAATGCATGATCTTTACCCTTATTCGAGGCATCAAAAGGAAGTCGAAGCAACAGTAAAAGCGGATTCAGAGAGGATTTCTTTGGACGGTAAACTTAATGTATTACAAAGGTTTGACCCGGAAGAAAATCTCAACTATATTACAAGAAAAATTAAAGCTTGCAACGTTTACAATGGGAACAATAGGTCACAATAAAGAAGTAAATAGGTCAATTGGTTCAAACAGCTACTTCGTTAAATGCCTGGATATTGACTTTTTCATAGATTTAATATGATAATATGGTAAGACTAATAAGTGTTTGGCTCGACGATCTGCTCAGTCGTAATATGCCACAATATATATATGACTATTCAAACGAAAGCTATACATTTATTATCATTTATTTTCCAATGTATTTTTCTTCAATTAGTTTTATCCATACTGGACTGTTTGTTTCTTACTATGTTATATTCATTCAGAAAAAAGGCTGTAATACTTGGCATTGTAAATATGTATATATAAATATATATATATATATA
>NC_068984.1:88674351-88676760 GCF_001194135.2 Octopus bimaculoides | reverse complement strand
TATATATATATTAAAAATGGGGATGGCCGGTTTATGGCATGGTTTAACACCAACAAAGGAAGAGGCAAAGCAAGGTTCACCCAGTTAGATATAGTCGACTTTTACCCGTCTATATCAAAAGAACTACTGGCCAAGGCGTTTACTTTCGCTAGGGGATTCGCTAACATTAGCGACAGTGATATAGAAGTTATTATGCATGCCAAAAAGACATTGCTATTCAACAAAGGTTCAGCATGGGCCAAGCAATCCGACCCCACGGGCTACTTTGACGTGGCCTACGACAGCGCTGACGTATGTGACCTCATCGGGTTATATATCCTCGATACCCTCAGGAAAAAGTTCCCCTCTGTCCTCTTTGGCCTCCACAGAGATGATGTCCTGGCTATCTCTAGGGGAGCAAGCGGGAATACACTAGACAGGCTTAGAAAAGATCTAATCAGCACGCTGGCCTCCATGGGATTGAAAATCACCATAGCGACCAACCTCACAACCGCGGATTTCTTAGACGTCACGATCGACTTGGGCTCCGGTACATACAGGCCCTACTGCAAACCAAATGAGAGGCTAACGAACATCAACACAGCCTCCTTCCACCCACCCATCATGTTCAAAAACCTGGTAAAGGGTGTTAGTAAGATCACGAACCATTACTCCAACCAAGAGATTTCCGACGCAGCGGCCCCCTACTATAACGAGGCCCTAGCTGTCAGCGGATTTAGACACCACATTTCCTACATGCCGGTACCCAACAGCCACAGAAGGAAGCGCCGCAGAAATACCATTTGGTTTCCCCCACCTCCTTCTCTCATCACTAGCTCCCATAGGTACGGGCCCATTTTCAACAGACACAACGTTAGAGTCTTGTTTAGCTGTGCTCCCAATATTAAGAGCATCCTAGTTAGTGCCCCTAAGCCATAGGAAGAGGCAGGATGTTCATGCAGGGACCGCAACAGATGCCCGGTGGAAGGCCACTGCGAAACCAAAGGGGTCGTCTATCAAGCCGAAGTACAAGCAAACCCTTGCAATACCACAGGCAGAAGCAGTAGCAGCCGTAGACACGAGAACAGAACCAGCAACACCGCCACCATTGCCACAGTTAACAACATTAGCAACAATCATAATAACAGCACCAGCGACAGCTTGGCAATTCCCCCGACGGCAACAACACTAACAACAACAGTAGCATCGCCATCAACACCAGCATTACCAACAACTTCTCTAACGTCCACAGTAGCAGGCCTGTCAACCCTTATAACAGCAGCAACAGGTCCAGTGCCACTGCCAGCTAACGGCAATAACAGCAGCAGCAGCGACAATGGCCCTAGCAGAAACACCAGCAGAACTACAGCTAATGACACCTCTGGCAGCAATGGCAACTTTCCCACCAATGACGAGGACCACGATAATAACAACAGTGCCTTCCCCATAACCGGCAGTAGTGATACCATTATCGATGCCAACACTAGCAGTCCCAGCTCCAACAACAGCAATGTCGGCGGCAGCAGCGTCAACAACGGCAATACCAGCAGGTACAGCACCGACAACACACGCCCATGGAGATACATTGGATGTTTCAGGAACTCTTTTAAGCAACGTCTCTCCATCCACAGATCCTCCTTCAGAGTTGCGGAAAGGAGATACGTAATATCACCGGCCAGCTACGTATGGCATCTAAGAGACGATGGGATTCCATACTCGATCTCATGGAAAATTCTCGAGAACCCAAAACCTTGCATCAACGGGACGAAGCGTTGCAAGTTATGCATAGCTGGACGCGTGAGAATCCTAAGACTCGCTCGAACCAGGGAACATCCTTAATTCCAGAACGTAGATTTTCGAGCCATGTTTACATTTCAGGAGGTTCCTGCTAGCGTTTTGGAGCCCACAAGATGGCAACAGAGCCGGAAGTCGATAGCCAATAGCAAAGGGAGATAATCCCCAATTGTTACCTTTGAGTAGTGAGGCATTTCCTCCTCCATATTTTTAAAAGGTCATGGGCGAACAGGTTTTGGGATCTGACGATACGCCATAAAGCTAAACCCTTTTATTGACAGGAAACCTAAGGTAATCCCATAAACCGGCTTTCCCCATTTTTAATATGTACTGCTCTACATCTTAGAGTGTGCTTCTTTCGGATTTATGTTTTCTAGAAACAATATTTCCCGACGAAGGGAAATAACCCTGAAATCCGGATCCGTTCGTGCTGCAGATCGTGGTGAGAGGGATAACTTCCCTTGGCAAACAGGACACAGTCGTGTGTCGATAAGCCAGCTGGAGGAGATGTCCTCCTGGGGCTAAAAGCAACAGTAACATCCACCCCTAGGGGTCAGCCACACTTAAGTGGCAATATACTACACTTTATCGTGCAGTTACTGTTAATACTTCATTTAGAGAATTAACATTGCTTAT
>NC_068984.1:88666783-88674297 GCF_001194135.2 Octopus bimaculoides | reverse complement strand
ATATATATATATATATATATATATATATACATATATATATAAATACATATTTGTTAAGTGTGTGCGCGAATGTTTCTGCTGTGTGTATCAGAGTATAGTTGTTTAAATCTTCATAAACAGAATCATATACAGGTACCATATCTTCTTTTTGGTTTGTTTACAGCGTATGCATTCATCCACAATAAGCATGAATATTAAAATATTAGCTCACCACAGTGTATAACATAAACTAACAGCATTCTACTTGTAATTACTGTATTTTTGTATTTGGTTTTCAAGATTCTTGATGCGAATTCGTGTATTGAAACAAATTTTGCTGTGTCGTGGCAGGGTCATTACTCCAACAATACTAAACACATGCACTAGTTCAATATCACTTCTTTACTGTTAGTTAATCGGTTAAATATGTAACCAGCTAAATGATCGGTTGTTTGTTTAATGTGTTGGTTAAACAATCAAAGACTTGAGACAGACCTTGAAGAGTGAAGACATGTTATTGATGAGGTCACGAATAGCGACGAAACGACTTTGACAAATAAACAACCGATTAGTTAGTTGGCTAGATATTTAACTGACTAACAATTGAGAGTTGATTTTGAACCAGTGTGTACGTTTATTATGACCCTCCAAAGACAACCATATTTCTAATTAAACTTTCTTACTTTCATTTTCGAATTTGCTTCTCTTGCCTTAATAGAAATTAATCATTCTGCTTATAATGTTTGCTCCTCGCAATGAGTATAGCGCAAATCAATTAAATTCATTGCATTAACAGTTTAATTCCGTTGTTACTATTTAAATGGTGTGTTGAAAATTTCATCACCAGAAAATTATATTACAATTATACCTCAGATGAGTTCATAAAATTGATGGTTAGGGGTACATTGAAGGGTAGCAGTTTATAAATGTGCTGCACATATGAGGCATAATTAATAATAAGTATGATAACTACCACTTAACTGTTCTGTGTACAGAAGCCACCCTCACAAAATTTTCCAATATCATAATCATTGCCTTCAACATTCATCATATTCTAGCAGCATTAGTTATAATCAAAGTGTCAGATTCTCATAGTCTTCAGTGTTCTGATTCTACCTAGCGATGTTTAATGGAGATGTGACTGTGGATATATTCGGTGCGTTGGAAAGTTGGAAATTGGCAGAATGTATGGTATATTATTTCTTTGTTGCTGTTGTTTGGCTAATGCCAACCCTGATCGAAAGCAAATCTATAATGAAAAGCATGACTATTATACGTGGGTCACATGGTTTATATTAATTTAGGATGAACAAAAACTGGTGCATTAAAAATAATTACTCCGTAGTATTTATGTCAAACCAAGTTATTTTCCACGACACTAATATCTATTTTACACTTTGCATCTGACGAAATAAAATACTCAGGTTCATACTACGGAGTTAACCCTTAAAAATGGTACTCTGTCATGGCTACTGTGAAACAAATATCAACCAATATCCAGATCGAAAAATCTCTCGATGCACAATGACAAATTATTTAGCACAATTTATTTGAAGTTTTGGCATCAAATAGTTGTGGAGACGAATGTGTTGCAAATGAGGTAACATCGACCACCTCACCGAGGACAACACAGTGCTGATAAGGCATCTAAAGCAAGAAAAAACGAAAAGACACTGCATTAGCGGGAAAGGAGATAAAATTATTTCTCCATAAACCATAAAAGAGTAGACTATTTGCGAAGACTACAACCATAATCTATCAGCAACACGTCCCATACGATGTCAGTAGACGTCATTCTTAAATCAAGGCACATCTCACAGTTGCATTTGGGAGTGCAAACGGAAAGCCAATGTTTGAGTAAATATTTTTTTCTCATCGACTGCAATTTGCCAACACGACTACAAAGTGCCTACATTTTCAGTGGCCCAGGACGTAGTAGGTCCCGGTATTGTTGGAAAGGCCTGGATTTCAATATAAGGGCGATCTATCAGCATTGTAGGTTGGGGTAATGACTTGTGTAACCGTCAAAGTAGAAACTTTATCTTGTTGTTCTTGATGGGAGCAAGACGAGTAAACTTCTTGATGAACCTGGAGATCTTTTTTGAAACATCTCACTTATTAGTATTAGTGGGTGACTGGAATGGCATCTTAGATGCCCTTCGGGATCGGGTGAGATTAATACTTAGGAAAAAAAGCTTGCAAAAACCTTTTAAGTTTCATCAGATAGTTTCAGCTCTCTAATACATTTCCATTAGATTATTCAAATGTTCCAGTATAGTCATGAGCATATCGCAGTGGGTCATTCAAATTGTGCTTGTATTATTACGAAGGTAATATTTTCGTGTTGTCGATTTGTGACCCGTGCAGTCAATCTATAGGGTGCACATAAAGGGAAATCCAATTACTGGAAGATGAAGCAGATTAGAGATCTGGTTAAGAGAAATTGGTGGGAACAATTATAAACAAAAGGTTGTTGTTGAGTTGTAAATGAAAATTAGAGTAGAAGCAGTAAGGTGTAGTAAGATATTAGCAGTCTAAAGCATGAGATAGAAGTGGGTAGATAAATAGCTAAGTTATAAGAGGTTGTTGGAAAGGACTTTGCAGTTAAAGTGGTAGTGGTGAGAAAAGTTCTTGGTTAATTTTTTGGCGCAAAACTCGAAGGTTGTGTTAACCAGCATAAGGACACTAAAGACGTCCTATGAGCCTGGATGGAAAAGGCATGACATGGCAACTGATTCCATAATACTGAAGTCTTTGATGAACAAAATAGAATGTGAGTATTCAATTCCAAATGTGTGCATACAGATTTTCAGCATACCTTTCAGAATTGTTCAAGTTTCAAGGAATGGAGACGATGGGCTTGATGCCTGAGTCAAAGATCTTCAACAAAACACAGCGATTCCATAACAAAAGGCCTAATGAGTGTAGTTTATCTTAGGTTTTTTGTTACCTGCAACATTCAAATTAGACTTATGTTCTACTTTGAGACTGATTTCAATAACAATTTTTCTATCAGCTTTCTTTGAAAACAGAAGAATGAAAGGGTACTTGTCCTCTGAAGAATGGTCAACAAACTGCAAAATATGTCATTGCAATTTTCTTTATTTTTCTCTGTATGAAGAGAGAAACAAGATGTATTCACATGTGTTTAGAGTTCCACAGTGAGAGGCTTAAAAACTATAATTTAAATATTTGAAATTTATTATTGTTCTTGTTGTTACAGTTTTCCTCTACCCTCTCTCATCACTACTTTCACTGGTAAGAAGTACCACCCACTTCCCCTCCATGATTAGTATTTGGAAGGGCAACTAATTATAAAACACTTTGGACAGTTGGAATTGAAATATGATTCAAATATGCAAATACTTAAATATGTTAAATCATACCTCATACGTTAGCATAGAAAAAAGAATCAAGAAATAAAAATATATTTCAAAAACTGCAACCCTGTTTCCATCTGGTAGATGTAACATATTTCACAATTTCATTTTCTAACCTTCATGAAAGAAAGTAAAAGTGAAAGAATGTCTAAAAATACTTTTTCTATGACTAAGTATTAATATTACAAGGTAGTGATTTAATTTTTAATTTTTATTTTGTGTTTATTGTTTTTGTAATGAAATTTTGCTCGGAGAAAAATAAATAAATAAAATGAAAATTATTAAAGAAAAGACAAGAGTGAATTATTAAAGATAAATGTGGCAGGAAAAAATGTTGAACAAGTTTCCAAATGTAAGAAACTGAAAAGATTGAAATGTTTAGGTATTTAGGATAGTAAAACAAATGATAATGTTGAATCAATACTTTACTATATAAAATGTGATAATGTAGGCACAATGATATTCAGTAACAATGAAAGAAGGAAAAGAACAGTGTTACTGTACAATATTGTCATATAAAACTTAAGAATGGAACAAAGAGGCTTTGAGTTGGTTTGATTGAAAGGTCACCCATTCAAAGAATGACTGCACTCATATACATGTCCATTTACAAAGTGAGTTTTGGTAGAGGAACCAGGCTTCCTCATAGAACCATGAGGATGCTAAAAGCTACTGATGGATTGCTAGTGGAATTAGTGACACAGTTAGCAAACCAAAACAACTTATCACAATAAGATAACACATCTTTAAACAATTAGTTCCTGCCACAGATTCTAAAGGTTGAGAACCCAAATATTTCCTTTAAAGAATTACTATTCCATAGCAGACCTTCCTGATTTATAATACACCCCGACAGCTTGGTGTTCAATGCAGCCAGCCCACTCTTTTATCAAATGAAAGAAACTATTATGCAACATGTACAGAAGTGAGTAAATTAATATATTACTTACAAATATTTAGTAACTCTTAATCAGCTCACTTGCTCCCAATTTTTTAGGTCCAAAATAATACATTTTTCATTTCATGTTTGCTGCAGGAATTATTCCCTCTTTACCCTTGCATCACTATCAGGCAACATCACCTTTCTAACATGTCTTTCGTTTGTTGTTCATATGAACAAATGATTGCTGTTTTTCTTGTTACTCGAGCAATGGTCCGGAGTTATTACTTCATTTTGAGCAACTGCACATATATTTGGTGCAATGGCAGCTCATGTAAATCTTTTTTCTTTTACTTGTTTCAGTCAGTAGACTGTGGCCATGCTCAGGCACTACCTTGAGGAATTTTTAGTTGAATGAATCGACCACAGTACTTCTTTTTTAAAGTCTGGTGGCTTATTCTCTCACTCTCTTTTGCCAAACCACTAAGTTATAGGGGCATAAACACACCAAAACCAGTTGTCAAGTGGTACAGTGGGGGAAAAACACAGATACAGAGACATACACATAGATATATATACACATATACGATGGGCTTCTTTCAGTTTTCATCTCTCAAGTCCACTCACAAGGCTTTGGTCTACCCAAGGCTATAGTAGAAGACACTTGCTCGAGGTGCTACACAGTGGAACTGAACCTGGAACCATGTGCTTGAGAAGCAAACTTCTTACTACACAGCCATGCCTGCTCCTAGCCATACAACCACATCTGTTCATATTTTATTGAAGGCAGAAAAATTTCTTGATCTTACAAGATTTGGCTAATTCTATTTAATTAGATCTTTTATTTTAAACTTTTGAAAAGGCTCTTTATTGGTAGCAAGAAAATAAGAGGAACTGCAATCTATAATTTTTTTCCTGAAAATCTGTCATTTATACCCGTTCCTCCCCCCACAAAGTTAATTAATTCACCAAATTTGTGGAATGTAAGAAACATATTGCCATGCAACAATTTACTATATAAAATGATTTACATACATACTCCAGAAGCATAGAAAAACTTCTGTATCAATGTGAGCTAAGAAGAAATAAATGAAGAATCAAGTGAAATGAAACCAAAAGTCCTCAAAAAAAAATATATATATAAGGAGTTCAGTAAAGGGTCTGTTACTGCAGCTGAGGCTGACAGTAATATTGAAAGTGAAACACACAAAGTTCTTTTTCTTCCTCTTCACATTTGTCCTGATGGCAGCAACATCAACAGATTCTAAAAATGAAACATTTTTTATTTATCAAATATCAACCACTTACACAAAATTATATGGCATCTTTGAAATAAGATTTTTTTTTTTTTAGTATACATGTGCGTATGTGTGCGTGTGTGTATGTGTATGTGCATGCATGTATGTGTACGTGTGTGTGCATGTGTCTGTAAGTATGTGTGTGTGTGCGTGTGCGTGTGTGTGCATGTGTGTGTGTGTGTGTGTGTGTGTGTGTGTGTGTATAGAAGGAGGAGCATAAGGGTGCATGGGTGAATGTGTAAGAAAGATAAGGCTAGAGAGAGGTGGGATGGAAGGAACAGAAGGGATAAAGTGACAAGAAGCTATGAAATAAGTGTATTTAATTATTTTGGAACAGTTGCAAGTGAAATAATCAGTGTAATTACAAGTGTCATTAAGTTATGTTTTATGAGTGGAAGTTTTCCAATATATTTTGTTATCTAAAATGGCACTAATAAATGGTGGAGATACATTCAATCTAACCTTTAGATTAAATTAATAAAATGAAATACTATTTGTGCCAGGCTTTAAATATAAAAGGGGTGGTTCCCAGACAGTACTGAAGTTTTACTTTTTGCTATGTCATATTCCTTTATTCAAGTTAGCATGAGTTGAAAGGTTGTGTAAGTATAGATAAGTGCATGATATAGTTAAACTATACAGCCCTTACTGATTACACAGCCAGTTCTAAACTAAATTATGGTAGCATAATCTTTTATATTCAGCAATTAATCTCTTCTAATGGAGCATAAGATCTAAAATTTTGTTGGGTGGGGCTAGTCAATTACATCACCCCAGTGCTCAGCTACTACTTATTTTATTGAGCTCTAAATGATGAAAGGCAAAGTCGACCCCAACAACATCTACTCAGCTAAGAGCAAAGTGTTTTTCAGCTATAGAATGTAACAAGACTTGAATTATTGGATAAGTAATGAAGCAGATTACTTGTAATTAAGCACTGTTCCACCACTTTTAGGTGTAAACAGAAATCCAGTGTGGTTCATTGCAGGACCATCTTAGCAGCATTATAGGCCCCAGGACAAATCAGTGCACTGGGTCCCTATAATATTGACAAAGCATACATAGATCAGAAGTGAATCCCTAGACCTGTGGGGCCCCTGGGCTATTGCTTTAAGACAGTGCTGGTTTATTATGGAAGATACCGGAACATATTCATAATAAACAGTAAACAGCTTTTGTTTAGTTGCAGTGTCATAATATTTATGACTAAGAGTTATATGTAACCCCTAGCTAGAACTCATTTCTTGAAGTAAAGTAGTAATTACAGATGTTTAATGTCTTGATTTTTTTTTTTTCTGGGGCTAGGGTGGTGAGCTGGCAGAATTGTTAGCATGACGAGCAAAATGCTTAGCAGCATTTTGTCCATCTCTATGATCTGAGTTCAAATTCTGCTCAGGTTGACTTTGCCTTTCATCCTTTTGGGGTCAATAAAATAAGGATCAGTTGCTCACTGGAGTTAATGTACTCAACTTTATAATATTTGAAACCAATGTTATAAAGGCCAAAACTGCATTGCAATAATCAGACTTTCTTTTTGAGTCCAAATATACATCAATCATATGGTGGTAAATTAGTGGAAGCATTAAAGTATGAAACTGAGTGCTTTGTGGTGGTACCCATTTTGCTTCCCTACAGTTTGTTCAAATTCCACCAAGATCAACTTAGTCTCTCATTCTTTTGGGGGTCAATAAATACAATATCAGTCAAGCACTGAAGTCAATCCTTTATCTCCTCCTCCTCCACTACCACCACCACCACCACCACCACCACCACCAATACCTACTCTTCCTCCCCTTCTTCTCCTCCTTCAACTTCTCCTCGTCCCCCTTCGTATTCTTCTCTCTGTCTCTCTCTGTCTGTCTGTCTCTCTCTCTCTCTCTTTTCTCCATATGCTCTGACACAAATCCTACCACTTCATCAGGAGTTGAAGGCCCAAGGAGAAAAATAATACGTCAGTCAGCTCTCTTTTATTCTTTT
>NC_068984.1:88661326-88666466 GCF_001194135.2 Octopus bimaculoides | reverse complement strand
ACATATATATGACGGGCTTCTTTCAGTTTCTGTTTACCAAATCCACTCACAAGGCTTTGGTCAGCCCGAGGCTATAGCAGAAGACACTTGCCCACGATGCCATGCAGTGGGAATGAACACGGAACCATGTGGTTGGTAAGCAAGCTACTTACCACACAGCCACTCCTGCGCCTGAAAATTTACTAAATCTCCACAAAGCACAAGTGCAACTAACAGAGAATTGTTCACATATCTGTGGCAGATAACCTGTTGTACTCATTAACAATTTAGATTACACCCCAAAAGGAAAGCTTTACTTACAAAGTACAACTGGAATATAATGTAATTTCTTCCCCCTCCCTTTCCTTCTCTATCTCTTTTGTTCATGCTATACCAGTTCCCTTACTACCAGATGCATTCTCTTCTTCCCTTTTCATCATCCACTTACTGGCAGTCCATCGATTATGATGATGAGTGTTCCAGTTGAACTGATCAATGGAACAGCCTGCTCATGAAATTAACATGCAAATGGCTGAGCTCTCCACAGACATGCGTACACTTAACGTAGTTCTCTGAGAAATTCAGTGTGACACGGAATGTGACAAGGCTGGCCCTTTGAAATATAGGTACAATTCATTTTTGCCAGCTGAGAGGACTGGAGCAATATGAAATAAAGTGTCTTGCTGAAGGACACAACACAAAGCTGGGAATCAAACTCATGACCTTACAAGCCAAATATCTGAACCACTAAACCATATATGAAACACCTCACCTAATCCACTCCCCACTGCCCAGAACACAATTCTCTGGAACTCCCTTCAGCCTCCACTCATCTTACAAGCTTCAATCAAGTTAAACATCAACTATATCAACCTTGCCAGCCTCAAGCAAATGCAGAAGCCTTTACCTGGTCACCCATCCTGCAAAAAATACCTGCCAGATGTACTTAAATCATACCCTACCATCTTAAATTAGATAAGGTCATTGTTTTTGATCATAGGCCTGCTTGGTCAGGGACAACAGGAACAACTTCATGTGTCTGGGAAGGTCTACCAAGGTTATGACCACTGCTCTTCTTCATTGGACTTCTTAATAATAAAAAAGAAATAAAGAAAAATCATATTTAAATTCCAAATAGACTTTTACATGTAAAAAATTCATAGAAATAGTGTAAATAAGATTTAGCTTGTAATATCTATTATTGCAAGCTCGAAAGCATATACATTAAATTAAATTTTAACACTTTGATAGTTAAATGATGTTTTAAAATGTTTCTTACTTAGAGGAGGCTGCTGTAAGAAACAAATCCAGTATAAATATGAAAATTACTTGATTTGAAACTTATGAAAAAGCAATCATATCACTCCATGTGTGAAAATAATCAAAACAAAATCATAACCAGGCAAAACACATATTCTTAGAAATATTACCAAGTTGTATGAAGAAATAAAGAATAAGAAACTTTTTACCAGATGTCTGGAAAAAAATAAAGAAAATATAAATAAGACCTAGAAACTCAAGGCTGTATACATTTTTGCCTCTCGTTAAGTAATCATGTACCTGATAACCATTTATTATAGCTCTACTAAATAAGAAATAAATGTATTGGTGTTGTATTTCTTTGTTCCGGAGGATATTATTCACAAGAAAAACGTACGAAAAGGCATCTGGTAGTGCAGGCCAAATTTATGGCAAGCCTATGTGGGTAGAGAAACATGAGGGGGGGGGTATCATTAAAACAGTAAACAACTCAAGAGCTATTCTTTGCCATTGATCAATTCAACATATGGTTTAATTGCTTTCTGAAGAAGAAACTGAGATTTGCCTGAGTGTAATTTATTAAAAACCAGCAGGTCTTCTTTGATGAAGATTCCTTGAAACAAAATAGACCAGTCTTGAAAGAATTTATATAACAATTTTTTTGCTGGATAATTATAAAACGAGATTTATTGATCAACTGTGAGTATATCAAAGCTCTCCTCTGATTCTTTTATGTAACTTTTTATATTTTTTTTTCATATTTTAGTTTCACTAAGCATATAATAAAACTAATGTTCAGGTTATTCAATGTCTTGTTTTCCTATGTCATTATAAATACATGTACAACTATTACTATATATATTTTATTAGATTAAATATCATCTCATAGGCAGCTGAGTGATGAAGATATTTGATTTCTGATACAAAACTTCTTGAGTTGGGAGCATTGTGTAAATGCTCAGAGTGAAACACTTTTCACTTCATTCTTTTTCACTCAAATAGAAATCAAAACTCTTTCTTTCTCCTTGTTCTGTGGTTCATATTAAGAATATGGCATAATATTACATTCTTTATATATAAAACACATTCTCCAAGCCTTAAACCACTTCCTGCCATCTTGAATATAGAAGATAACATTGGATAATATGGTCTTTAATATATGATAAGTCACAACTGAAACATTGATGGGATGGTAAAAAATGGAATGCTGATAGGATAGTCACAGCTATAGTGCCTTTGTTTTTAGGTCTGCCCAATCAAAGCTTACTTAGGATTATATTACAATACTATAACAACCATACACTCTCCAGTATTTTAACAATTTTTCTAATAATCATCTCTAATTTTCAGGAAGTACGTGGCACCCCTCTAACTTTAATCAGTTAGTACAATCTCAGACTGAACAACTATGAGGGGTCACTTTAAAGTTCCTGGCTTTAGATAAAAGAAAATGCAGGAAGATTGGTTAATTTATGATTTTATTCAACATATTTCCCTCTCAGATTCACACACTTATTGCAGTAGTCCTTCAGTTTTTCTAAGTCCTGTAAAAGAACTGGGAAGGTTGGGCCTCCAACCAGTCTTTTCACAATACCCTTAAAGTCAGGAACTTTTCAGTAATCCCTTGTATCATACTTCATTGAGAAAGCTAAAAAATAAATAATCTGAAATCCCATGTAAACCAGTGTTCCTTGCTTACTTTATATATTATCAGGAATTAAAGCAACCCCAATAAGTTAACTTGTATGTGGTCGTTTGAACTGTTACAAATAGCAGCCAAATTTCATTCTACCATTGTAAAAATGGAAGAACACTGTATATTAATAAATGTCCTTCATGAGCCATAGTTCAAACGGTCAGTTTCCCAGATCCTGTGGTGTATGTATATCCCCACTGGACTGAACACTGGTTTGTCACACAAATACTCATTTTTGCCATTCGAGAGGACTTGAAATGAAGAGATTTGCTCAAGAACACAATGCATCACCTGGTTCAGGAATCAAAACTACAATCTTACAATCATGAGTGTAACACCCTGACCACTAAACCACACACCTCTGCAATGTGCATGCATGTGTGTTTGTGTGTAGAGAGAGAGACAGAGAGAGACAGACAGACAGAAAGATAGATAGATAGATAGATAGATAGATAGATAGATAGATAGATAGATAGATAGATAGATAGATAGATAGACAGGCATGGCTGTGTGTTAAGAAGTTTGCTTCCCAACCACATGGGTTCAGTCCCACTGTGTAGCATTCTTCTACTATAAATTCAGGCCAACCAAGGCCTTGTGAGCGGATTTAGTAAACAGAAACTAAAAAAAGCTCATTTTATATATATATATATATATATATATATATATATATATACTAGCAGAGATACCTGGTCTTGCTCAGGATTAAAATGGCATAGTTTTTTTTATTGTTTTACTTGTTTCAGTCATGCAACTGCGACCATGCTGGAGCACCACCTTTGGTCGAAAAAATTGACCACAGGATTTATTCTTTGTAAGCTCAGCACTTATTCTATCAGTGTCTTTTGCTGAACTGCTAATTTATGGGAACATAAACACAGTAACATCAGTTGTCAAGCAATGGTGGCAGTACAAACACAGACACACACACATACACACACAAATATACACACACACATATATATATATATATATATACATACATATATATGTATATATATACATACATACATATATATATATGTATATATACATACGTGTATATACATAAATACACATACATATATATATATATATATATATATATGTATGTATATATATATGTATGTTTGAAAAGGAACACACAAGTTGATATACATGCAAAAAAGAGTTATAGTAGAAAATGCTAAATAATTTTATAAAAAGCATTTCAGTACCGGTTTCAGTCATTGAGTCTTTTTCAACTGTAAGTATGGAAAACAATTAAATTTTGGACAAATTAAAAGAAAAGTTTTCTAAAAGAATATTTGCATAGTATTCAAATACAAGAAGCATCTTCCTTGTTTCTGCCTGTCTCTGTCTCTTGTTTACTCTAGTGGGTTCAGGTCCTTGTAAGTTCTTGGCAGGGAAGAAGAAGAAGAAGAAGAAGAAGAAGAAGAAGAAGAAGAAGAAGAAGAAGAATGCGGGAGTGCCATGATAGTAGCAGGATGTTAAATGGTCAAGTGCCCTAAAAGTGGCTTGTTGTGGGTGGTAGTAGTGATTGAATTCTTGAGACATCTCTTTTGAATGTATTGTTTATAAAATTCGCGTAGGTGTTATTCTGAACAGCAATAGTGGTAATGTTAGGAAGGAGGTGGCAGAGAGGAAGAAGAAGAAGGAGAAAGATATGGGAGAATAAGAAAGGAATGTAAGTGGTATGATAGTAGTAGGATATTAAATTGTCAAGTGACCTAAAAGTGGCTCGTTATGGATTACAGCAGTGATTGGGACTGTTTTTTAATGAATTTTTGGGAATCTTTTGAGTGTGTCATTTTTACCGTCCCAACCACCACAATCATTTTCTAGACCCAATACGCAAACACAGAGACACAAGATAGCACCAAACAGACAGGAGGAACCAAAAGTGATAAAAATTATCAATCTAACTCACAAAGAACTAACAGCAGACCAAATCAATATACTCTCCAAAAGGGTCAAGTTTACACCCACCCCACAACGCCCCAACTACAATGAAATGAAAGAAGACATCGTGGAATTCTGTAGAAAATTACGACTTGCTGAGGAGCTATAAGACAAATACAACGAGGACGAATTGTTGGTCCGAAATAGGTAAGAACAAAACTCTGCCTGGTGCAGCCTTCTAGCTTGTCAGCCCCCAGTCAAATTGTCCAACCTATGCCAGGATGGAAAGTGGACGTTAAACGACTATGATGATGATGATGATGA
>NC_068984.1:88654756-88661226 GCF_001194135.2 Octopus bimaculoides | reverse complement strand
ATATATATATATATATATACAAACATGTATATAAATGCATATTGAAAGTAACAGAAATAAAACTAATATATATAGATACATAATGAAAATAACTGAAATTGAAATCATATAAAAGTGAAAGTATTAATAGAGATGTTATTGTTTCACTTTTGACACGTAATAATGGAAACAGTGTAAGAGATAAGAGATTGCCCCAGGCTTGCATTAGGAAGAAGTTGGAAATTTTTTTGAAATTGGTAGAAAATTATGGTTAAATAACGACATTAGTTTCATTAAGGCAATGGTTCTGGGTCTTTTTGACCTAGTGGTGCAGTACATGGAGATCAAACAAAAATATTACTAGTGCTCATGGTATCTTTTGTCTTTTATTTGTTTCAGTCATTAGACTGTGACCATACTGGGACACTGCCTTGAAAAATTTTAGTCAAATGAATTAACCCCAATATTTATTTTTTAAGCCTGGTACTTATTTTATTGGTCTCTTTTGCCAAACTGCTAAATTATGTGAATGTAAACACACCAACACCTGTTGTCAAGCAGTGGCAGGAGGGACAAACACAGACACACACACATACATTAATATATATATATATACACACAACAGGCTTTTTTAAGTTTTCATCAACCAAATCCACTCACAAGGCTTTGGTCGGCCCAAGGCTGTAGTAGAAGATACTTGCCTGAAGACCATGCTGTGAGACAAAACCCATATCATGTGGTTGTGAAGCAAACTTCTTACCACACAGCCATGCCTGCACCTATGGTATATAAAGTTTTAAAATTAACTTTTTTTTTTTAAATTTAGAAAAAATAAGGAAAACTATAGCTTAACTTGTTTTATTAATCATATTGTTTATAATAATGTTATGAACAACAGTTCTTTCAATCAAAGTATTATTGTAGATATTATAAAATTATATTTTCAAAAGATAACACCACACAGAGATACCTCTTGCAGCACACTATTTCAAAGTGGCATACCATTGAAGAATTACTGCATTAAAGTATATTTCTTCTATTAAGGTATAACTGCATTCTCTTTAGGCTGTGCAAACTAATTATTGATTATAATTATTTTTCTTCCTTTATACATGCTTGGATAAGATGTCGGTGTTATATTTTGCTTCAGCGTGTTTTACAAATGTAGATTAATCCCTCATTGGACCTATGCTCTTTCTCTTGAGGAAAGGTTCTTTTAATGTTAAGAGGGAGTTAAACTCAGCAGCACCTTTAGCTAAGGAAACATTCATCAATTTCATTAAAAAATCCCCTTTCATAATCAGAGTTGAAAGAATTTAGCTTTTGAATGTTATTTTGATTGCAACATCCTAAACCACATACAAAATAAACCTCGCTTGGATGACTGACAAGGGCTCTCTCATCCACAAATCAAGCCCTAGCATAGTGGTTCTGAACCATTTTTTACTATGGAACCCTTTGATTTCTATTGGTTGAACCTTCGTAGTGCTTTGATGATTTTATAAAATCCAATTATATCAGTGTAGGCCTGGCTATGTGGTAAGAAGCTTGCTTCTCAAACACATGGTTCCAGGTTCAGTCCCACTGTGTGGCACCTTGGGCTGATCAAAGCCTTGTGTCTGTGTTTGTCCTCCCACCATCACTTGGCAACCGACGTTGGTGTCTTTACATCCCCATCACTTAGTAGTTCAACAAGAGAGGCTAATAGAATAAATACTAGGCTTACAAAGAATTAGTCCTGGAGTCAATTTCTTCAACTAAAAGCCCTTTAAGACAGTGCTCCAGCATGGCCACTGTCAAATGACTGAAACAAGAAAAAGAATAAAAGAATATATTTTTATGATTAAGCATTATTAGGAATTGTACAAAAACAATTATGCACTGTAGAAGTATAACCAATTTATTGCTCATGAATTTTAACAACAAAATCTTATGTGGACCTCCAAGGGTCATGTGGACTCCAGTTGAGAACCATTGCCCTAGCAGCTCAGGCATGGGCAACCTTTTTCTAGATATAGGTGGCACAAAATGTAGTAAGTCAAACAACTAAAAAGTTCAAGATAATGTTTCATTAGGCATGCCATTCAGAAGGTCCCAAGGGCTGCTTGACTGCTTTAGCCCATAGAAGCACTGTCCTCTCATGCTACCCTATTCAAAGCTAACTAGTTGCATGCCATTTCCACAAAATCTCCACCTAATGCTACTATCTCTCTTTCTCTTATTAATCATTCTTTTGTGTTTCCTCTGCTATACCCAGCTGTAATCACTATATCTCAGTAGTTCTCAACCATTTTTATCTATGGACTGCATTTTTGGTTTATTATTTTATTCTGGTGGACCACCATAGCCATTTGGTATTTATGTACGTACTTCTTTCAAAATTTGTATATATACATGCATATATGGGTACAGGACATAAAAAAACGTAGGCAAAATGAGAAACGAGAACATAAAAAACAAAAACATTTTTTCGAACAACGAAAGAAACAAATAGAGAAACCAAATAGGCAACATAAAGAGCATTCCCTTTATCAGTTGTCCCCTGTTTTATCTACTCAAGTTTCAAAGGTAGAGACAAGACGCGATTTCGTTAAAACAGTCCTTTCCGCAAAGCAAATTAAATAAAATTTGGGATTTTTTGCGGAGTGTTAAAGTGGTAACAAAAACAGGACAGTGAGAACAAAACAGTAAAAACAAACGGTGAGGGCTGTTAAGCCAAGACGATGTGAAGTGGTGAACGCTGGAAAAACGAGTTTTGAGAAGAGATAGGTAAAAGCACGTCTTGTCTTTAGGAAGGAAGGGAAGAAAGAAAGATATCCGTTGGTCACGTGTGAGCAACGAGAGAGTCAAAGAGGAAGAGTGAGAGAGAGAATGAGAGGGAGAACGGTGAAGGGGAGAGGAGAAGAATAGGGAGAGGGTGGGAGAGAAAAACAGAAAGGTAGAAGAACAAGAGAGGGAGACAGATAAAAAGAATAAGAGTGCGCATCGGAATTATTAAGATAAAACTTACTTGGAAATGTTTGCATGGCGTTCGATCATATAATAATATATAAATATATGCATATATACATACATATATGTACATACCTACATATATATGTATATGTACATGCATATATGGGTACAGGACATAAAAAAAAAACATGAACAAATAACATATATGTACACGTAGTTGTGTAAGAATTCATAAGTCAGAAAAGACAGGAACGCGTATATTTTTTTAATAGAGAGCGTATATTACATGTCCATATTTTTCATACTAACTCGTCTGACGAGCGCCGTCTGAGGTTATCACCTAACTCGTGTACGAAACCGACAAGTAAAATCGGTTGAAAAGGATCGATAATAATGCACACACACAACGCACGCATGATAATTCATAAAAAAAAAACAAAGTGGTGAGAAAATTTTACTGTTTATTTACACCCTAATACTAAAATGGAGATATACAGAAAGATTCAAAACATCAAGAACACACAGGCTCAAGTTCTATGTAAAACAATTTGCTAAGTGCACTCGAATCACCGAAATTAATATTAAAAATAGAATTTGAAATTAGCTGTTATAGTAATTATAGGATTAAATACCTCGCAATTTTAGCAATAATATTTTTTTTTAATTCAAAGTAATTATCAAATTTAAGTATCATATATTTGTAATTTGTGACGTAATGAAAAAATTAAATTTCTATGTATGTATCGCATATACCGCGAAAAATTAATACAAAGCACCAGGGTCAAAACTAGGTGGTTCGCATTATACGAGAGTTTTGAAATAAAGAAACCGAAGCTACTTTATATATTACTCATTAATACTCATTTTTAGGGATAGGGAAAAATCTTGGGGTTTGCATTATATTCGAAATTGCTTTGCATTGAGTAAACACGATATGTGCGTATGTGCGTATGTGCGTGTGCGTACGTGCATGTATACACACACACACACACACACATATATATGTGTGTATGTATGTATATATATATGTGTGTAGCTTAGTTTTTCCTTGGGGCTGACCAGATTGGAGCAATCTCGAGTATAACCAGCCGAAATTGCAAAAATAATCTGGAACTCGACTGAGGAAAGAAAACTGTTTTCTTTATATCGTCTGTCTGGATGTTCTGTTGCCCCTTTTTTGTGTCACCTAACTGTTTGGATGTTTTGAGTTCTTGTCCCATTTTTGTATTTTTTATATATAAAATATAGCGGCGTACATACACCTTGGTCTTTATATATACATACATATCTATATATATATACGTATATGTCTATATATATATATATATATGTGTGTGTGTGTGTGTGTGTGTGTGTGTGTGTGTGTGTGTGTGTGTGTGTGTGTGTGTGTGTGTGTATATATACACACACATACACATATATATTTAGGCGCAGGCGTGGCTGTGTGGTAAGAAGCTTGCTTCCCAACCACATGGTTCCAGGTTCAGTCTCACTGCGTGGCACCTTGGGCAAGTGACTTCTACTTCGACTAAAGCTTTGTGAGTGGATTTGGTAGACAGAAGCTGAAAGAAGCTCATCGTATATATGCATATGTATATATATATGTGTGTGTGAGTGTGTTTGTCTCCCCAACATCGCTTGACAACCGATGCTGGTGTGTTTAGGTCCCCGTAACTTAGCAGTTCTTCAAAAGAGACCGATAGAATAAGTACTACGCTTGCAAAGAATAAATCCTGGAGTCAATTTGCTCGAGTAAAGGAGGTGCTCCATTATGGCCACAGTCAAATGACTGAAACAAGTTAAACAGTAAATTAAACAGTATATACATTATTTACATTTGACAGATATTTGTCCTCATCTTGTTTGTTGTTAACACAACGTTTCGGCTGATATACCCTCCAGCCTTCGTCAGGTGTCTTGGGGAAATTTTGAACCTGGGTTCTCATTCCTAACGATGTTACTATTATTATATTATTATTATTATTAATCAGGTCGCTGCCGTGAATCGAACTCGGAATCTTGGGGTTAGTAGCCCGCGCTCTTAACCACTACGCCATATGCCCGTGGGCCTTTTTTTCTTTTGATGGAGTTTCTCTATATGTCTCCGATGAAGTCTAATGTCGGCTCCGTACCGATTAGATAATACAGTTCTATATTTAAGAGATGAGGAATTATTTACATTATTTACATTTGACAGATATTTGTCCTCATCGTGTTTGTTGTTAACACAACGTTTCGGCTGATATACCCTCCAGCCTTCGTCAGGTGTCTTGGGGAAATTTTGAACCTGGGTTCTCATTCCTAACGATGTTACTATTATTATATTATTATTATTATTATTAATCAGGTCTTGGGGTTAGTAGCCCGCGCTCTTAACCACTGCGCCATATGCCCGTGGGCAATTATGGAGTGAATTTTAGGGCTTATAAATTCACTCCATAAAGCCGGATCTCGCGGGAGGGCTGCAATCAGAAAACCACTACTTTCAAAAACAAGCATTGCAAAGCGTTTAGAGTGGAGCAAAAACCTACCGAATTGGTCCCTAGAGCAGAGGAAGAATGTTATTTTCTCGGACGAGTCATCCTTTACCTTACTTCAGACCACCTGCCGAGTATACGTGTAGAGACAGCCAAAAGAAGCATTTGATCCAGACTGCCTTCTTCCAACTGTTAAACATGGAGGAGGATCTCTGATGATCTGGGGAGCTATATCTTGGAAATCCGCCATCCCAATGGTTTCCCTTCATGGCAGATCAAATTCATCCTATGGTTGCGGAACTGTTTCCTGAGTGAAACACAGTCTTTCAGGGTGATAATGCGCCAATTCACACAGCTAAAGTTGTTACTGAATGGCACGAGGAATATTCTAGTGAAGGTGAACATCTTACCTGGCCACCACAGTCCCTAGATCTCAATATTATTGAACATTTATGGTGCATTTTAGAAAAACAAGGAGTCGATATCCTCCATCATCATCACTACAAGAACTGGAGACTGTTTTAGCTGAAGAATAGACAAAAATTCCTTTGGAAACAATTCAAATTGTACATTGCATGATTCACCGCAAAGTTTTGGTGTCAAAATCTCTACCTGTTGGTCTCCTGAAGACGATGGACAACGTTGTTAAAATGGTGAGTTACATAAAATCGCATTCCCTACGGTGCAGACTATCGATTCTGATTTTAAGTGTTTACTGCTTCATACAGAAGTGCGATGGCTCTCGAAAGGAAAAGTGCTCTCTTGATTTATCTCTTTGCGAACTGAAATATGTTTCTTCGATGCTGAAAATTCTGGATTTGAATTTCTTAACGATGATAATTGGTGGCTGGAAGAAGCATTTCTCAACGATCTTTTTGAGAAGTTGAACGTTTTAAATTTGAGTCTGCAAAGAGCGAACGAAAATATTACAATTACAAGCAAATTAAAGTCTTTCACCGACAAGTTAGAACTGTGGATAAGGAAAGTTAAAAACTCGCAGCTTGATTGCTTCCCAGGCGTAGAGGCTTTTCGAAACAAATTAAAAATTTTGTCAGAAGT
>NC_068984.1:88645950-88652864 GCF_001194135.2 Octopus bimaculoides | reverse complement strand
CTAGCTGTATAGAATGCGTCTAATTTCTTATTATTAAAAGATGCTATTATGGTAGCTAAGTTACATGTCAGGCTGTGGCCTATTCTTATTTTGTTCTTAAATATTTCTGCGTATTTATTGTTCACATTAAGGTGTTTATCTATTATGTTCACTTGTGAGCGGACTATGTTGGTTTTGAGGCCCATGTTATAGGGAATGATTAGCCAGATCGTATCCTTATTGTTTTTGCTGCTGTTACGGCCATATCTGGTATAGAAGCTACCATCATAACTGGGGAGGTTGGTGAATTTTTCTCTCCGGCTGTCTAATTTATTTGTATATTTGGGTTTATTTTTAATATGTGTCTTTTCATTATTTTCCCTGCTAGTATTGTTAGGTTTTAGTGGGCCCGATCTATGTTTCCTTTTAGTCTTCTGGGTTTCCCTGTAATTTAAGCTAAACTTATCGTTGTATTGCTTAATGTTGGTTCTGTTCAGGTGGTTATTGTATTTCTGTTTCGTCTCGTTGTTAGCCTTAATCGTCCTTTTAATATTATTGGTATTTGTGTTTATATTGTTGTTGGTATTTTTGGTGTTATGTGGTTTGGTATTGGGACGTGTTGTATTTCTATTACATGTGTTATGCTTATCTTTGTCATTCAATATGCAATGCCATTCGGAAAAAAAAACCCGTCCTGGAATAAATATAGAGAACCCCACAGTTATTGAAGACGTAAACAAACGTTCCCATCAAAACATCTGTAGGATATTGTTGTTTGAGACGGACAAAGAAAAGTATGTACTGTCATAGAGGTCAACCGTCCCGCTGACGTAAATATCTCTTTGAAAATCAAAAAGAAAGAAAAAAGCTATGGAAAATTGCTTCGAAACCTCCAGCTCCTATGTCCAGATAACAAATTTACATTTATACCAATACTAATTGGAGCACTTGGTTTTGTAAGTAAATGCTTAAATGTCAGTCTTGATAAGCTTGGATTTTCAGGAAAACAAATCAACCAACTGATTCGCACATTACAAATATAATCTGTATACAGAACAGTAAACCTATGTCAGACTTTTCTCAAGTTTAAAATGTGACATTGTTTTCGTTATCTATATTCCAAAGATTGAGCTTTCTATCTTTGTTAGAAACAAGCTCCTTCACCAGATAAAGAATTTAAATGATTAAAAACAGAAGAGAAGCATACATACATACATACAGTTTCTGATTAATTGCAGTTTATGAACTAACGCTTTGCTAGTACAAGGGAAACTACTCTTACAAATGAGTTACATTTTTTTTCCCTAAGATTCCTCCCCTTTTTCTACATATTTTCGTTGTTATATATTCATTTATGTTTACTTTGATAAGTAGAATAGCATTTATTTGAAAGAAATATGCTTATTGTTGATAATCATTCAAATACTGGATACACAACCATAGAGAAAGAGTAAAAGTTATTGTTTGACTATGTCGTACAGAGTTATTTACCTTGATTAGAAATGTAACACGTTCAGTGTCTGTTTTATTAATACACACAAACACACACGCACGCACACAAACACAAATATACAGGGAAAGACAGAGAGAAGAAGAAACCGACGAGAGAGAATAGTAGGTGTCTCTTAAACACACACACATATTCTCCGTGTGTGTGTGTGTGTGTGTGCGCGCGCGTGGGGGTGGGTGGGGGTAGAGAAAGTTGATTTGTCTGGTTCAGTTCTTATATGTGTTGCGTAGTTTCGGTTCAGCTTTCGTGGCTACCACGTCCATTTTCCAAAAGGTTCGGCTTCTATTTCTAATTTCTTTATTGCACACAAGGGGCTAAACATAGAGAGGACAAACAAGGACAGACATAGGGATTAAGTCGATTACATCGACGCCAGTGCGTAACTGGTACTTAATTTATCGACCCCGAAAGGATGAAAGACAAAGTC
This sequence comes from Octopus bimaculoides, assembly GCF_001194135.2. Lineage (NCBI taxonomy): Eukaryota > Metazoa > Mollusca > Cephalopoda > Octopoda > Octopodidae > Octopus > Octopus bimaculoides. The sequence goes on along the minus strand of NC_068984.1, from coordinate 88,650,948 downwards.
GACCTCGGCGGAATTTGAACTCAGAACGTAACGGCAGACGAAATACTGCTAAGCATTTCGCCCGGCGTCCTAACGATTCTGCCAGCAAATCGAATGATCCCATAGAGGTTTCTTGTATGTGTAACAGTATTTGTTTCTTCCCCCCCCCCCTCTTTCTTTCTCTCTCTCTCTCTCTCTCTCTCTCTCTCTTTCACTCTCTGTCTCTATGTATCTCACTTTCTCTTTTGTCTCTCTCTCTCTCTGTTTCTCCTTCTCTCTCTACCTGTTCCTCTCTTTTTCCTTTTCTCTCTCTCCCCTTTTCTCTCTTTCTCACTTTCTCTATACCATCACATAATGCACTTTATCGTCTAAATCAAAAATAAAATTAGGGTATGTATAATTACTACCATTTTTTTTTTCAAAAGTAACAATACTTTAATATCTAAAAAGGATAAAAGGATAAAGATCCTTCTCGAGTCATATATATTCATAGGGACAGTTTCCTGGTTTCCGTGACGCATATATTTTCTGCTTTAGACGAGACGCCTGTCCGTTGCAGGAAATACTCATTTTCGTCAATTGAGTAGAGTGGAGCAACATGAAATGAAGTGCTTTGCTCAGCAACACAACGCATCACCCGGCCCAGAAATCGAAACCACGATCTTACGACCGTGAGTCTAACACCTTCACCGCTAAGCTATGCACCCTCACTAGTTTAATATTTAGTAACAATATTTTACAGGTATAGACGGGACCGTCTTAAGTTGCTAAGGATCCAAAGCTAATTTATGCTGTGGTTGTGTATGTAGAGGTCCCAGTGCTTTACTTTGCGTAGAGGCCTATAATTCTGTTAAGACGGCCCTGGGTATAGAAGGATAATTATAAGTATAACTATATACATTTTTACCATTGCAGTTTTGTTATATGTTATATATTAATAGATATTTTAAAATCCTTCAAATTCCTTGTCACTAGTCTTTTCCATCTACAACAACTGATAGTATAGTCTTCATTTTGAAGATTGTATGAGGTGGCAACTTGAAACCATCATGCAAAGAGCAAATTTAATAGTGAATCTACTTTTTGCAAAGCTAGTGATCCTCACTGTCAGTCTTTCAACCATTCGCGGCAACAGTGATGTTCTAAGTGTAATCAAACGCCATTCTTCGACTCTTTCGATATGGTTTACCCCTTTGATTCCATTTGTTTTTACACTGGTGGACTCTCTCATAGCCACTCGATGTCTAAAAAATCCTATAAATTAGATATTGTTTGGAATTGTATTTAAAGAATTGCTAAAATATTTTGTATACTGTAACAGTATTACCAATTTATTGCATTTTAATTGTGGTTTCATATTTTGACACAAGGCCAGCGATTTCAGGAAAGAGTCTAAGTCAATTACATCGATCCTAGTGACCAGCTGATACTTATTTTATTGATCCCCGAAAGGATGAAAGGTAAAGTCGACCTCGGCGGAATCTGAACTCGGAACATGAAGACAGACGAAGTGCTCCTAAGCATTTTGCCCGGCGTGCTAACGATTCTGTCTATACTCGCCGACTTGTATTGCGCATTAATTTTAACAACAAAATTCTATGGAAAAAATAATGTTCACTAGTAAAATAACTCATAAATATACAAGGATATATTTATTAAAAGTAGATACTATTTACTGCTTCTTCATTCAATGTGAGCTTTGTGGTTGATGCTGCTCCGCTAATTTTGCAACATTCGTTTCCACCATTCTCAGTGATAATTAAAGATCACCTCTTTGTACAGTGTTGAGTCGGTTACGAACTTTTGACAGAAAGTAAGAGACACAATTGAAATCAAATTCAACAAAGTACGATGAAGAAAATTAGGTACCGCGCAACTGTGTTTTCTCCTAGAATAGTCGATATTTTTTAGTAGTGTCAATACATTTCAATACATCGTACTCCCCATCAAAAAGAAATGTCACCCATCATAGTCCATTTAGCTTGAGTACTATTTATTAATTCAAATAAAAGCAGAAATGAGAGAGTTTACACACTACTATGTTGAACTATCTTAAGCGCTAGAGAAATAAACCTAGTTCTTTCTTGCAATAAGTATCTCTTAGGCAAAATTTTTCACTTGGACACCTAAAATACCACCGCTGTCACCTAATTTACTATTATGCTTGCGTGGACACCACAAAATCTTACTTGGATTCCCAAGGGTCATATGGACCCCGCTTGAGCACCATTGGTTGAGGCTAACTATGATTCTTTCGTTTAACAGTTCTCCTTTATTGTCTTTAGGGACTCTCTACACACTTGCTCGCTTTCTGATGTTGAACTGGCGTCGATTCATAAAAAGAGAGTATACTATCTTTGTATTACCCTGAATTCCTTTATTGTAGCCGAAACTGATGGATCTTCTTATAAACAACTCTGGCACGGATCCTAATGTCAGCAGTCGACACACAACTGCCGATCACCTTATATATATATATATATATACACACACGTGTGTGTGTGTGTACTTTGGCATAACTTCAAGGATATCTTGAGCTCGCGTCCACGATCTGATGTTACATTCGTTCATATACTGAAGCGTCTCGCAGTTGCGCTATAATCATGTTCAACGGCAAACGTCATCATTTCTAATTTAGAATTCAGCTGAAGAATACATTTGGTGGGTAGCATGTTGACGGTAAGCGTATTACAAAGTAAATAAGTTTTGAGGTGGGGTGAAGGTTATCAATCAATATATACGAGTCGTTATTTACAAATATAGTTTTACATATATTTCTGTAACAGAATGCAATAAAGTATTTTTTACATACATACATACACACACACACACGCACAACCATACATAAATACATACATACATACATACATACGTGCATACATACATATATACATACATGCATGCATACATACATACATACATACATATATACATACATACATACATACATACATACATATATACATGCATACATACATACATGCAAAAATACCCTGTTGATGTTGAAATTCCAATGAAAGAGCCTTGGATGTAGGTTAGAAACCGGCTCTTTCTCCATTAGTCAAAAAAATTCAAATAGAAATGAATAATGACATACATACATAGATACATACATACATACATACATACACACACACACACACACACACGCATACATACATACGTGCATGCATACATACGTGCATATATACATATATACATACATGCATGCATACATACATACATGCACACACACATACATACATACATACATACATACATACATACATACATACATACATACATACATACCACTTGTGCCAGTGGCACGTGAAAAGACATTCGAGCGAGTTCGTTGCCAGTCCCGCTAGACTGGCTTCTGTGCAGGTGGCACGTAAAATGCACCATTTCGAGCGTGGCCGTTGCCAGTACCCCCTGACTGGCCTTCGTGCCGGTGGCACGTAAAAGCACCCACTACACTCTCTGAGTGGTTGGCGTTAGGAAGGGCATCCAGCTGTAGAAACTCTGCCAAATTAGATTGGAGCCTGGTGTTGCCATCCGGTTTCACCAGTCCTCAGTCAAATCGTCCAACCCATGCTAGCATGGAAAGCAGACGTTAAACGATGATGATGATGTACGTACGTACGTACATACATACATACATACATACATACATACTAAAGCTTAGAGAAAAAGAGAACAACTACGCCGAGCTACTGAGAAATTTGCAGATACTCCACCCAGACTATAAGTTCAGATTCATATCCGTGATTGTTGAGGCACTGGGATATTTAACGAACTGCCTCAACAAAAACCTGGAAAAATTAGGGTTCTCAAAACCTGAAAGAAAAAGGCTGATTAGAAGACTACAGATTCAAGCCATCAATGGAACTGTAAAGATATGTAAAACTTTCCAAAAGTTTAGCACATAAATACATATGCATGCATCTAGACATGAAAATATATACATAAAAACGCATCCATAAAACGAACATACAAATCTGCGCATACACTAACACCAAATACTGCACACACACACACATATGCACAAATACCTAGATGATGTTGATAAAAGTTCCAATGAAGGAGCCTTGAATCTATGTTAGAGTCCGGCTCTTTCTCTATGGACAAGAAATACAGAAATGAAACTGATTGATAACATACATAAATACATACATACATACATACATACATACATACATACATACATACATACATACATACATACATACATATGAAGCACGCATTGTGACACTGAAACAACATCTGCAGTTGAGGAAAGAGACCAACAACTTTGCCTGTCATCTTTTCGAGATCGATAAAATAAAGTATCAGTCAAGTACAGGCATGTAATTGACTTATCTCTCGTCTAATAATTGCTGGACTTGTGGCCAAAATCTGAAACTATTTTTTTCAGAATATTTATGGACACAGAATACTTAACTTTCAAAATGAAACGGACAGTATTAGGAAATGCTATATATGTGTTTTTAAAAGTGTATCTAAAGATTGATAGCTTGACTAAAATTTTAAATGTTGTTAATTAGAAAATCGTTAAAATATTAGCTACTACTTGGGTGAAATTTCAGCAGTTTTAATATTACAATTAAGTTGTTGATTTCTTTTAATTAAATTATATGAGTTTTGTAATGATAGGATTCATAAACTTATTTTTAAAGAAAAAAGCAATCATCATCATCATCATCATCATCATCGTTTAACGTCCACTTTCCATGCTAGCATGGGTTGGACGATTTGACTGAGGACTGGCAAGCCAGAAGTCTGCACCAGGCTCCGATCTGATCTGGCAGAGTTTCTACAGCTGGATGCCCTTCATAACGCCAACCACTCCGAGAGTGTAGTGGGTGCTTTTACGTGCCATCGGCAGGAGGGCCAGTCACATGGTACCTTCAACGGCCTGCTCAAAAAGGTGTTTTTTACGTGCCACCTGCACGGGAGCCAGTCCAGCGGCACTGGCAACGACACCTAAAAAGTGTGAGTGTGTGGGTGAAGGTGTATACATTCATACATATATATATA
>NC_068984.1:88645059-88645723 GCF_001194135.2 Octopus bimaculoides | reverse complement strand
ATTAAGCAATAAGAAAATGGAGGGGATCAAGAGGTGGTATGCATCAACTTTTAGACATTATATTATGTCTATTTATTAAAAAAAAAAACAATTATAGCAATATACATACATGTATAACATATTATGCTTTACATATATAATATATAAAATATAAAAATACCAGTAATCATTAAAATATATAACGTAGACCATAGAAAGTAGAATAGTTTCTTACAGCTGTTTCAGCCAAGAGGCCATAGTACTCCACTTTACTTCCATCCCTTCAGTGAAGTGAAGTATTTGGTAGATAAGATTAAGGTACTTGGGTGTGTCTCTGGGCTTCGTCAGAGAGTTTAGAAAGTTCATAAGGTTAAGTTATACATATATACACACTTTTACATATACATACATATACATAAATATACATAAGTACATATCTATACATTTATATGTATATGTATATGCATGCAAAGGAATCAATTATTATTATTAGGTGTATTATATTATTCTTATTAGATAAAGTATAAACAGAGGAAAGAAAAATTATCAAAAGAGAAAGAATAGTGGGATTTAAATAATCAATATATCTTAAGATTATTGTAGATATGAGGGAATGAAAAGGTATATAAATGAGGAATACACACGCATATATATATATATGTACACACACACACACACACACACA
>NC_068984.1:88643464-88644275 GCF_001194135.2 Octopus bimaculoides | reverse complement strand
ATATATAAGAAAAATGTGGATGAATTTATATATATATATATATTAGTATGTTAGGTTAAAGTGATATTACTAAGGGGAAATTTTTTTAATATACTGCATATGAAAGATAAGTTATCACGAATTTATTAAAAAACAGTCTATAATAATACATGTATCTGTTTAATTAGGGGAATCATTTGTATATTTACTAGATAGATGTAGGACTAAGAGAGAAATGCGAGAACGAGAGTCGTGAGAGATATATTGAAATATATATAGAGAGAGACGTATAACATAATTCATACATACCTACACACGCGCGTGCACACACAAACACACACACACACACACAAAAAAAACACGCACATACACACATACATGGAGGTCTTCCATGCAGTCTGCCAAATCTTCTCACAAAGTACTAATCGGCCTGGGGATATAGTCGAAGACACTTGTCTATGATGCCGCGCAATTGAACTGAACCGAAAGTCACATAGATACAAAGCGAGTTTCTTGACCACACATCCATATTCGTTTGTAGACACAGACACAGACAAACACACACACACACGCACATGCATATATATTCATATGCATGCAGGATATGTGCATATAAAATATCAGATAAAGTTGATACAGAGACAATAACTATATAATTTTAATTTTGGTGTAGCTTATAACATCAACAAACCATTAGTCATGCTGTGTGGTGTCTTTGATGTAGGTTAGATAAACTATGTCTAACTAATGGTATATATATATATATATATGCGCACACACACACACACACACACACACACACACACACACACACACACACACACACACACAC
>NC_068984.1:88629137-88640844 GCF_001194135.2 Octopus bimaculoides | reverse complement strand
TATATATATATACATATATATGCATATATATATGTATATATGTATATATATATATATATACGTCGGACTTCTTTCAGTCTCCGCCTACCAAATCCGCTCGGGACTTAGGCCGGCCTGGGTATATTGTAGAAGATATTTGTCCAAGCAGGAACTATGTGGTTGGGAAGCAAACTTTTTATCGCAAATATTTGCAAATGTAAAAGGCAACTAAGATGCCATCAGCACAAAAAGGCAACAGTTAAATACGCGTTAACATATTTTAGATAGAAAACATAAAAATACTAGCGAGGAAAACAGCATTACCCAACGACTAATGTCATTATTTTAATTAGCAAATATGGGAGACAACTCTAGGCGTATTTCGCATGATCAGTGAAGTTTGCACTTCACTACTCGTATCGAAGCAGTGATGAAGGAATTATTAAATGCTTGTACAACACGCTACTTGGATTGGTGTTGAAAAATAGAATGATTTACAGAATTAATAATCCAGTAGTAGTAGTAGTAGTAGTAGTAGTAGTAGTAGTAGTAGTAGTAGTAGTAGCAGCAGCAGCAGCATAAAGAAAATAAGCTTTCTTCCATGCATAGACAGTTGCTTTGTCGTTCAATAAATAGTTGTTTAGCTGATGCTGTCAAACGAGCAGCTTACAGGAAAAGGGTGTAAGGGAGAAAACTTGGAGGAAATTGTATCTCGTAAAGCGCTGCAAATATATATCAACATATTAGTGAATTGTGTGCGCTTGTTTTAAATATGCATACTTTTGTTTACACACACACACAGACAGATATGTTACGGCAAGCGAATGTGTGCGTATATTTATGTTCGTCTCTCACCAATCAACAGCCGATGTTGATTTTTGTTAACAAGCTGGAATTCGTTTACGACTAAAAAGAGAACGGGAGAACGCGTTCCAGTTTTCAAGTACTCTGGTAGATTTGATCGACTACACTTCAACACGATGCCTCAGTATGACCGCAGTCGAAAGATCAGAACCGAATTAAATAATATAGTAACAACATTAATGTAGTAATAAATATTATAATCACAATAAAATAATGTAGTAATAATTGTAAGCCCACCATGACCTGGTAAAGTAGCTTTTGTTGTATTTTGTGAGTTCAGAACCGATTCACGAAGCGGGATATTACAAGGCGAAATATACCCGGGTTTCGCAGCTTTGTCATATTATTTTGAGGAACTTTTCGAGGCGCTATTCGAAGATTAAGGGATAGTTCCTCAATTTGTTTTGGAATGATATTAGTTAGAGCAAGGCTGACATGCGCGCGAGAGCGCACACACACACACGCACACACACATGTACACACATACACACACATATACACACTCATACACAGACGTACACAAACACACACATATTTATGTGCGTGTGTATGTGTATGTGTGTGCGTGTGTGTGTGTGTGTGTGCGTGTATGTATGTTTGTATGTATGTATGTATGTATGTATGTATGTGATTTTTCTTTGAGTTTTATGTAAATTCTTCTTAAAAAAGTTCAAACCGGTTGCTAACAAAGCGACAAAACTTTTGTGTTAAGAGTTCTTGGTATTTCTAAATATGTAGTTGAGTTGGTGTGATGTTTGAGCTGTCGATGGGTACACCCAAGTGTGCAGGTATAAATCTGAACTTGTAATCCGGGTAGAGTAGCTGTAAATTTTTCAATAATTCAGTGTAGGTGTTTTCTTTTTCTGTAATCTTTAACTTGATGTTGACATCCGTCGGGCAACTGATTTTCACTACTGTACATAGTTCCTTTTCTCTGCCCTAAATCACTAAGTCTGGTCTGATATGTTTGCATTTTATTGAGGTTTTTCACTGCAACATTCTACGAGTACTCTTTCATGTTATGAGTCGCTATAGCCTCTACCACATCGTGGTTTCTTTCTCTTTAGCCTCAAGGTTATCCTTCCAACGGATCTCATTGTACAGTGTCTTGGCTACAACAGCATGTCTCATTTTGGGTATTTTCTGAGTCTCTATCTCTTTTGTGTATCTGGAATTTGGTTGCTATTTCTACTTCTTGGATTGCAAACGCATATTCATCAAAGTGAGTTAGTGATCCAGTTGTGTGTATGTATGCATGTATGTATGTATGTATGTATGTATGTATGTAGGTAGGTAGGTAGGTAGGTAGGTAGGTAGGTAGGTAGGTAGGTAGGTAGGTAGGTATACAAACACTTACACTCATGCACACATAGAAATACAGATAGCTAGCTAGCAAGCTTCATAGATAGATAGATAGATAGATAGATAGATAGATAGATAGATAGATAGATAGATAGATAGATAGGTAGATAGATAGATAGATAGATAGATAGATAGATAGATAGATAGATAGAGAGCGAGAGAGAGAGATACATACATACATACATACATACATACATACATACACATGCTGATTGAGAGATACACACACGCACACACATTCACATATGTATGTATGTATGTTATTGTTCAGTTTTATTGCAAGATTTCTTGCCAGTAGAGAAAGAGCCGGTTTCTAACCTAGATTCAAGGCTCAACAGGGTATTTTTGTTTGTATGTATGTACGTATGTATGTACGTATGTATGTATATGTGCAGATTTGTATGTTTTGCTTTATACATATATTCTCATGCATATCTAGACGTGTTTATATATATTTGAATGATAAACTTCAGGAAAGTTTTACAGATTTTTACAGTTCCAGTGATGGATTGGCTCTGCAGTCTTCGAATTAGCTTTTTCCTTTCTGGTTTTGAGAAGCCTAATTTCTCAAGATTGGTATTTAGGCAGTATGTTACATATGGCAGGGCCCCAATAATTACAAGTATAAACCCGAACTTGTAATCTGGATAGAGTAACTGCAGAATTCTCAATAGTTCAGCGTATCCAGTGGGGCAGCTCCAATTCTGATGTTCTGGATTTGTGGGGAGCGTGGAGTCATCACGTAATCACCATTACTCCTAGGTTCGTTCTGACCTGGACCGGTAGAACCGGTCAGGGTCCCATCCATGGATTAAACTGATTTTTCAGGGGTAGAGGAGGCTGCCGTTGTTTTTTTTTCTTTTTCTTTTGACAGAGCCATGGGGAAAGTAGCTCTTCTAGAAGAAAGATATTCTAACATAAAACTTACTGTCAAAAAGTACCAGTCATCTTGCTACGTTTGTCACTGGAACCTTCTATGGCGACCGAGAGAGTGACAAAAGCGTTGTACAAGCTTTTGTCACTTAAGTCCAATGACATAAAGATGTCTCACTATCATCCCTTTTGTATTTCATAATCCCTTTTTGATCCCTTTGGTATTTCATAAAATTCTCTGGTGATGGATGCGTGGTGAAAAGTCATATCTGCGCACATACAAGGATGAAAGTCAATCAGAACAACCAGGTTGAATGTGAGACGCCTATCACTTGAGAAGATGGGGTAATCATCATCTATGGATGGATGGACGGATGGATGGATGAATGGATGGATGTCATCAGTCTTAATTCAAGATTTTCTACCAATAGAGAAAGGGCCGGTTTCTAACCTAAATCCAAGGCTCTTTCATTGGAATTTCAACATCAGCAGAATATGTATGTATGTATGTATGTTTGTAGGTATGTATGTGTGTTTGCGTGTGTGTGTGTGTTTGTGTGTGTATGTGTGTGTGTGTGTGTGTGTGTGTGTGTGTGTGTGTGTGTGTGTGTGTGTGTGTGTGTGTGTGTGTGTGTGTGTGTGTGTGTGTGTGTGTGTGTGTGTGTGTGTTCTCTTTCTCTTTTTAATTTAGAACAAATTTTAACCGCCCACCTCCTACTTGGTAGCTTGGTTGTGAAGGAAAGTATCTTGTTTTAACTATCATCCTTTAAATCTCAAGAAGGTCTTTCAGATTTTCATAGTCCCGGATATTGAGATCATTTGTAGCATATCAGTTAAGAATTTGCATTCTCTCCCCCAAATCCCATCCAGCCATACTTTGTTCCAGACGGGTATGTATGTATGTATGTATGTATGTATGTATGTATGTATGTATGCATGCATACATGTATAAATGTGTGTGTGTATGTGTGTGTGTATAGGCATGTTTTCTCAGAAAATAGAAAAAAATAAGAGTAAACTGTTATTTTAGCTTCTATATTTGTTTAAATTATACTTCTCCATATTCTTTTGCACATTTTGAAAATGTACAGCATGAAGAGTTTTCTGAATCATTTGGGTACAAATAATTCTGAGTAAATGAACATCCCCAGACCAAATGAAAATTGTCAGCAGCTTGGGAAAGCAAAATAAAAGAAATTAGCATGATCGTATTCATATTGCGCATAATTTAACCCGACCAACGCCCTATACTGCACGAATATGCATGCACGTGCATATACGCATACACACACCTGTGTGTGTGTGTGTGTGTGTGTGTGTGTGTGTGTGTGTGTGTGTGTGTGTTAAATAAGGTTACTTTGAAAATAACAGCGGAGCATTTGTTGGTGGGACGATTCAGAGTAAAATCAAATTTATTGAGTGTAATTTTTAATATACAAAAGGACAAAATGGTCACGACTGTAATGCATTTAATCATAGATGTTTTACGTGTGGTTAAGCAGCATCAACAACGAAAACAACGACAACAAAAACAACCTATCTAAGCGAAGCAAGTGTTCTCACAGTAACACTGGAAGTAATATGTTTATAAATTCTATAGAAGAAATTATTTCTAACCTTGAACTAAATACGAGGGACGGCTCAAAAGTTCTTAGACTAACTCACAGCGTGTGACCAAACGAGGTTTATTTTTCAACGTAGTTCCCCCTTGCGGTCCAGACACTTCTTCCTTCGGTCTTGCAGTGTTTGAATCCCATTGGTCAAGAAGCTTTCATACTGTTGTCAAAAAAGTCAACAGCAGATATAACGTCATCATCACTTCGATACTGGCTCCCAGCCAAGTGTTTTCTGATGTTGAGGAAAAGATGATAGTTAGATGGGGCCAAATTAAGAGAATAGGGTGGCTGATCAGCCAGTTCAAAGACTTAGTCACACACTGCAGCCATTGTAACCAAGGACTTGCGCCTGATGAAACGAGACCCTTTACATCAGTTTTCTTGGTCGTTTGGTCTTCATAGCTTCTTGCAATTGCCTCAACAGGTTGGCATACTACTCTGCATTGATGATGTGTCCCTTTTGAAGATATTCAATAAACACAATGCTCTTTGCACCCCCCCCCCAAAAAAAAAACTGAGGCCGTCACCTCTGCAGATGAAACGACCTTGGCTTTCTTTGGAGCAGGTGAGGAGGGGTGTTTCAACTGCATGGACTGTCTCTTTGTCTCTGGCTCAAAGTGATGAACCCAACACTCACTCTGGGTTTGGAAACGTTCAAGAAAACAAGTTGGATCTGCCTCAAACAATATCAGATCTTCCTGTGATGTGATTAACCTGGTGCTCTTTTGATCAGGTGTCAGAAGACGTGGCACCCTCCGAGCAGAAACCTTAGCCATGCCCAGTTCATTGTGCAGAATATTTTCATCTCTTTCATGAGATGTTCTAATAGCATTGGCTATTTGATTTATAGTCAATCGTCTGTTATCACCATGTGGTGAACACAAGCAATGTTTTCACTGGTGGTGGCAGTTGCAGGACGTCCAGACCTTGAGTCATCTTCAAGACTCACCCATCCCTTTCTAAATTCAGCCGCCTAATTTTGTACTGTCGATAAAGTTAGAGCGGCATGTCCTAATGTAGTAACCATGTCAACATGAATGTCATTGGGAACTAAACCCTTTTTCTGCTGGTACTTGATGAAACGATGATGATAAATTTTGTCGATTTTCAAGGGAAGTCGTTATTAGTCACCTATGAAGTCTTCTTTGAACAGTGAGATGTGAGTTTACCTGGAATGAAACAATGTAATTATTAATAAGATGAGTGAATTTAATGTGTGCAAGATTTCGCAGCTCTAGCATCATTCCTTCAATCTTAGCCTATGAACTTTTCAGCCTACCATTGTAAACCTTTGGCTTATGCTTCAAAACAAGCAGGTCTTTCATTGTTAGTCTTCCCTTTTTCTCTACGCATGCGCACTTAATCAGATTAATTCGGAGAAGAGAAGTTCATGGAATTAACCATTAATCACTTTCAACCACGTATAAAGAAATTGTACTTTGTTTACAGTTGATCACTTCGAAATCAAAAAGAACTGTCAAAATATGCCTTTCAACTAAAAACAAACTTACAAACTAGGCCGTTTTTGGCTAATTCGTTCGGAATGGTTTCAGCAATATGAAAAAATTATGAAACATAGTATAATTATTTTGGGAGAAAATAAAGGATGAAACAGAATTTGGTAGTGACAGAAAATATTTGTAATGATCTGTTGAAAAAACTCTTTTCGAAACAGATTTCATTGGACTCAGCGCTAATGTATGATACGTTACATGGACTTCATTCCCTGAGAGATTGTTTACAGAAATACACTATTATAATTGTCTGTGCAGATAATTCGATCCAACGAGACTAAAAGAAAAACTTAGTGGAAAAGTGGAAGTTTGGGGAGAGAAAAAAAACTACCTTAACAATAAAATTGATCTTATTCATAATAATACAGATTCTTACTAGTCTTATAAACATTTCCATGCGCCGTATGTTTACGATACTTTCCTCGAAACGGTCTCAAACTCCTAAGTATTTAAACATTTATTTAAACATTTCAGCAAAATGAAATGTATACTCTTGATAATAGTTACTGACCGGCTGAAGTACCGCTAAATTTTAGAGAAGGTTTCAATATCGATTTTACATTTTGGCACAAGACCAGCAATTTCGAGGGAGAGTGTAAGTCGATTACATCGATACCAGACCTCGGCAGAATTTGGACTTAGAACGTAAAACCGGATGAAATGTCGCTAAGCAACGATTTTGCAGGCTCGTTGCTTCAAAGAAGGTTTTAATATTAACCCCATGTAGAAAGTTTCATTTTTTTTCTCCTGTTTAATGAACGCCTTCAGATATTGGTTTCACATTTTGGCACAAGGCCAGCAATTTCGGGGGAGGGGATAAGTCGATTACATCGACCCCAGGGCTCAACTGGTTCTTATTTTATCGACTTCGAAAGGTTAAAAGGTAATGTCGACCTCCGCGGAATTTGAACTCAGAACGTAAAGACGGACGAAATGCCGCTAAGCATTTTGCTCGGCTTATTCCTATTTGTACTGCTGAATGAGAGAGAATTCAGTCGCACCAACTTCAGTCACACATACTAACTCAATAACGCACTAATAATGCATTCTCACAAATTACGTATCAACATTTATATTGGTTAAACTATATGAACCTCCTCTTGATCTATGGAGTCCTCAACGGTTGTCATGTCATTACTGCAGTATCATAGATCAGCAGATGACATCAGAACAAGAGTTAATTAAAATTCGTAAACATAAATTGCGCTTGACTCTTTGTGGAAATTAGTTGACCCTTCTCCTCGTTGGCTTTTAATTAGTAATTACTCTCAAATTAGTAAAATACATGATCACCGACGTTTTTGCTAGCTTGATAATTCTATTTTATGATAATTAGTGAATGCAAAATGCACCGTGTAATCGCGTAATTTACATTATTATATTATTAAATAAAGTATTATACGTTTTATATTTCCACTTATACAAGGAAATGTCGTGATAAGCTGTAATCTCATTGGTGCTTTAATTATTAATGACAGTTGGGTGTGAAATACATACATATAAGAGACATGTAGGTAATTGGGAAAATGTTATCAACTTAAGCACCTCTAATAATTATCACTTCACTCCTGGCGTGGGTGTGTGATAAGCTTGATTCGCAACCACATGGTTCCAGGTTCGGTCCCACCGCAAGGCACCTTGGGTAAGTGTCTTCTACTATAGCCCCGGGCCGACAAAAGCCTTGTGAGTGGATTTGGTAGATATAAATTGAAAGAAACCCGTCGTGTATGTATGTATGTATGTATGTATGTATGTATGTGTGTGTGTGTATGCGTGTGTGTGTGATGTCTGTTTCTCCACCACCGCTTGGCAACCGGTGTTGGTTTGTTTACATCTCCGTAACTTAGCGCCTCGGCAAAGAGGCTGTTAGAATGAGTACTAGATTTGAAACATAATATAGTCGATTTGTTCGACTAAACTCTACAAGGCAGTACCCCAGCATGACCGAATCTTTTATCTTTTACTCGTTCCAATAACAGAAACGAGTAAAAGATAAAAGATACGTACCTATGTGAAAATCTCATCGAAAATCAAAGAGAAAGCGGATAGCTACGGACAACTGCTTCGAAACTTTCAGTTTTTATATCTAGATTATAAATTCACATTTATACCACTAATCATTAGTACACTTGGTTTTGGGAGTAAATGCTTAAGTGATAATCTGGATAAGCTAAGGTTTTCAGAAAAAGAAATCAACCAGCTAATTTGCACATCACAAATAAAATCTTGTTAGTGAAACAGAAAAAATATACAAGACTTTGCTCAAAATTTAAACTGTGACGTTTTATTCATCTACATTCCAACGATGGAGCTTTATATCTTTGTTAGAAACCATCTTCTTCGTTACAGGAAAATTTCAAATATTTAAAAAGAAGAAAACATACATATGTAAATCTATTTAACACGTTAGCAAATATGTGATCAAAAGAAGTGATCGAGCTGGAGGGTTGCTTTTTTACTAAACTGGCAGATACATCAGCACTATGACGGAGTGTGGCAAATTCTGAAATTATCGATCCATAAACTCCACCTGAGTATAATGCACTTAGGTATTCATCTAGAAAGAATATAATTTACTGAGAAAAATATTTGGTATCGCATTCAACGATGGTCTAGATCCAGTCTCACAGCATTCTTTCGACTATGTTAAACTGTGATCTCTCAAAATACTACATTTGGAAAGAGCAAATAAAATATTTCCAAAATGGCAAGCAAGGTGTTTCTTCATATTCGACAATCCGCGTATTTCTCTTTCATTTGAATCTCTAAAAACTGTAAATGGATCCCGGTTCTGTACTTTCAGAAATTTATACCACCTCATCTGGCTCCCGAAAGTTGATGACTATTTGAATGGCTATTCCTAATTTCCATCAAAACTTCACAAATTCTTCACAAACCTCATCTTTTCGTGCAATCCACCCATTTCAGTATATATGTAAGAACAGTAGAAAGAATCTGTCAAAAGACATAATTCATCTGTGCGGTCAACATTCACTGGGTCTTCATAGAGGATATATTCAAGTTTGCTTCTTGTATAGTAATGATGTGGTACAGTTTGTATGGAAGAAAATTTTAAATGGTCTTCATATTCAGTGACATAAAAGAGTGCGGCGAACTGGCAGAATTGTCAGAGTATTGAATAGGGGAGGGGATAAAAATTTTCAGTCCAAGGTAGTGGATGGTGGAACTGTTAAATGGACAGGTACCATACTTTGTGGTATCTGTTCTGGACTTTTACGTTCTGACATCTGCGACGACACTGCTACCAAAGTGTGTCGGCCCAAGTTAGCAGCCTCATCCTTGGATAACGTCAGTAGCCTGGAGAGAGAAAGTCTATATGCATAGACAACAACCAGTCTTCCTCAAGAAGTCTTACTCAGGCCTGTCCGACAGAAGCTCTTCTTAAAGTGAAAGACAATTTCAAAATTCAGTGAGAAACAGCATATAACCTTTTTCAACTGGATGAGTATATTAAAGAAATTAAACCGAAATTTATGCTAGATTAAAGAAATACTTAAAATGAAGTGGACCAGTTACTTTCTGCAAAGAAACCCGAAGTTCTTTTTTTTTTTAGAGGAACCTAAATTCTCCATTCATGCTGCAGCTTTCTCTGGCATAGCTGCAACGCTGTTGACAAGTGCAAAGCTTCCTTTAAACTTTATGTACAGATACACCTGTCTGATATATAGCAGAAATTCAAGCATTGCAGTTGTCCTGAAAGAGAAATGCAGAAAGAGCTCATAAACTGGAATGGATACTGAGGGACATAAGAAAAAACAATAACATCATGGGTAGAACGTCACAGCTTGCATGCAGGGGAGTTCTGAAGGATTCTTCCCCTAATTTCTAAGGGAACATCAACTGATGGAGCTTCATGCATATCTCAACGATCATCTCTCTGGAGGCATATCAAGAAATTAACCTTCTCAGTCAACATGAAGAATTCTTCAAACACATAGGACAGCAGGCAAAGATGCTAAATAATTACTTCCAACTAGCCATGGTCAAATCCCAGTTAACAGTGACGGACTTATATAAATCCACTGCTGAGTGTGGAAATAATGTTTGTGATGTAAATGAGCTTGGTAACAAAAGTATACTGAACTTTCCATTTTTACTTCAATGGTCATAAATGATTTAAGAAAAAGCTATACTTGTCCCAATAACTAAACCGGTAAATGGATGAATTTTCAGCCTTTTCATTGTTCTCTGAAGGACTCCATTAAGTACAAACCTTTTGATTCTGATGCAAATCTATCTGAATCTGGAAATTACAACACATAGTTTAAAATCCACCACTTAATCCTGCTGGAATCCCACCATATTTGCTAATCCTGAAGACAAGAACCCAAGAACCCATTCTCGTTGAAAATCCACACACAATTCGATGTAGCAATGGGGTTTCCTTAATGGTAAATAAAATGTGTACACACCACCGAAGGAAACATTTTGTCAAGTTGTGCCAAGAGTAAAGTGCTTTCATTCCAAGAATTTCTTTCACTCCTGTGTCCTTCGAATTTAGATCACTTCGGTATCTTTTAATTGCAATAAGCATCAGCAAAGTACAAAGACAGTCTCAGAGTCGCTGGAATCAATTTGGAATCGCATTTTTTATGGTTATTTGTATGTCGTTTTCCCATAGTTGAAAACAGCAAATATTTGTTCTTCTTATCTCCTGTCAGAGAAACAAAGACTATTATATATCAACAAGGACAGCAATAGACATTTTTAAAAATTACTAACTAGAAAAACATTCATTTACAGTAATTGTGTAAATTAAAACAGCTCTATATTTAAGAGATGAGAAATTATGTACATTATTGACATTATTTATATTCGACGGATATTTGTTTTCATTTTGTTTGTTGTTAACACAACGTTTCGGCTGATATACCCTCCAGCCTTCTTCAGGTGTCTTGGGGAAATTTCGAACCTGAGCTTTCATTCCTAAGGTATTTTTCGATGTTATTATTGTTGTTATTATTATTATTATTATTATTATTATTATTACTATTATTATTATTATTATTATTATTATTATTAAGGTCACTGCTTGGAATCGAAAATAATGTAA
Organism: Octopus bimaculoides; assembly: GCF_001194135.2. Taxonomy (NCBI): domain Eukaryota; kingdom Metazoa; phylum Mollusca; class Cephalopoda; order Octopoda; family Octopodidae; genus Octopus; species Octopus bimaculoides. Next base: position 88,629,562 of record NC_068984.1, on the reverse strand, counting down.
ATCTATATATATAAAAATGAGAATGTGTGTCTGTTTGTTTGTCTGTCTGTCTGTCTGTCGGTCTGTCTGTCTGTCTGTCTGTCTGTGTGAATCCCTAAAACTCGAGAACTACGCAACCAATTTCATTCAAATTTTACACATGCCTTACTTAGGGTTCCAGTTGTGTTTTAGTCAAAAAAAATTATTAACTTCTTGCAGAGTTCGAGCACACGGCAACATAATATCTCCTCCACTATTTAAGTATTACGTGTCAAAAGTGAAACAAAAACACTCATGTCAAATACTTTCACTTTAAAAATGAAACTATTCCACTAACTGAAACAATCACATTTCGATACTGTAGTGACAGATACTTTCACAGAGAGAGAAAGAGAGAAAGAGAGAGACAGAAAGAGAGAAACAGAAAGAGAGAGAGAGAGAGAGAG
>NC_068984.1:88626109-88628189 GCF_001194135.2 Octopus bimaculoides | reverse complement strand
AGAGTGAGCAGCAACAAAAAACCTATTTGTATATGCTCCACAAGGGAAAACAAGGAACATAGTTTACAATGAGGTGTTATAATCACAACAGCAAGAAAGTATGTACATGATCACCTTCTTTTACGAAACTTCATTGACTTTCATATATTTATATTGATATACATATATATACGTGTGTTTGGGTGCGTGTGTGTATATACATCTCTATATATAAAGATGATGCGTAGTCTAGACGGCGTTTTTAGATTTCATTATTCTCTTTAACCCGGGCAACGCCGGGTATTTCTGCTAGTAATGTATATAAATTAAAACAATTTATTTTAAAAAGTATGTTTTTCTAGAAAATTTTTAAATAGAAAGCATAAAAGTAAAATTTTCTTTCAGTTTCTCTTTGGTCTGTATATTTATTTCATGCATTTCCAAAAAGTTCAACTTGTGAACGATGTTCTGAATTATTTGGAGGCAAAATTTCTAAGTGAATCAACATTCGTAGACCAAATGAAGATTACCATCATATTTTTAAAGCAATTTGCCCATAATATTGTGAATTCATTAGGTTATATTTATTTTAGATGTTAATTTAGGACGGAAATGCCTTGTATCTTAATTACTATATATGCGTGTGTTTGTGAGTGTATCTGTGTGTGTGTGTGTGTGTGTGTGTGTGTGTGTGTGTGTGTGTGTGTATTCTCTTCTGTTTTTAATTATTTGAAGCCTTCCTGTAACGAAGGAACTGGTTTCTAACAAAGATACAAAATTCCTTCGTTGAAATATTGATAGACGTTTTCTGTTCCACTTATAGATTGTATTTGTAATATTCGTGTTGCCTGGCTGATTTCTTTTTCTGAAAACCCTAGCTTTTCCAGAACACGTAGGCATTTGCTCACAAAACCAAGTGCACTAATTATGCTTGGTAAAAATGTAAATCTATTACCTTTGTATAGAAGCTGAAGATTTCGAAACAGCTGTCCTTTGTTATCCTATTTCTCATTGATTTTCGATCAGATGTTCACATGAGTAGAGCAGCTGACCTTTATGATGTTACATAGTTTTTCCTAACTGTCCCAAACAACGATATCCGGCATGTTATATTTACACTAGATAGATGTTTTGCTACTAATGTTCCATCAATATTCGTTGTTGGTGTTTCTGTATGAATTCAATAACTGAGGTAATCTCTAAATTATTCCCGGGATGGTTTTTTTTGTGTGGTAAGGAGGAGGAGGGTGTCGTTGTATATTGTTTAAGCGACAACGCCATGTCACATTGGGAGGTACTACATTGATGATATTTGGGGCCAACTGTTGCTAACATTTCTGATGTCCCCCACAGAAATATGACATAATTGACATTTCGATTGCATCTCGGAGCTCCTAGCAGTCTCTTTTGTTTATGAGGTATTTTTTAATAATCTCTTGCTCTCGAAATGCAAAAGCATAGCCTTCGCAATGTGATCTGATGCAACGATCACGAGTCCAAGAACGACTGTACTTCATGTTGATATTAGTGTCCTCATGAAGATTTTGGGAACATACACATGCATATTCTCCTTTTGGCGTGCTGAGCGTTTCACGTCTAGGTTGCATGCATGTATGTATGTATATATGTATGTATGTATGTATGTATGTATGTATGTATGTATGTATGTATGTATGCATGTGTATGTATGTATGTATGTACGTATATGTGCAGATGTATGTATGTGTGTGTGTATGTATAAGCCTGATAAAGCAGATTTTCAAAAGCATCAATATTCTTATGAATATTTTTCTTTCATTCTTTAATTGTCTCTGTTACTGGATTGCAGCCATGCTGGAGAACCGCTATGAAGGGTTTAGTCGATCAAATTGCCCATAGTGCTTATCTTAAATCTGGTAATTATTGTAGCAATCTTTTTGTCAAACATCTAAGTAACGGGAGGATGTAAACACACCAGCACAGACAAATACAAACACAAAGGCATGAGCACACACACACAAACACACACACGCACAAATATATGTATATATACATATATGTATATACACACACACACACACACACACACACACACACACACACACACACACACACACACACA
>NC_068984.1:88624270-88625462 GCF_001194135.2 Octopus bimaculoides | reverse complement strand
TATATATATATATATATATATATATGTATATGTATATATATATATATGACAATTAGTTGGTTGTCATAATAAAACTCAGAGTTTCGGATGCCGGAGCTGAAGTCTGCTCCGGCATCTCATCAGTTATTAAGACAAACTCTGTGTCATATTATTATTAATATATATATATCAAAATAAGCAACAATGATATCCAAAGTTAATGCAGTACGATCGTTTCATGCGACTCCATTTATTTAAGCAATGTGAACATTACATCAAATGTAAAATGCAGAGCAATCCTCAGCTGCACAACGATATAGAAATTTACTGAAATTACATTTCAACAGAAGGACATATTTTTATAACTACATTTAAACTCTCCAGGTAGAAAGGAAGAATACAAAAAAAAACATTTTGGTTTAGCCAGACCATACATATATTTATACTAATAACATCTTTGTTAAAGCTTGTCCCTCCATGTGGAGGCCTCTCGACAGACCTTTATACGGTTTCCGTCAACCAAATGTTCTACCATGGCCAATGGTTATAGTAGAAGGCACTTGCTTAAAGTGTCGCATACAGGGACTGCGCCCGAGCAAAGGAGTTCGCGAAGCGAACTTCATAACTGCATAGCCATCTTTAGATTCAGACCCCTCTGCTTGAGAAAAGGAAACTTGAAGGCTAGAAAAATAGTTTCATCTAAATGGAAAGTTGTTCTTTTTTTCAATTATTCACAAAATGCCAGAACTAAAATGCAAGAGCAGCTAGACGTTGAAGATCAGAAGATATCATTTCCAAAAGCTAAAGTCATCGTCGGCGTAAACAGCCTAGGTTTGATTCTTAATAAATTGAAGTTATTTGTCTGAAAATTACATTTTCATCTTTCTTGTGACTTCTTTTGAAAAAGAATTTCGGATCCTTGAGTAATTTTTAGGTTTTTTCATTCTTCTTTTTTTTCTTTTAGGGCCGAAATTTTGTTGTTGTTTTTTTCTTATTGAATTTCTTTGTACCTGAATGAGAAATTTTTATTCTTTTATTCTTTTATTCTTTTATTTTTTTATTTGTTTCAGTCATTCGACTGTGGCCATGCTGGAGCTCCGCCTTTAGTCGAAAAAGTCGACCCCAGGATTTATTCATTGTACCTATTCCACCGGTCTTTTGCCGAACCGCTAAGTTACAGGGACGTAAACACAACATCGGTTGTCAAGCGATG
>NC_068984.1:88619314-88623587 GCF_001194135.2 Octopus bimaculoides | reverse complement strand
CGACGAGTCATAAAATCCCTTGGTGTATTGCAATCAAATGAATAATAACATACGATGGATAATTGTCAGCTCATTACAGCTGTTTCTTACGTAACTGTTAATAGAAGAATGAGAACATTTCATCTTTATAAAAGACCGTAATCATCAGAGGAGAAGTAATTTTACAAAACAAAAGAATATCCCAAGAATACAGCAGGGATATGGCTAGAGTCTATCGAGGCCAACTATGAAACAGGAGAGTGACTAATTATGTTGGCTGTTTAAGTTAAGTATGTAGTTCTTGAAAGTGTGTAATATGATAGCTAAGGTCAGTGATTCCGGTGAGAAGGAGTCTACTAGACTAGATCATGAGTAGACTGGAGTGGGTTGTAGGAGAAAATTTATTATGGTAAACTCTAGGTTGTGGTAAGTAAGGAGGGGTGTCATAATACAATTAAGGATAAGGGAAAAGGAGAAGATAAATAAATCAAATGTAAAGGTGAAAGAAAAATAAAATAAAAATAAAGGCATGCGAGCCGATCAGGTATAGAGTCGGGGTATGGGAATCTCTTGCTAATGGTAAATGACCAGGAGAGATGGGAAAGAGAAACACAGAAATTTAGGGGTATTCGATGGATATTGGTTGAAGGCCATCAAATAAGATAGAACTTATGGAATTAAAGTTATAGTAGAGTGCTACCTACTAATAAGGAGTTTAAAAATTAAAAAATTAAAGCAGGATGGGGTTATATATAGAAAAACACTTAGTACGGGGTCAGAAGAAATAGCAGATCGGAATCAAAAACGTTAAAAGTAAACCCTGTTCTATGTGACACATTCTACCAGTATTCGAAGTTTCAAAGCGTTTACTCTTTTACACTTTTACTTGTTTCAGTCCTTTGACTGCAGCCATGCTGGAGCACCGCCTTTAGTTGAACAAATCGACCCCAGAACTTGTTCTTTGGATGCCTAGTACTTATTCTATCGGTCTCTTTTGCCGAACCGCTAAGTTACGGGACATAAACACACCAGCATCGGTTGTCAAGCGATGTTGGGGGACAAACACAGACACAAAAACATATACACACACATACATATATATGTATATACATATATACGACAGGCTTCTTTCAGTTTCCGTCTACCAAATCCATTCACAAGGCTTTGGTCGGCCCGAGGCTATAGTAGAAGACACTTGCCCAAGGTGCCACGCAGTGGGAATGAACCCGGCGCCATGCGGTTAATAATTTAAAAATCTGTCCGTCAAATGGAATAGATCCGAAAACTGTATGTTGATGTAAGGAGTACTTAAATGGAAGAAATGGAAACGAACAGTATAGTGTGTGCAGGCGGCTAATAGAAGTTAATTATCACTATCATTGCTATTGCATAATATCGGGTACATCACAGATAGAATGGTTAGTTCCTTCAATATAGCATACTAAGCTAGTATAGTAAGAATGGAAAACTTATTGGTAAAGGGAAAACGGGACTGGGGTGGGCTCAGAAACGAACGGGTAAGTCGATAGGCTAAGGGTCAGCGAAAGAGGGAGTAAATTGGATTGGACCTAGGTTAGGGGCTATTATAGAGGCTGTTTAATGTCCAACAAAGGTTCATTCGTGAAACGTGACAGCAAAGAAGAACACACATTCACTCTCTGCGTACAATTAGACATGGAAAGTTTGTGAGGAACCCATTGACCCAATTTGCTGACTTTTCCGATGGCATGCAGGTGTCGATGAATGGTTGAATGAGCAAAGCCAAGCTTCTCTACTAGTTCCTCGACATTCACGATGGGATTTTGGTCCACCAGGATTTACAGGACGTCCTCGTCGAGTTCTACAGATCTTCCAGGACGAGGCTCGTCCTCTAGGCTGTAGTTTCTGGCTCGGAAATTTTGGAACCACCGTTGACACTGGCTTACGCTTATTGTCCGATCACCATATACTGCATTAATATTCCTCGCACTTTCCGTTGGGTTGTTGTCTTTATTGAACTCATAAAGCAAAACATGCCAAATATGTTCCTTTGTCACTTCCAACTTTTAGTTCATGCAATTGAAAAAAGTGCATTATTTATGGGATGGACCAACATGTGTTTGAATGAGTGTGTGTGTGTGCATTTGTGTGTGTGTGTGTGTGTGTGTGTGTGTGTGTGTGTGTGTGTGCGTGCGTGTGTGTGTGTGCTGATATACAAATATATGAAAAACTCACTCTGTAAACTGTAGTACATACATACATGTGTATGCATGCAAGCATGTATGTATGTATGTATGCATGTATGTATTGCATAAGTCAACAAATGTTGAGAGTACTGAATTTACATAAAGAGTGGAATATTTACTTTATAATGTGTGTGAAACGCCTAATGATAAACAGGATACTGTTCCTCTTATACCAGAAGTAATCCTTTGAAAGGGCGTTGCTTATCTTACATTCGCTCTCCATAAAGTCTTTAACTCAAATGAAATTTGTGGTAGCCTGCATAAAATTAAACTCGTTATATGTATGTATGTATGTGTATATATATATATATATATAATGAACTGATCTGTGATAGAAAATTTAACGAAAAAAGTACTCCATCTAGTGAGAGATAAGTATCTTTTATTTAAATGTCACAATATATGTATTAAAGCGCAACTAATAGTTTCATACGTTGAGGATGACAAGAATGTTTATGTATATATGCGAGTTTCTCATTAGGCTTATGGAAAGGGTTATACGAGGAGGAATTTAAATCTAAGGCAACATCTAAATAATCAACTATAGAGAGATTAATAGCTACTGTAATTTTAAGTCCTAATTGATTAAAGGTAGAAATTAGTTGCTTTCTAAATCTATCAAGTGTGTGATGGTCACACCCATGGGAAATAGCCAAACCGTCGTCACGGTATAGGCCAACGTCATGAGACGGGTCTCTATATCTCAATGTGTTTGATATAAATAAGCCCACAAGTTCACAGACATCAGTACTATCATATGACCCCATAGATACATCAAATAGTTAATCACTATGCGACTTGTTTTACCCATGCTAATCCTAAATAATAATATAACTAATAAGAAGACCTATAGTGGATTATGTGAAGGTGAATTTAAAAATCGCTATGCCAATCACAATCCTTCCAGCATAGGGACAAAAGTAAAGCTACTAAGTTGGCTGGCTACGTACGGACTTTGAAAGATAACGAAACACCGCTTGTGGTTAAATGAAAAGTAATTGAGAAATTCATGCCTTTATGTGAATGGATCGAATAAATGTAGACTTTGGTTGAAAGAGCGCAGATCCTGTTCAGATCTAAGATCCTTAACTCGCTATTGAACTCCAGGTCAGAAATGTTTGGTGGTTGCATGCATATGTATAAATATAATTTGAAGAATTGGAAAATTCTGCATATTCCTGACTGACTTGATATCTTTCCAGCCTTATCATTTAAAGTCTAAGGAGGAAAGTTCTTTTACCTTTTAACTTTTTTACATTTTAGTTTCTGTTTTTCGTCTTCCATTTTTCGTTTTTCGTTGTTTAGTGTCTGCGTTTTCTTTATGCTGCCTTCTCGATTTTTTCGCGTTTCTTCTCTTATTCAATTTCTTTAGTTCGTTATGATATGTGGTTTGCGCATGAAGAATATGTTTGTGTTTTCTCAACATATGAAACTATTAGTAGCGCTTTAATGCATGTATTGTGACCTTTAAATAAATAATTTATAAATATATATATATGTGTGTGCGTGTGCGCGCGTGCGTGTGTATAAATGTGTTCACAAACGTGCGCGCACACAGATACAGGTGTTAATAGGCGTTAGTTAACTCCACTTTCTGAAACATTAAATAGAAGTGAGATAAACTTGCCCTCCTAAAGAAAGCCTATGGAAGCTGACTAAGCCTTTCATCAAAACATAACATTCTCCAACACCCCCAATACCACCACCACAGACCCCGGATCTTTCCACCACCCCCAGGAGTTGGAGTGGAGCAGTACCGCTTACTTTGGGAACCACTGGTTTAAAGCTTCAAATTTCTATTTCCAAACTGACGTGCTGTACATTGTGTTGAATAAGCGTTAAGTGTTTTGGTATGCATGCACGCCTGTTCTATGACAATGCCTTTCAGGCATTTTAACATCCGTCGCTTTGAGGGAGTCATCTCCACCGTGTCACTTCATAGCCGACCAGCGAACGAGTAAATCACATACATAGTGTATGTGAGTTCGATAATTTTTACAACACTAGCGCTATATATGTGTGTGTGTATATATATATATATATATATATATATATATATATATATATAT
>NC_068984.1:88612237-88618190 GCF_001194135.2 Octopus bimaculoides | reverse complement strand
ATATATATATATATATATATATATACTAGCTGACGTACCAGGTAATTCCCGGGAAAGTGGGGCTTATTCCTTGGTTCCGTTCTCATAATTGTTTCGCTAATCCAGTAATAACAATACAAAGTATGTAGCCCTTAAAACGGTTTTGTGCATTTATTGAGAATATTGAACTGTCTTATACAGGATCTTGCTTTTAGGAATTCCCAATAAGTTATGAATACCCAAATTGTGAAGTCAGTTATGTAATAACATGAAATTAATTACCCGATAGTAAGAATTCAAATAAAGTAGCCCCGAAAAAGGCTTTAATATGTTCCCAGGGTATATAGAATTTAGGAGGAAATACTAATAAGCATGTTACGTAATAACAGACTAATCAGATATGAAATAATAACAATTTAAAGTAAATAACTCAGAAAAAAGCTTTTGTGCGTTCGCAGAGAATATTACTCTCAGCGGCGCTAGTGTTGGTATATTCGTGAATAAGTCACTAACCGAAATTTAGAAAAATACTATTTACTTATTTAAGCGTTGTACTGGATAAATTGCAAAAATAACTCAAATAGTTCAAATACTAAGAAATAAGCATACTCAATTTGATTTATACGAAATAATTTATGAACATGAATGGCTTATTTCACTTGGCTATATATAAGGATGTCTTTCAGAAGCGAATGGGTTATTTCCCTTGGATGTTTAAAAATAATATATTAGCTATATGTAATAGATATAAAAAATCCCTTCCAGGGGCCCTATTTTCGATTTTTTTTCAACAATCTTATTGATAAAGCAGAATATGCTCCTTTGTCACTTCCATTCTATCTTTGAAAAAGTAACTGTTAAAATCGAAGTGCACTCTTCAAAACTTGCACTAAGAATAAATACAAAGTAAAATTACTACCTGCTTTTATAGTAAGTTGATGCAAATAGTTTATCCCGTCCACCTTCGTCTTTTAGTTCATGCAATTGAAAAAAAACCGCATTATTTATGAGATGACCCACTATATATATATATGAAACGTCGGGCTAGAATAGAGGCAGCTGATGAAGGAATATTCGAAGTGGCTTTCCGTTTTCCTATGTGTTCGTTCCGTTGTCTGTAGTTCATTGTTCTAACTCCTGTACCCTGATATGCATCTATATACACATGTAGATGTAAATATGTACATATATGTGTGTATACATGCATATATATTCTTTGCGTAACTACTTCGCCCCTTTCAAGTTCGTGCCTCACAGCGTTCATACACAAATAATTTTTCTCGTCTGGCCGTAAAGCCTTTTCTGCTTGTTTTCCTGTCTTGTTTTTTGTCCGCCACTACATTCCTCCATGGCAAGATTTAATTTGTGTATACAAATTTAATTTGCGGTCCATGGGAAGAGCCGTTTTAACGATGCGTCCTGCCCCGCTCTTCGAAACGCCGGTGTTAAAACGGGGGTAGCTGATGAAGTAGAATGTTCTCTATGTGGCTTGTGTGTTTTCTCGTCTACGTTTTGTTTGCAATGTCCTATACTCATTTACTATTTGTTTATATATATATATATATATATATATATATCACAGCTGTGTTAGCAGCCTCCAAGAGAACAGAAAACACTAATATGTACTGATATACATATTCACACATACTGGCATGTACAGAAAGACACATAGATTCAATTATTTAAATCATGCGTGTACACACACACACACACACACACACACACACACACACATACATACATACATACATACATACATACATACATACATACATACATACAAATGCACTCACACATGCACGCTTAAATGGAATATTAATGAGAAGACATCATTAAAGAATAATTTTAAAAAAATAATGAAGTGTTACAAAAAAGAAATCACCGCCAAAGTTTGAATTTTGACTGTCATTGAAAAATATGTTGAATTTACCGACATGATGGTAGCGATGGAGTTGATGTGGCGGGGGTGGGGATCGGTGGCGTTATTGACGTTAGTTTTGTAATAGTGGTGGTAGTGGTGGTGGTTGTGGTGGTGGTTTTTCGATGGTGAGGGGGCTACTGTTAAGCGGGAGTAGAAGTGTTTGTAGGGCAAGTAAAGTTTCAGTGGGAGGGGTGAGTATGATGTGGCAGCAGCAGTAGTAGTAGTAGTAGTAGTAGTAGTAGTAGTAGTAGTAGTAGTAGTAGTAGTCGTGTGGGGTGGTGGTTTAGTAGTGGCGGCGGCAGGGACGATCTTGGAGATGGTGATGATGGTGATAATGGTGATGGCATCAAAGTGGAGTTGTCATGATTTGACATTATTAGTGTTTGCGGAAGTAGGGTTCTGTAGTATTCAAAGTGTTTTCAACTAAGGGCGGCGTTGAAGAGGAAGAGATTCTTTGTGACGTAGTTTAGGGTGACACGTGGGTTAGCAGGGAATTGGTGTAACTGATATAAAATATGTTTATAGAAGTAATAACATGATGCGGCGGCGGCGGTGGCGAAGATGGTAGGACTAATGATACTTAAATTGTGTACATTATGTAGGTGTATGTATGCATGCGCGTATGCATGTTTACATACGTGTGAGAAAGAAAGAAAGAAAGAAAGAAAGAAAGAAAGAAAGAAAGAAAGAAAGAAAGAAAGAAAGAGACTCTGAATGTGTGTGTGTGTGTGTGTGTGTGTGTGTTTATTTCACTCTGAAACATACACATATACACATAATTTGATTTCCTGTTAGACTGCAATTTATATAACAACCATACACGTTAATTCAGAGAACTCCCATATTTTTCAATAACAGCTGAAAGGATTTCAAAACTGGTTTCACACAGTAGACCATTAATGCAACCCTAAAAATATTTCTGAATAGAGAATTTTTTGACTTCGTTTTGTTTTTTTTTTTAAGAAAAAAAAAAAGGCCTATAATATTTCACTGAAAATATCTGCAACTTCAGGTCAGTTTGATTTTTATGATTTAAAAAATTTTACTGTGCTTTTGTTTGATATTGGATTTTGTCATTTTGCTATATTTTATTGGCAAAACAAAGCAATTTCTCAAAAAAAGGAGATTTGTGAAGAAGCAAGAACTGTATCAGAGAAGCGGTCCCTAAACATTTATGCACTACGGTCTGGTTTCGTGCAAGACAATTTTTCTACAGGTTGTGGCGGTGGCGGGGGTCACGCGAATAACAAAACACAGCAAAGCTTATAATATATAATTTAATAGTTATATATATATTATCCTTTCTTCTATAGGCACAAGTCCTAAAATTATTGTGGGACGGGCTAGTCAATTACGTCGATCTCAATACTCCACTGGTACTTATTTTATCAACCCTGAAATGATGATTGGCAGTGTCGCCTTTGGTGACATTTGAACTTAGAATTTAAAGGTAAACGAAATGTCGCTAAGCATTTTTGTCCGGCATGCTAACGATTCTGCCAGCTCGTCACCTCAGTTATTACTCATGTATAATGCAAATGCAAATATTATTTAGTATATTATGCATTTTGATTTTACTCTTATTAGATTGTGCGGCCCAGTATCAAAAGTGATCCACGGCTCGGCACTGGTCCGCAGCCAAAGTACTGGTCCACAGCCTGGTGGTTGGAGACCCTTGTGTTACAGAAGAGGAGTATAGTAGATTGAATCAACGCCAGTATCTGACTGGTACTAATATTGTCCACTCCTGGAGATATAGAAAGGAAAAGCATAGCACAAATATTCTTATTAGTGCGATCAATAAAATTGGTCATATTTTATGTAGAAGTGGTTGAAAAGTTGATTATTTCACAACACACACACACACACACACACTTAGATGCATTCACATTACCAAGTACACATATACATTACCACAAATACGCTTTTTTTAATCTTTTACGGCCATGCTGGTACACCTTGAAGGATTTTAGTCGAACAAATCGATCGGGGTATTTTTGCCGAACCACTAAGTCATGAGAACGTAAACGACCCAACACAGGTTTTCAAGCGGCAGTTGGGGACTGACACGAACACACACACAGATAGATAGATAGATAGATAGATAGATAGATAGATAGTAATATATAATTTAATTATTATATATATTAGGCTTTCTTCTATAGGCACAAGTCCTAAAATTATTGTAGGACGAGCTAGTCAATTACATCGATCTCAATGCTCCACTGCTACAGATTTCTTTCTGTCCCCGTCTTCGGACTCCGGGCGTCCACTTGTCTTCGCCAAATTGGGATGAAGGCATCGCAGCTGAAGAAAGGCTCTTGTGAGATAAAACAGCTGATGCAGATGATATATCTGGCTTGAGGAGTTCGTTTATTCTCTTATTATTTTACTTATTGACTGCGGCGAAGCCAGCATCCTGCTTCAAAGGATTTAATCAATTAAATCGAACCCCAACACCTAGCTCTTTAAGTCTGGTGCTTATTCTATCGGTTTTCCTCGTTACAGGAATTTAAACAAATCAACACCAGTTGTCAAGTGTACGCACTAGCACATGCATACATATATATATCGATAGACTTCCGCACAGTTTCCGTCACCAAAATACATTCACAGGTATTGATCGTCATGGGGATAAATGTTGCGAAGGAGGACTGAACCTGAAATCATGTGTCCACAAAGTGAACATCTTACCACACAGCCATGCCCGCGCCTTTTGTGGGTGGGTGCTTTTTACTATGTGCGTGCTTTTTTGTTTTTGTTTTGATATAATGAGACATCTGTTTTGTTTGAGCCAAAACTAAATATTTTGACATTTCACAAATGATTAAAAGAGGAGGCACCTTTGACAGTTACTTTGCTGCAAAGTTCAAATTTATGAAATAATATTTCCTACACTGTGGTTATGAAAGTAAAACAGTGGTTCGCAATTTTTTTTTTAAACTTTGTGAATCAAATGGAATCAAATGGAATCAAATGAAAATATTTGCAGTGCACTTTGAATGAGCAGACAGACAACAGTTACTCTTTTACTCTTTTACTTGTTTCAGTCATTTGACTGCGGCCATGCTGGAGCACCGCCTTTAGTCGAGAAAATCGACCCCAGGACTTATTCGTTGTAAACCTAGTACTTATTCTATCGGTCTCTTTTGCCGAACCGCCAAGTTACGGGGACATAAACACACCACTATCGGTTGTCAAGCGATGTTGGGGGGACAAACACAGACACAGAAACATATACACCCGCATACATATATATATATATATATATATATATATATATATATATGCATATATACGATGGGCTTCTTTCAGTTTCCATCTACCAAATCCACTCACAAGGCTTAGGTCGGCCCGAGGCTATAGTAGAAGACACTTGCCCAAGGTGCCACGCAGTGGGAATGAACCCGAAACCATGTGGTTGGTAAGCAAGCTACTAACTACACAGCCAATCCTGTTTACAAGTCAAACATTTAAAAAAAGACGATGTAGAAAACTGTTGTTTTCCTACTTTATTAATAAAACACTTGCAATAAAATTATTAATATCAGGTTTTTCAAGATTACAAACCAGTATAGATTATTTTTAAAGCTTTGGATACGTTTTTAAAAATTTGTGGGCACCTAGAAACCGACTGAGAGCTACTGTGCTATGCTATCGTCTGTTAATTAGTCGTTTTCCCACCAGTTTGTAGTTGATTAAATGAGGTGAAAGAAAAAAGCAGTGCTAATTCCCACCGATGCAATCACAGTGCTAAAAAACAAAATGAAACATATGTCCGTTTCTCTTCTAGGTCATAACTGATCCCACAGCTAAGGTGTCGAGGTAGTGTATTTCAATGGATTTTTTTTTTTGTTTTTTTTTGGTGGGGAGGGGATTTAAACGTAGTTTCACAACTAAATAAACATCTGAAAATATGTAAAAATTCACAGCTCTAATTAATATATTTTAACTTTTCGGGAAAGTATCGAAAATCAACTTAGCTTACTTATTGACTTCTGTAATATATCAGTTTTTGATGAGTCAACAAAAATTTGTGTTGGTATGTTTATG
>NC_068984.1:88606020-88611825 GCF_001194135.2 Octopus bimaculoides | reverse complement strand
TGTATGTATGTATGTATGTATGTATGTATGTATGTATGTATGTATGTATGTATGTATGTATGTATGTATGTATGTATACGTAGATAAATAGATAGATAGATAGAGAGAAAGAGAAAGAGAGAACGCTGACAGAGTTGTCAGAGGCCTCTTCACATTCTAATTCCGAATCCTGCCTAAGTTATCTTTGCTTTTGATCGTTCTGAGGTTGGTAAAATAAGGATTAATTAGGAAATGGAGTTGATTATATTCAACTTTTCCCCCCTACAAAACTTGAGGCCATATACCTATGTTAGAAATCAGTATTACATAATATACAAAGGCGGCGAGCTGGCAGAATCGTTAGCAGCGCCGAGTGAACTGCTTGGCGGAATTTCATCAGTCTTTACATTCTCAATCCAAATTCCACTGAGGTCGAACTTGATGTTCATCCCTTTGGGATCGTTAAAATAGATATCAATCAAGCAATGGTGTCGGCGTAATCGACTAACTCCTGCCTCCGAAATTGCTGACCTTGTATCATAATTTGAAATCAATATTATATAATATACAAGTTTTTTTTCTTCTTCTCCCACTCTCGTGTCCTCCTCTTCATCTTCTACTCCACCTCCTTTTTTTTTTTTACAACCTCATATCATTGTTTGATACGCAGACCCATAATAGATGTTGTTCTGGCCTTGACCTCCTCATCTTTTACACCCGGCAGAGGGTCTGGACTACATTATGTAATACAAGTTCGTGAGTGATTTCGCTGCTATTTTTAACCGAACAAGCGAGCGTGTAAAGGCTTCTCGAAAGCCTTACAGTTTATTAAATTTAAATTAAAGATCTGAAGAATTAGAAGTCTTAGGATTTGTGGCACTATATCAACATGGCCAAAGCCAATTGGCTGACAGTAGTAAAATAATATAAAATAATATAAAGATAGATAGAATATATGCATTGGCTATATTCAGTAAAATCAATTGGAAGACAACATATTCAAACGAGATAATTCATGTAAAATATTTCAGTATACTTTTAAAATTTAAACTGTGTTGTTATTTTTTAACACCAGACCAGTCCTGAGTCTGAAGTCCTCCAATCAAATGTACCTGCAATTATACTACCTAATGTGTCTTTACCACTTTTAGGACGCCGGGGTGTGATTTTAGGGATATTTGGTTACTATCCTACCAAACTGGATGACAACGTATTGATTCTCACGTTGCTTTAAGTAATTAGACGAGTATCTGATCAATACCGATCATGGAACTGTAGAATTAGTGAGACTTACCTACTAGATGTTAATTCAATATTTAGAGTTGTGACTATTGTAGAATACGTACCCGTAGCCTTTATACATATGAGGTATACAGCAGATATCAAAAACTGGCACTCCGTCGGGTACGACGACGACGTGTATTGATCCGACCAGTCGACCCGACCAACGGAATAGCCTATTCGTGGAATTAACGTGCAAGTGGCTGAGTGCTCCACAGACACACATACCCTTAACGTAGTTCTCAAGGAGATTTAACGTGGCGCAGAACGTGACAAGGCTGGCCATTTGGCTTACATATATTTTTGCCAGCTGAATGAACTAGAGTAACAAGAAATAAAGTGTCTTGCTTAAGGACCCAACGTACCGCCGGGAACCGAATTCGCAACTTTACGGTCGTAAGCCGAATACGCTAACCACTAAGCCACGCGCGTTCAAAAAAGATATACACAAAACACAGTTCACTCTGTACATACTCTAAACAGAACCACCCAATGGACTGACAACACATACTCTTATATAACTGACACCCGATTCTATAGCACGAACAAATCACACTAAAATACAGTTTCCACCCAACATCATGCAACTCACACGGCACAAAGTCTACGCAATCAACATCCAACATTATCATACAACTCACACACCACATAGAAATCACGAACACTACTCAACTCTACACAACATACGAAACACTAAAATAACACCAAGCACAACAAAAGAAATCCTACAACAATGCTAAGTTGACGTAGCGTTCAAACACATCTGTTTCATCTCCAAAAATTGACAATGCCGCATACATTTGTGAAACATGGAAATGCATTCGATGGTGCCGTTGGAACTCACATAAAACTGATAAATATAATAGTAAGTAATGCATTAAATAATTGATTTATCTGATCATTAGTGATCAGACGTCTGTATCGATACTTCATAAATCTTACTGAATGTTTCCTCACAGCTAAAGTAAACGGAGGTATAGAATAAGCATTAAATAAACTATTTTGCTAAGAAAGAGAACAAAACGCTTCAAGTGGATTTTAAATCACGAACTCTGAGCAATTTCAATGTCTTATCCACTTGTTTAGAAGATGTGAAGATGACGATAGCAACGGGAAAATGAAAGAGGAGGTTCGAATCACGCCGGGTTCACCAAATGTAACAAAGGCTGTAGTAGTCGGCAGTTCAGCAGTACAAGGTGAATGACAACAATGATTGATCGTGTCTTGTACGAAAATCTGCTCGCAATAAAGAGAAGTCATACAGCGTGTGGAAGCGAAGGAAAACTGACCGCTGATGTTCTCTCAGAGTTCCTATTTATATTTATGGGGAAAAACTGAATGTATGTTCGTGAACAAAGGAATATATACATATATATATAGGAGTGGCTGTGTGGTAAGTAGCTTGCTTTCCAACCACATGGTTTCGGGTTCATTCCCACTGCGTGGCACCTTGGGCAAGTGTCTTCTACTATAGCCTCGGGCCGACCAAAGCCTTGTGAGTGAATTTGGTAGACGGAAACTGAAAGAAGTCCGTCGTATATATGTATATATATATATATATATATATATATATATATATATGTATGTGTGTGTATATGTTTGTGTCTGTGTCCCCCCAACATCGCTTGACAACCGACGCTGGTGTGTTTACGTCCCCGTAACTTAGCGGTTCGGCTAAAGACCCTGATAGAATAAGTACTAGGCTTACAAAGAATAAGTCCTGGGGTCGATTTGCTCGACTAAAGGCGGTGCTCCAGCATGGCCGCAGTCAAATGACTGAAACAAGTAAAAGAGTAAAAGAGTAAAAGAAAAAGAGTATATATATATCTTATCTCTCAAACCTCCAAATGACCGTAGAATTCTAACTCAGACAAAGGAATCGATATAAGTTTGACAGGTGGCCTCATAAATTTCCCAGTATTAACGCCGAAAGAAAAGCAAAGATCTCGCAGGGAAATCTAGGTTAAGGTTTCGATTCTTGGCTATAAATCTAATAAACGAGCTCTTACAACTCTATCGCATGTGTAGTACTACATCTAATTTGTTTACCGTTTTTTTCTTTTTTTCTTTCAGATAACTCTTTCTTACTCAACTTCCAGCTGAAATATGGATTCTAAGAAAATAAGCATTCTTGGCACAGGAGATTTTGCTCGAGCATTCGCTTTGAGAGCTTTCAAGTGCAACTATGATGTGATCATGGGAAGTCGAGATCCTTCAAATCGTTCCTTAGAAGTCATTGACAGCTATTTCTCAGATATAGAGGTCGTTGATATTGATAGTTGTATAAAACATTCTGATATGGTTATTGTTGCCATTCGACCGCTTCACTATTCAACATTGTCTCAGTTTAAGAAACAACTGAGAGGAAAAGTAGTAGTTGAGGTTTCAAATGACACCATAGATAAAGAAATATCTAATGCTGAACAATTGTGTGAATACACGGATGCACGCGTCGTGAAGGGATTTAATGTTCTGTCATCTTGGGCCCTCCTGTCGGAAAGTTTTGGTGGTAGTAAAAACGTTTTTATTTGTAGTGATGATGTTGAAGCTAAAACAAAAGTGATGCAGTTAACTCGAAATATTGGTTTCACACCCATTGACAGAGGTATGCTGCGTTCTGCTCGTGATATTGAACATAGTGTTGCTAAAATATTTCCTGAATGGATTGCGCCAACAATTTTTGCGTGGGTAACGTTTTTGCTATTTACACTATGGTCGATTGCTAGAATGTTTATGAGAGAAACAATGGACTGGAGTTCTTTCCCACTGAGACGTTTCAACCCAGCAGTTTGTACCACAGCCATTTTCCTCCTAGCTTGTTGCTATCTACCGGGAGAGCTGGCGGCATTTTTCCAGCTCTATTACGGTAACAAAATAAAACGATTTCCTAACTGGTTAGATCGCTGGTTGAAATCACGAAAACAAATAGGTCTGTGGGCATTTTTCTTCGCCACATTTCATATGATTATATCAGTTCTGATATTGGCTTCCGGTAATCCTCACAATTTTTTCGTAGTTGCGAAATACAAAGAATATGACTTAGAAGGAAATATTACTGTTAAAGTTCCTGACCGCTATTCATTTTACAAGCATGGCGAAATTATGTTATTGGCCGGTGTTGTCACATATTTATCTATGGCCATTTTAGCTGTTTCTACGATACCTTCCATATTAGAACGTTTGAATTGGCACGAGTTCGCTCTAATACAATCTTACCTCGGCTACTTTACTTTAGCTGCTGGTATTGCACACGTTCTAATATACGGGGCTCCTTGGTGGATTACTTTGACAAAACCATTCGTTTTGTTTCGATCTTTTACTTTTATTTCCAGTATACTTCCACTTACTGTTATTTTTTTCAAGATTATTTTATTACTACCGTGTGTGTTTTGGCCTCTTCGGCAAATACGTGCTGGCAATGAAGCCAATTTTCTTTGGCAAAAAAAGAAAAAATCTAAGAAATATTTTATTAATCACGAAGCAGTCACTTCAGTTTAATGGCAACAACAATAAAAGCAGAATTAACTAAGAGACTTTATTCCATATAGAGCATAGATATGTAAGGGTTATAAAATTGTCTGCATGTAATCATGGTAGATTCAGTGAGTAGATTACGCTTATACAAATAAACGCCTTAGTATGCATGACTTCAAAATCTTTGTTCATATCACGACTGTATTTACTCATCATGTTGTCGAAATAAATCTTAAAATAATCATTTGAATTATACGGAACGAGCTATTGGGCTGACTGGACATTGAACCTGTTTTGGTGACAGCACTTTTTAGCGCTGAAGGCAATCATACATACGCGTGCGCGCACAGAACTATACAAATAGAAAGAGTGAGAGAAGAGGAGAGTAACAGAGACATCACAATTTATTAACGGAATATGATTGATATTAACACTTTCCCCTCTTCTCATACGCATAGGAAAATATGCTCATACGCATAAACAGAGAGAAACATTGAAACGTCTGATATCAAATAAGTCAGTATCGAATCAGCGACGCCTAATAAGTGGCCCCAAAATGACTGTGCCAATAAGTCTCATACCCTAAATATATTAATTATATAAATGATGTACATATCGTGACGTTTTATATTAAATGTATTTCTTTTCTAATGTTGTCATGTTTTGCTTACATTTAATCTAAAGACCTAACCCTTTTGTTCTAACGGAAGTTTTTTTTTTTACGGTCTTTCAAATCATCAGTGTTCTTCAGTTAAGCTAGTATCTGTTTTAAAGATAGCTGCGTCTGCAGATGATAGAAAGACCCCCATCATATAATAGCATTTTAGAACATTTCTATTTTTCATCGTATTTAGCTTTGAACGTTTGTTATTATCTTTTAAAATGCGATACGAAAAGAAAGAAAGAAGACGTGGCTGTGTGGTAAGAAGCTTACTTCCCAACCACATGATTCCAGGTTCAATCCCACTGCGTGGTACCTTAGGCAAGTGTCTTCTACTCAAGCTTCGGACCGATCAAAACCTTGTGAGTGGTTCTTGTAGACGGAAGCTGAAAGAAGCCCGTCGTATATAT
>NC_068984.1:88602807-88605310 GCF_001194135.2 Octopus bimaculoides | reverse complement strand
TTTAACATATGGCTTTGCCAAGCCGATTTGTCTTTGCCACTTGACCCTTCTAACTTTTTGTATGCGGCGAAAAGTTGAATTGAGATAACAGTCGACCCCGCAAAGAATATCCTTTGTTCTCTGCAATAAACTTTTTTCTTTTTTTTTTAGCTAGTTTTGTATAGTTATAAATACAAGAACTCCGTAAGCAGAATCGCAGAAGAAATAGTTCTGCCTGAGGACGTAAGGCTGCGAGTGGTGGTGGAGGGTAGGCCGCCCATATGCTACGCATGTGGAGAGACAGGCCACATGAAGGTGAAATGCCTCCAGAGAGAACAACAGAAGGAACAAACTGAGAAGCAGGAGAGTGCCACCAAGTGGTACAAGTCGAGGCAAAGGAGACAAGAACGGATGAAGAATTTACGGTAGTAAAAGAAAGAAAGAGAAGTGATAGAGTAAGACCTCCGCCAGAGATGCAGAAAAAGAAGAAAGAAACGGTAGAGAAAGAGGTTGTGAAGAAAGTCAGAAGGAAGGAAGATAAAATGGTGGTTGACAAGGAGATCGAAAAGGAACTTGAAAAGGAGCTCGAAGAGGAGTTGCAGGAGGAGACAGCAGCAAAGACATTGATTGTACCAATAGAGGAGGAGGATTCAGGAGAACAATTATACGAGGGTGAAATGGAGAGACTATTCATAGTGGAAAGAGAAAAGGTACCAGCAGTGAAGCAGGAAAAGGGAAAGCAAGTAAGAAAGCCCAAAAAATATCGATGGAATTTTGTGACATATGCGAAAAACAAGGAAACGGAAAATAATGAAATTTAAGTCTATCATAAGGGTGAAGCTGCCCACAGACGTGTATTCGGAGAATGTGAAGGCCATTGTGGTCGACAGGGAGAAATACAACAGGCTGAGAGATATGTCTGGAGGGGGAATTGATCCGCCAGGAGTAGCGATGGAATTCGATGAATTGCCACCAGTAGTAGAACTGAAAGATCTCGAACCTTTTATGAAATACTAAAACCAGGAAAAAAGTAAGTAAAATTGTTTACTGGAAAAAAAGGAAAAAATAAAAAATAAAATTGTTTTATTTAAAAAAAAAAGAGAGAAAAAACTATAAGGAAACAAACAAAGGAAAATGAACGATTGTAAACAGTGTATTAAACGTTCAAATGGTACTGCATGGGAATGGGGCCCATGCAGCCATTTCATTTTCATTATATGACATCTTCATTTTCATTCGTTTCCTGTTTTTGTCCCCACTGTGATGTTCTGTCTGTCCTTGTAGTGTCCCCTCTGTGTTATGGCCATAGTGCCAAATAAAGAAAAGAGTTAGTGAGAACCGAGCTGGCTGACCGGCTGAACGAAACACCGTCTCTAAATGAAAAGGCACAGAGAGACAACTATGGTAACTCACCAACGAAGCAGTTGTTTCGTCCCACCACTCTCACTTTCACTAGCTCACTTTCTCTTCTTTACAACATTACCCTATTTCTCTCTGTGGTTCACTACTACACAATGACGAGAACACAAGCATACCTATACAAGAAAAATCTACGATATTTCTCTTTACTTCGCAAGCTTTACGAATTATATTATACCAGCCCTTCGTGGTTTGGCTATATACATACAAAGTGACTGTAAAAATATTTGTTTACAACTTCGTCTTCATAAACATCATCCACACAACAAAACCATTACATTTGGATAACCACTCAAGACGAATTGGGTATCAACCATTACAATTGGTGATCACTGACTACCAACACATATCCTAACATATACCGTTATAGTTCTATAGTAGATTCTAGAGCACACCGCACAGAATAAGTTTAAATAATGATGATGTAAGGAAACATTAAGATTATTACCAAGTTATTTCTATATGCCGTACACACTGCGCTTGTCTTTATAAACTACTTCCCCCATTTCAGTTAATACATAAATATGAATTTTCAACATGGTCATTTTCTCCGCAGCAATCATAAAGTGGTAAATTAAATAAACTACTTACAATCTAAATATTTTAAAAAACAGAATAACATAAGATCTCAAACCAGAATTTTAGTTGAAGAAATTGCTTGAAGACAACAAATTAGTCAAAATCATGTCTTTACATAGAAAAGAGATATTGTATGCACCTGATACAGTAAATAAGGTTTGAAGGAATGCAAGAGAAGTTCCTAATGCAGAGGGTGTGCTGGTTAGATCCAGTGAGGGAAGTGGTGTTGGTAATGAAAGGACATGGTGTGGCAACGGGGTCTGGAACAAAGGAAGGATCCGGGTTGGTTGGGAATGAAGCGGTGGGGGGAGCTACGGATCAGCTGATTGCGTAGGTGGCGGGCAATATTGAAGGAGGGCAAGGGAAAGTTGGGGAAAATAGGGAGGGTGGTGAGATCTAGCTATAGACGACGGAAGTCCCGCAGGCGGAGGAACTGGGAGTAGCGAATGGCCCGTTTGGTGTGGGAAGGGTAGGAGGAGGAAAGTTGAGGTAGTGGTAGGAGTCCGTGGGTTTATATATATATATA
>NC_068984.1:88594134-88601544 GCF_001194135.2 Octopus bimaculoides | reverse complement strand
ATATATATATATATATATATATATATATATATATACGACGGGCTTCTACCAAATCCACTCACAAGGCTTTGGTCGGCTTGAGGCTATAGTAGGAGAGACTTGCCCAAGGTGCCACGCAGTGGGAATGAACTCGGACCCATGTGGTTGGTAAGCAAGCTACATACCATACAGCCATTCCTGCGCCTTATATATTTATATGTATATATGTATGTATGTATGCATTGCTTTTTATAGTGCTTGAAAATAAAAGAGGAATGAGTTTCTACATATTTTTCTTTTTGCTACTTTGCATGGTATAATATTTAATAATCCAAAGGCGTAGGCGAGGGTTTAAGAAACGAAGTGCTCACCAGCTGAATGTTTATCTGTTCTCTTTTTTTTTTATAACTAATTTCTAGACTAAAATTTATCTATTTATCAAAGCAATCTTGAAACTAATCTCGCTTATTACTAGTCTAATACTTTGTAGTTAAGTGGGGATTTAACATATTTAATGCATCGTGCCAAAATATATTTAATTAATCAAAATCATATCCTAATCAGCTTAACTATGTCTAAAATTGTGAAAATGAGCAAAATTATATATAGTTGGAATTTTATTGGTGAAGCAGAAACATTTTCATCACCTTCTGATAGTCCAAAAATTGCCATTGTAAATGGTGCTTGTCCAAAAGAATCTTCGGACATTAAGTACTGACATCGATCCTGAACAACAATCTAAAGACAGATTTTGACAAGTTTTTTTTTAAATCTTTGACACTCACAAATCTGGTTCATCAATGCATGAAGAACCCCAAAAAGTTAATGTTACCGTGTGCGTAGATACTGACATGGAGACCATTTTGGATTTTCGAATTGGCCGGCATAAAACTGATAATTTGTGCTAATCTCATTTTTTTCTGAGTCGAGAAAACCATTGGTGGTATCATTAGACTTCTGATTCTAACAATTGCTACACTTTCAGGAATTCTAGTTTTCCAGGAGGCTACGTTGCAAAACAAATATTCAGCACACTTCCTCTGACTTATGGACTCTTCCTTTAATGTACCTAATCCATGTTTCCAAGAACAAGAACTCCACTGGCAGTTTTCTAGGAGCTGATCAAAGCCATCCGGAAATCTGGCATGAATTTTAGGGCAATAATCTATTTGTCACAAAGAATGACATATAGTGTGTGTCCCTCAGTGCAGACTATGCTTGTGAATTACTAAATAGGATAATAAACACTCTTGGATAATTGATATTGCCAATAATTCTAATGCACGGCAGTGCTTCACCAGAAATATCATGCCTCACAAGAGAGTTTAAAGGACAGTTTAGTACAGCTGCTCATGAATAGTTAAAATACTATATGATAGGACCAGGTACAGACAAGAAGGAGCATGATGCTACCAGCAATATCAAGGCTATACTGAGTCATGAGAATCCTTTTGATGCAAAAAGCATCAACTTAACAACTTCATAATCCACAGATTTTGAACGTCGATGAAACGACATGTTCTTGTCATCACTTGTCAAAGTCTGTGGATTATCGGGGACTCTGAATACAAAACTGTATGGTTGAATTATGCTTGTAGCCAGAGTGAAGTGAGACATCGATCAGAAGAATGCAGGGCATTGTTTGTCCCAGATAGATTTATCCATTCATATACTGACTTACTGAATCTCACACGTTGCATTGAAAGGCTGGTAAAATAAAAACAATGAAACCCATCACTATTTACAAACACCAGCATCTAAGTAACTTATTGGTGAAGCAGAAGCATTTTCATCACCTTCTGATAGTCCAAAATTGCCACTGTAAATGGTGCTTGTCCAAAAGATCGTAGAGAAACTTCAGACAAGTACTGACACCGATCTTGGACAACAATCTAAAGACATAGATTTTGACGAGTTTCTATTGATCTTTGACACTTACAAATCTGGTTCATCAAAGTAGAAAATAAGAGAGAAACGATTACAAGGCAAACCTTATTCAACATCAGATTGCTGACGATGCAAACAAGTACAAAGCAATGGGATACATTCTATCTCACCAAAAGACAAAAACCGGTTTAACGGACTATTTCGTGCAAGCAGTACTCAAAAATAACTTCAAAAATGAGTCATCACATTATTAGCAACAACCCACATAAGAAGCAATCATGATATGTAGTTTCAAGATAACAAAATGAAGAAACTGATACATTTATGATCTGCTTAGCAGCAGCTGAAGAGCAATACTATCCTGAGTACTTCAGCCTATATAGCGATATCTGAGTTTTGACTGCTGCGCATTACAACAAACTCTGCAAACACACTATGTTATGTATGGCTTGAAATATGTTGGAAAATGAAGTGTGCTGGAAGAAGACAAAGGATCAGTGTTACTGGTATTCTAGGCATTCATTGATGCAGCGTTGGGAAATCCCCTGGAGTAGACAAAAAACAATTGGTTTCAACAGTACATGAAGGTTGACTAGGACTTCATCTCAGCATAAACGGAAGTGACAAAAGATGGTTATCTAACTCAGGGGATGAAAAAGGTTCATTGAGCAACTTTGCATCCTTAATGTGCAAATGACATCTATATAACAAGTATTCCTGATTTAAGGTGATATCTGTTTTGCAAACATCTGGTGGAAAGGAGTAACTTTCCACCTTCAGTTGGTGCTCTTGGGGAGCACATTGAATGTGTGTGTATCTGAAGTAGAGTGTGATGCTAAGCCACTTTGATGAGCAACATTTTCACACATGATTATTATCAAAATTACCTTGACGACACACTACCTAACACCATATACGTATGATCATACAAAAGACACAGCAAAAATGACGCGGATTGTCACGCTAAAAATCACACCCAGAACAATGATAAAGTTGCGTAAAAATATATTCTGGAGTGATACAGGTCTTGTAAATGCTGCGTATATAACTTATAGTTCAAACCTATAATAAGACTGCTTCCTTGCTTCATAAATCTATACATATAACTTCAAAAGACTTGCAACATGTTTTATATAACACTCTTATGTCGCAAATATAAACACAATGATTTATTGGTTTCTTAATTTTCTATAATCGTAAGCACTGTTCTGTGGCCTTTATCAATTCTCTGACCCAGAAAATATAGGATTGGCATAAATAAGTTTTCAGATTGACTAAAACACCAGATGGCACGAAATATGTATTTTGAGGTGACCATATCCAAATTCCAAAATGACAGTGTTGCAGGTGTATGCAAATACCAATATTGGTCTTCAATTTCTCCGTGCTCTGGTGATTCGAAAAATGTTCAGGTTTGCTATTTGCCAAAAACTAAAAAAGGGTGAGAGAAGGAAAATGATAAGGAAGGGAGACAACTCCCAAATACACTTTGCTCGGAATGAGCATGCGAGTATGCAGTGAAGAGTAAATTTCATCTTTTATTACCATGCTCAACTTTTCTTTTTGCAGAAAGCAAATTATCCTTTACGTTATATTTATTTTTAATTTTAACAAAACTGTGTGAAAGCAGTAAATCCTAGATTTGAATCAGGTTGTTAATTCATAACAGATCTGCTAAGTTCGGTTTAGAAACTGAACTGTACCAGATTGCAAATTTCGGCGAAAAGAGTTGTGTTCTATCGATTTACTTTAAATAACTTTTTGCTATATAAATCAAGCATAAAGAATTTAGTACTTCGTCTAAAAATACAATGTAGTGTCAGAATACGAAGTCACGGGGTTTTGCTAAGAAGTTGGAACTGCACTAACTCAACCATCGCAAACATATCTTGCAAATAGAATAGAGATTCGTGATCCGTATGTTCGACATACTAAACACAGATCCATGTGTCTACATTTAATTCACTATGTCACCATCACAGTATAAAGACAAGTTAGGCTTTGTAGAGAGAAATAAATTGATTTCATTGTACAAATTCTCATAATAATTTTGACACAAAGAGCAATTAATTTACATTACATTTTATTTACTAATACAATTAGTGCTTCTTTGAATCTTTGAAGGCCAGCATCCTGTTCAGTGCCAATAATATCAGCTCGTTCAAAAACTTAAATCAAACCGTTTAACTTCTCTGTCAGTTCGATTAGGATTAACAGCATAAAAATGTGAACACTATTTATTTCAAGGAAGTAAAATTACATCACATCCTCACTTATTGACCATCTCAAATATTAATAGATCCTTCAATGTACAAAGTATCAATACACATTTTAAGACTCGACTTCTGCAATCTCCCATGGAAGCTTCAAGTTATTATCATAATTTTTTATAAAAAGACGAAGTATTTTTCGTGGAGAAAGTGTAAAGTCAGTTGAATTAATCCCATATATTACTAATATATATTTGATTGGGCCGAGAGCTGAAATGCCATATTGATCTCGGTGATTTTAGAAGTCGTAACTGAAAAGCACAACAATAAATGTTCTAGTTTCCATTTAATTCGGTCGCTTTCCTGTCTCAACTCCCTTCCCTGCTCGTGGTATCCTCAACATGACTAAAATGTATCAAAGGGGTGTAACCTTTGAAGTCTTTAATTAATTCAGCTTAAAGTGGCTGTTACTGCACAATAAACTCCACTAGATAGACACCAAAAGAACCTTAATTTATATCCCTTATACCAAGGATTCTCAACCATATTTTTATATCTATGAACCCCTTTGAAATACTATTTTAGTCAGGTGGACCCCCATAGTCATTCGATACTTAAAAACTAGTTTCATAGAAACTTCTCTCAAAACTCTCCTATTTTGTTTTCCACACATTGACATGCGTAGGTTGAACTATGTAAAATGCTAGAGAAAGAAACCTAGCTGTTTCTTGTAATACATACCTAAATATACATCTAATGCAAAATTTTTTCAGGGGCCCTTAAAATACGATTGTGGATCCCCAGTTTACTATTTTGCTGCATGGACCCCCCAAAATCTTATATGGACTTTCATGGGCCATATGGATACCCTTCCAAATTTACCGCTTGATCATTTACATTGATTTAATCCTAAATTTATTGCACGTACACTGAGAATATAAATTATATTCCAGGCACGAATCTTTGCATGGGCGGAATTAATGAAATCTGTTACGCAAATGATAATATGAGAATGAAAATACTTCCCGTATTTTCTTATATCACTACGCTGAGTAAACCTACGAAAAAATAACAGGAGAAATATTTTTAACAAAATCTTAACAATATGAAAGTGAATGGTAAGAGGAATGTTTATGTGAAGAAAGTAAAGGGTAGTGGTTTTTACTCATTATTTTATTTATGTTTTACATTAGACTTTATACTGCATAGAAAAGAAAACTCCACCATGGTTGCCACCAAGAGACCAATATAACTATGAAAAGTTCGTGTACAAATATAACTGTTTCAATTAATGCTCATGAGTAGATACTCCCACATATAGATGTGTGCAGGATTACATAGACCAGAGATTCATTTTATGTTCACACTGTTCGAGAGAAAACACAAATATCTAAATACATCTGATCTTTGACAAATACATACGTCCTCTTCCATCATCATCTTTCTTCTGCAAATTTTCGTTCATATCATTAACAACAACATCAATTTCTTTACTGCTGCAGTATCTTGAAACTAAGTGACGGGGTCAGGAATTACTGAAATTGAATATGTTTATATACTTATTTATTTATTTATTTATTTATTAACTTTCATTCAATTATTTAATTCATATAAACATAAAATACTATAGGCATATATATGTCAAGAAGGATACTGGAAGACTAGGAGTTGTAAGGGGGGTTTTGATAGCAAAGAATGGAATAGCCAAAGAGAAAACAATACAAACAGTAGGTGCTCATAAAACTGTTACCTGCATTAAGCGCAGGTGATACCGTGAGCTTATTTTATAATATGAAATATAAATTGATTAATTAACTATAGTAATAATCCTTTCTACTGTAGGTACAAGGCCTGAAATTTTGGGGGAGAGGACTAGTCGATTACATCGACTTCAGTATGCAACTGGTACTTAATTTATCGACTCCGAAGGCATGAAAGACAAAGTCGACCTCGGCGGAATTTGAACTTAGAACGTAGCGACAGACGAAATACCGCTAACCATTTCACCCAGCGTGCAAGCACTGTCAGCTCGCCGCCTTAATAATAATAATAACAACAACAACAACAACAACAACAACAACAATAATAATAATAATAATAATAATAATAATAATAATAATAATAATAATAATAATAATAATAATGATAATAATAATAATAATAATACAGTTTTCGTTTCTCATCAACATTGAAAACCTTGCTGGATCTCCGTTTCACTTCAGAAGAGTACTAGGTTTTTAAATATTCATATATCGTTTTCTCTTTCGCTCGGCCCACTGATGACTCTTTGTACTAATAGAATCGTAAGCAGGAATTAAAAGACTGGGTAAAATCATTTGTTTACTTCTCTTTCATATACAATAAAAGTATAAATACGTTTTTAAATTCTCTTTTTCTCAACAAATTTCAGATCGTCATTTAAAGAATATGTTTATGAAATGCCATTTTACTGTTATTGTTATTACTATTTATACACGTCAATTGCTTGACGTTTCAGTGATTAGACGGGTGGTCAACCATATTGAGTTATCTTGAAGAGGAAACAGTCGGTTATAACTGGTACTTATTTTATTGACCCCCGAAAGAATGAAAAGTAAAATAGACATCTTGAGGAATTAAGCTCGGAACATAAAATTAAAAGGAATGAAAAGAATAAAAGATAATGCAACTGTAAGATATCACACAGATACTTTTGTGAAGTGGTTGCTGTCTATTTTCAAGACAAAACTAAAAGACAATTTTTTTCGCTGTTCGTATATACTACTAGGCTGAAAGCGATTGGTCACCCGGCAAATGCAGTTTACACAGTAAAAATTACGATAAGTTTTTCATTAACCTACACAGTAACAGATAAAATTATGTAACACACGAGTATAACACTTCAAGCTGGTTTGTTTTAAAATCATTTATAGTAAAATAAAAGTTATTTGCAGTAACTGTTTTGGAAGTGAACATAACTTACGTGTTGTCAAAGAAATACCACTCTTGTTGACAAAATCGGAATTAAAGGATCCCTTCGTTTCTGATTTATCTGCTGCAAATACAAATATTTCAAAATTAGATGAAATTTTTACAACTGAATGATAAAGAATTTTAAACATTTTGATTTGAAGGTTTCAGGAAAGAATCGCAAGATGGATTCTTTAGGCCAAGCCAACTGGTAGGAAACTTTGGGGTAGACCAAGAACGATTCCCATAGGCTCAAATTGGTCAAGCTTGAGGATCAAGCCAGAAAGTGTAATGACGGTTGTTTCTGATAGGACCCTATGGAGGAGGTGTCTGAGAGCTTTATCACACACACACACACACACACACACACACACACACACACACA
>NC_068984.1:88590833-88594124 GCF_001194135.2 Octopus bimaculoides | reverse complement strand
ACACACACACACACACACACACACACACAACACGACCGTTCCAGGAATATTGGGCGGAGAAAATGGATGGACGATTTGGAATCTCAAGATTCCAAATCGTCCATCCATCAGTCGACGTTGATGATCCGGAATAAGCTCAGATCAATCTGAAAGTAAGTACTCCTCCGGCCAATGGAATTCAGTATCACTCGCTAATTCGTTAATCCTGAGGAATTTAAACGCTTGCTCAATGACATCCTTTTCGTGGCTAGGTGGACTAAATCGTTTAAGAGTCTTCGCCATGAACGCTGTACGGCGACAGGAAATGCACTGTTATCCCTTCGGCACGTAGCTCTATACACTTTCAGCTTAACTCCCTAATTCCAAACGATTTTCATACTATTAATTGTTCAAGTAAGACAGTGGTAATTTTCTCTACCACCAATTGATATCGCATTCTACAATTATTACTTTATTCTAATGCAGGGTTTACTTTTGGTTCCCCTTCGACTTAAGAGAACTCAATTATACTAGGGAGTTGGTAAACTGATTACTTTTATTCCTAAATAAAATCATGTATACATTTCTTGCGAGAGAAAAGATGGTGATATTGATATTCAACAAGATAAACGTCTATTTCAATGTGACATAATCATAAGTCAGAGAAGGGAGAGCAACATCACTTCTCTGTCACGTCCATTGATGAAAAGTTTAAATGGTTTCGGTACTTGACCTGAATGTTATTTTACCATCACTTGCTCCTAAAAGTATACGGCTCTAAATTCCAATATTAGACAAGAGGAATAGACCTAAGGTAAGGTAAAGGAAACCATGTCATAAAACAGAACACTTCTTCAATCTTTCCAGCTCGTTGCAAATAGCTAACTTTCATTACATACGCAATTGCGACGCTACCACCTACAATTCTACGATTCAGTGGAGGATAAAAACATTGATATTCTTTATTATAAATAAAGATTTGTATGTCTAACCTTAACCGAAAATGCATATTTCCAATATATCAAAGATGAAGAAAACATTTCTTAACAAACAACTCTTTCGACACCTTGCAACTCTTTCCCTCCTCATTAAACTAATTATAGTCAAATTAATATGTATTTCAGTAATATCTATTTCAAATTTTGACACAAGGGCAACAGTTTTGGGGGAGGGAGTAAGTTGATTACGTCAATCCCAGTACGCAACTGGTACTTGTTTTATCGATCCCGAAAGGATAAAAGGCAAAGTCGACCTCGGTGGAATTTGATTTGAGAACGTGAAATATAGACTAAATACCGCTAAGCATTTTGCCCGGCCTGCTAATGATTCTGCCAGCTCACCGCCTTATGCACTTCACTAATGCTAAGCTATCTTAGCAATACAAAAATGCAGTAACGTTAACATAATTAACTAACCTGTAATGAGTGTGATTACGACACCCAACGCAGCGATCATGCCAAGGAAAACGAGAATACATGAAATGATCCAAAGTATTCGGCCACTTTTTTGCAGGAATAACTTTCTTGAGTCACTGTAAGAACCTCTCCCAAGATCGGCCTGGCTCTCTTTAAATGACGAATAAGGTTCAGCATAATCATATGATTGTCCAGAGCCCAAGCTGGGGTATTTTAAAGGTAACTGTAAAAAGTAAGAAGAATTTTATGAAAAATATATTTGTCGGAATTTTTCTTTGAAATAATTTTACGTTCGTTTTCTGTTGACAGAAATCTAAACATATTGTTTGAGTAATCTTTATAACATTATGCACGTAACCGGAAATTAATGAGTTCAGTAGTTATGTAATGACAAAATTATGGTAATTACAGAATTCAATGATAATTTCGATAAAAGTATATCATAAACAGAAAAATATTTTCCTTTGTTGATTATCGTTACTTTATTCATTATGTTTTCCTTAACCATCTTCTTGTTACCTTTCCTTGTAACACGATTTTTGTCCTTGGGTAGCAACTATTATTTCCTCTTTGCTTACCCTTAGAAACTATGAAAATGGTTAATATTTCCTTCAAACTTTGCTTTTGTCATGATATTTATTCAAATCTTAAAGAATCCCTCTCAATACGTGGCTATGATGCTTCCCCACTACTTCTACTCATGATCAGAGATGCACGTATGCGCTGTCAATAAGAGACATGCTCAAATGTTTAAAGTCAAGCAACTGAAAAGCAAATCTGTCGTATTAAGCAGAATATTTGTTGTAACGATATTTCTGTTTCAGCAACTCAGCGTTGAATCTGTTTGAAATGTATTGGAAAATAGGTGAGTTTCAAAACATTGATGTCCTGGTCATAAAAGCAAAGTTTGAAGAGAATAGTAGTCATTCCCTTTGATTTCTAGATAGAAGCAAATAGGAAATAACACTTACTGACCGAACAAAAAAAATCTAAAATTTTGTTACATAGTGTTATTAAACAACCCAGATCTATTGCAGACGATATTTTATTAAAAACACTTTCCTTGAGCAAATAAATATTCAAATTATTTATGTTTGTAATACTTCCTAAAGAGGACACTGGGAACTCTTTCTCTCGTAAGCATTTGATGGACATTCACGATGCAACATCCAACACTTGTTGGCCTGATGAGTCATCTTCCCTGGTCTTCTTTCCATCTCCTTTATATCTTGATGAAATCAGTCCCCTGCTATTCACACCCACCAGACTTTCCAGAAATAAATTCAACTGGGCAAGTAGGAAATTAACCTATACCATAATCCTAAACTACAATCTTAAAACCTTGAGCTATACATCTCAACAAGTTGCAGCTTGATACATCTTTGGAAACAGAAGAGAGTCGAGGAGATAAAAATGGAAAGCATTTTTGTGTTATCAACTTCTCTGATATTTAAAACAGTTCTGAAAGAATGTTCGTAAAAGGTCAAATATGAAAAAGTCACGGCCTGTTGCGTATGAGGAGTAGGATGAAATAGAGGAGGAGGAGGAGGAAGAGGGGGGGCTTTAAAAAAGTAGAAATTTTGAAAAACTATTTTTACTGGTTTGTAATTAATCATTGAAACATATTTTTTTTTTTATCATAGTTTTAAAATTCGGACAATCCGAATCCGCCATTTGTTTCCACATATAATCTCAAAATAATTTTTAAAATCATTCGAAATCCAAATTCAAAATGTTAAAAATAAACTCGTCCATGCGCACGGCCTATTATCGATTCTGGATCGATGCATGCCATGTAACTGGTCATAACCTTTTGTAGTTTTGGATATTTTCAGAAATTTTTGCGAATTTGTGCTCTACAAATTCTATCTCGTACGATTATGCCAAGAGACTTGTT
>NC_068984.1:88585000-88590823 GCF_001194135.2 Octopus bimaculoides | reverse complement strand
CCGTATCGATCATACAGGTACTGGAGAGCCTATGATTGCAGGGATTTATCCAGAGTGATTTTTAAAGTATGTAAAAGATAATTTATTTTAATAGCACACTTTTCTGTTAATAAAATGTTTTCTTATATACACGCGCGCACACACACACACACACACAACATGGTTTAATCAGACCGACCTGGATCTAAACGACAGCAAATCTAGAGAGAAAAACCACTACTTTTTGCATTTAAATAAAAAATAAACTGCAACAGAAGTTTAATAGCAAATTGTTATTTTTAATCATTTTATCAACCACAAAAACAAATAACATTCAACAATACAACAGCTGAAACCTAAAATATAAGTAGTTTGAGATATTTTTTTTTAAATTACTTGTTTTCAACAAAGAAAGTTTTCTTACTTTTTTGGAAACAAACTCCTTGTAATCCAGAAACCTTTCATTACTGAAAAAGTTAATCCATTCTGGTGGTTCTATTGACCATACAGGTTCTGTTTTTCTTTCACTCATAGCAAGACAGCTAATAAATTGTTGTGAAGATTGTTGTAGTTTCCTTTCTGCTCTGATTATTTGAACAAAAAATGTTTAATACAAACACTTATTGTTCTGTCAGTTTTGTTATGTGTAAGGTTTCATGGGGAAGAGACAGTCTGTGATAAAAGAGTGATCACTTGATCAGTTATGTCTTCTTTTTATTTCTACTTGAATTACCCGGAGCTTGTTCAATCCACTGAGAATATGTTTCAAAGATTTATAGTGTGACTCATCAAATGCTTGAATGCTAAAAAAGAAATTCCAGAAACGAGAAGTCTGTTTTTGAAGGTATGATTAGACTTATTCACAAATACCACTTTTTCTCTGGCTTCAGTTCAGCTGGACGAAAGTTTAACCTTCCACTTTTCAAATACATCAGTTGAAAGAACCTCAAAAAACAAACTGTGACTTTTCATCATAATCCAAACCAATTTTCAGTTTTTCAGGGGAAATTGAGAACGCTAAAAAGTGTACGGTTAAAACATTTATATTTCGCCCAAGAAAAACGGAATGAACGATCAGATCAAAAAAAGACGGGAAATAACAGTTTACCATGTAAAGGAACAATTATTTCGAGATTTCAATGAATTTCATGATTTCAATAAAGTTTTCCTGGATTGTCCATAAAACTCACTAAAAGTGATAATAGAATAGATTTTTCAAATTCGACTTAAAAAAAAATTAAAAATTAATGAATAAAAATTAAAGTTAAGATATTAATAAATAAAGAAAAAAGAATTCTTTCAATAATTATTTTTTTTTAACCATCAACATAGATTTGAGCATCTTCATCCCATTGTTTTGGTACGTGTGTATGAATGTATGTATGTGTGTTTTTATGTTTGATGACAGAGAAAAGGCATTCAGCGCGTACAATAACAGCCAAATAAGGTTGCTCACACAACATTGCTCACAAGTAGTATGAGTAATAACACAGAGGTTTTATCCGAACTTAAAGTAAGCAATTTAACAGTAATAAATCAGCTATGACCCATGATGACACTACCTTCACTACCACCACCACCACCACCATCATTTAAGGCAACAGTAGCGAACAGCAATAAGTAGCATCGACTATAATAACAATATGAACAATAAAAGAATAAAAGGTAAGATAGAGTAAAGGTAATTGTGAATTGTTACAAGCCCCGCAGGAGGTGAAGTGGCAATAGATAAGGATTTGATATTTCAGGATTTAAATGCTTATGACTACTATTATTAATCAGTCCCTGGGTGAGATGTGAACAACAAAAGTGTGAATGGTGGGGGTGGAGGTGGCGGGACGGGGGTATAAGCTGTATATAACAATGAACTTCATAATGAGTACATGTACATTGTTTCTGAATATTTCAGTCTCCTCTACTAACCTTTGCTCTCAGTTCCACTTTCAGACCACACACACAAACACATGTATGTGTGTAAGTGTGTGTGTGTGTGTGTGTGTTTGTATCTGTGTGTGTGTGTGTGTGTGTGTGTGTGTGTGTGTGTGTGTGTGTGTGTGTGTGGTTATGTATACATATATATATGTTTGTATGTGCATATGCAACCTAAAGGGTTTTAACTTCTATTTTTTGCAATATAGGTGCTATTCAGCACCCTCAATTACAATTAGTGACGATTAAATTTTTCCTTCATGGTTCTATATTGCACCTAGCTGCTTATTTGAATTTTAGCACACACACACACACACACACACACACACACACACACACATACTACACAGATGAGATCCAGATATTCTCCGTATAGAAGACACTGGTGCTCAAAAGATTCAAACTTAGACACCATCCACCCCTTTAATTTTCTCTGTCGTTTAAGGCAGCCAGCTGGCAGAAACGTTAGCACCCGAGGACTTATTCTTTGTAAGCCTAGTACTTATTCTATTTGGTCCCTTTTGCCGAACCGCTAGATTATGGGGACGTAAACACACCAGTATCGGTTGTCAAACGATAGTGGAGGGACAAACACAGACACACAAACATATACACACACAAACACACACACACATATACACACAAATATATGACGGGCTTCTTTCAGTTTCCGTCTACCAAATCCACTCACAAAGCTTTGTTCGACCCAAGGCTATAGTAGAAGACACTTGCCCAAGGTGCCATATATATATATATATATTGACGACAATGTAAGCTTCATTTAACTAAGATGTCTTCGGCCTGGAAGCCCAGACTTTATCTGCCCCATTCCCTCAATTCGGATTTTTATTCGCATACTTTGTTTCAGTCACTGGATCTTATTCAGTCATTGCTTCTTATTCTATTAATATCTTTAGCTGAACCACTAAGTTGTGGGGACGGTAAACAAACCAGCACCAGTTGACAAGCACTGGTGGAGGACAAACGGACATGCAAACACACGCACATGCACATTATATATATATATATATATATATATAATAATAATAATAATATTAGGGACAAAATCCAAAATTACAGGTAAAAAACTCAATTAAAATCAATTTATAAAAAATTAAAATTAAATTGAGTCTTATAGATAAAGTATATATAAAATAGTTTTATTATATTTATCTTATGATATTTACTTTACTTTATATTATACTCATTTATTGTGCTTTTAATTATTAATTTTTCTATATGTGATAGTGGATTTTCATCGATGAGTTCTTGAAAATTGGTTATTTTCCCTAAAACTATATATATATATATATATATATATATATATATATATATATATATATATATATACAAACATACATACATACATACATACATACATACATACGACGGACTTCTTCCAGTTTCCCTCTACCAAATCCACTCACAAGACTTTGGTTGGCCCGGCGGTTATAATAGAAGACACTTATTCAAGATGCCACGCAGTAGGACTGCACCCAGAATCATGTGCTAGAGAAGCAAACTTCTTACCACACAGCCAACCTGCTCCTATGTGTCAACAAATGCAAACATGGTTGTAGGGTTAAAAAGCTTGCTTCCCAACCATGTGGTCTTAGGTTCAGTTCCACTGCGTGACATGTTAGGCAAGTGTCTTTTTCTATAACCTTGAGTCAACCAAAGCCTTGTAAATGGATTTAGAATACAGAAACTGAAAGAAGCCCGTCGTTTATATACATGTGGTACTCCAGCATGACCGCAACCGCATGCTTGAAACGACTAAAAGAATAAAAGAATGTGTGTGCGCGTGCGCGTGCGTGTTTGTGCTTGTGCTATGTTTGTCCTCCGTCACCGCTTAACAACCAGTGTTGGCTTCTTTATGTCTCTGGAAATTAGCGGTTTGGTAAAAGAAACCGATAGAATAAGTAGGAGGCTTTTATAAAAAAAAAAAAAAAGTGCTGTGGTTGATTTATTCGACTAAACATGGCCGCAGTCCAATGACTTAAACAAGTGTTCAAGCTGGTCGCTAACAAAGTGACAAGACTTTTTGAGTTAAGAGAGTTCTCGGTGTTCGTAAATACGTGATTGAGTTGGTGTGTTGGTTGAACTGTCAATGCATACACCTAAGTGTGTGCATCTATTCACATAAGAATCTCACATGTATGTACGCCATTATTTAGTTTTATTTCAAGATTTCTTGCCAATAGAGAACGAGCCAGTTTCTAAGATCCAAGGCTCCTTCATTGTAATCTCAACATTAACAGGGTATTTTTGTATGTATGTATATGTGCAGATTTATATGTTTTGTTTTATGTTTGAATTCTCATGTATATAGTTACATGTCTAGACATGCTCATATATACTTAAATGATATGTATGTATGTATGTATGTATGTATGTATGTATGTTTGTATGTATGTATGTACGTACGTACGTATGTGTGTATGTATGTATGTATGTATGTATGTATGTATGTATTGTAAAATCCCAGTGAATTTTACTCTACTCTCATTATTGAGCACACCCATCAGTAGATATTTCATTTAAAATAAAAAGATCTATTTAATATTTATATACTTGAAAGGCGGCGGGCTGGTAGAAACGTTAGCACGCCGGGCGAAATGCTTAGCAGTATTTCGTCTTTCTTTATGTTCTGAGTTCAAATTCCGCCAGGGTCGACTTTGCCTTTCATCCTCACGGAGTAGATAAATTAAGTACCAGTTGCGTACTGGGGTCGATCTAATTGATTGGCCCCCTCCCCACAAAAAATTTCGTGCCTTGTGCCTAGAGTAGAAAAGAATATTCATATACTTGAGCGTACGTGTTTGTGTTTGTCATAGCCCCAAAATCTGACTAATGAACGAGAAGAAAACTAGATAGAGTGAGTAGTTATACGGGTCAATTAATTATAGCTTACTACATAACTACATCAAAACATGTCAGGAACGAAAATCAGTAGCAATCGTCACGTAAAGCGGTCTGTAAAAATATAAATAATAAAAGTGAAGGAACAACTTTAAGATATTTAGGTGTTATAGTTGAATGGATGAATGCTTTTACAACCCCACTTACCAACCTTATATAAAATTTTGAGTAAATATTATTTTCGCTTCATTGCAAATCATAACAGTGTGAACCGTGTGTGTGTGTGTGTGTGTGAACCGTGTGTGTGTGTGTGTGCGTGCACGCGTGTGATTGCGTGTGCTTGCTTGTGTACGTATAAGTACATATATACAGGGTGAATCAGGTTTTGAGGTCATTTACAGGAATTCAGTAAAAGACGCATAACTCATCAAAGAAAAGATATATTTGAAAAGAAATCGGTACAAATAATCTTGAGAATGCTTTTGTCACACCTATTTAATGAATCCACTGCTAACATCAACAGCTGCTTCGATACGGGGTCGGAAGCGTTGACATACCCGAATCAGATCTTTATCAATTTTTGGCATAGTGATGGTTGTGGCGGACTTGAGAGATTGCATGGTGCTATGGGAATGTTGATTGACCTCTCTTTCGACTACGCTCCATACATGGATTGAGGTCTGGAGAACTAGGAGGCCATGTGTCTGGGAGAACCTGATCATGGAGAGTGGTACGCATCCACACTTGGTTTACCCTAACCTTACGGGATGGTGCAAGTCATGTTGAAGACGTACAGTCTTTCGTTGCGTTCTCTATCTAGGGCTTCACATCTTTCTCCAACACCTCCGTGTAGACAGTGGTATTGACTCTTAAGCCTTGTAAAAAAAAAAAAAGTGCGGAGGCATAACATTTCCCTTGTTGATGACAACTCCCGGAACTATCACGGTAGCTAGGAACTTAATATGCAAGACCGTTTGAAGCTCATTAAGGCTTCTGCATAACCATCTATCGTTCCTTCGGTTTATGTTTTGGTCCTGATTGAAGTTTTTTCTC
>NC_068984.1:88581373-88584345 GCF_001194135.2 Octopus bimaculoides | reverse complement strand
TGATGCAAACAGGAAAAATAGGTTTCAAAATATGAGTATGTGCATATATTAATTAATATTTAGCAGAAGTAACAGAGTGACTCAAGTGCCAAGAGTTTCGTGCGTTGGTACTCAACAAAATAGTTTGAGAAATGCCAATCTAAGTGCTGAAAAGTTCACAGGCTGACTATGAAGGAGTAAGCTAGACCTGTGAAATATAACATGCGTTAATTTCGACTCCTCTTATTAGTACCTTCATTGTTTCTTTCCAGATAAACTGACATATGACTGTCCAAAGAAGACTTCAAAAGTAACTAGTTGCGACTTCTCTTGAAAATCGACAAAACATGGCATCGTGGTATTATCAAGTACTTGCAGAAAAGGGATTTAGCCCCTAAGCACGTTCATGCTGACATAGCTGCTACATTAGGGGATGACATTACAGCATTATCAACAGTGCACAAGAGGACAGCTGAATTTAGG
Organism: Octopus bimaculoides; assembly: GCF_001194135.2. Classification (NCBI taxonomy): domain Eukaryota; kingdom Metazoa; phylum Mollusca; class Cephalopoda; order Octopoda; family Octopodidae; genus Octopus; species Octopus bimaculoides. The sequence goes on along the minus strand of NC_068984.1, from coordinate 88,583,883 downwards.
ATGGAGAGGGAAAGTCTTAAAGATGACCCAAGGTTTGGACGTCTTGCTGCTGCCACCACCAAAGAAAACATTGCTTGTCTTCACCACAAGGTGATGGATAAGAGGTGGTCGACTATAAATCAAATCGCCAATGCTATTAGCATATCCTGTGAGAGAGATGAGAATGTTTTGTACAATGAATTTAGCATGACGAAAGTATCTGCTCGGTGGGTGCTGCGTCTTCTGACACCTGATCAAGAGTGTCTTCTGATACCTGATTAAGAGGAAGACCTAACATGTTTGAGGCAAATCCAGCTGGTTTCTGTCAACATTTCCTAACCCAGAATAAGTGTTGGCTTCATCACTTTGGGCCAGAGACAAAGAGAATGGAAACACCCCATTCTCAACTGCTGCAAAGAAGATCGAGGTCGTTTCATCTGCAAGGAAGGCGGTGGCCTCGGTTTTTTGAGGATGCAAAGAGCATTGTGTTTATTGACTATCTTCAATTGGGCCACACCTTCAATGTAGAATACTACGCCAACTTGCTGAGAATACTATGCCAATGAAAAGCTATCAAGACCAAACGGCTAGGAAAACTGACGAAAGGGGTCTTTCATCTCAGGACAATGCTCCAGCACATATGTCCTTGGTTTCAGTGGCTGCTGTGCGTGACTGTGGCTTTGAGCTACTTGATCAGCCTCCCTGTTCTCTTAATTTGGCCCCATCTAACTATCATCTGTTCCCCAACATGAAAAAATATTTGGCTAGGAACCAGTATCACATCATATCTGTTGTTGATGACTTTTTGATGAAAGTTTCTTGACCAATGGAATCCAAGCACTACAACACCAATGGAAGAAGTGTGTAGACCGCAAGGGTGTCTATATTGAAAAATAAACCTCATTTGGTTACATTCCATAAGAGTATTTTGGTAAGCCGACCCTCGTCTGTGTGTGTGTGGGTGTGTGTTTGTCTCTGTGTGTGTGTGTGTGTGTGTCTGTGTGTGTGTCTGTGTGTCTGTGTGTGTGTTTGTGTGTGTGTCTGTGCCTGTCTGTCTGTGTGTGCGTGCGCGCGTTTATGGAGGAATGTATGTATCCATGTATGTATGTATCCATGTATGTATGTATGCATGTATGTATGTATGCATGTACGTCCGTTCGTACGTACGTATGTATATAAGTATGTATGTACTCATGTATTTATGCTTTTGTACATGCGTGTATGTATGCATGCACGTACGTACGTATGTATGTACAGTGTTGGGCAGAGAGGACGGACGTTTTTGAAAAATTCACAAAATCATTAATTTTAGCTGCAAACAAATTTTATTGACATCAATGTGTTCGTATTGCATTAGCATTTGCCAAAATCAAGTGTGGAAACAACATCCATCATTTGGTGTCCATTTTCATTGATGCATTTCTGAAGGTACTCTTGAAAGTTGGCCCTCAGTCTCTCCAGCATTGCTCTGTCGATTTGGACGACTTCCATGCGAATAGCTTCCTTCAAATCGTCCAATGTACGGGGTTTATGCGCAAACACACTTGCCATGAGGTTTCTCAAAAGAAATAATCACACATGGACAAATCAGGGGATCGAAAGAGCCAAGGAATGTCAGCAAACCTGCAAATGAGGCGGTCACCGTAGAGAGAGCGAAGAGAATCCATTGATGCTCTGGCTGTGTGGGCCGTCGCCCTATCCTGCTGAAACCACACACGTCGAATTGGCATACATTTTCGTCGTAATTCAGACACAAAGAAGTTGTTTATCATCTCGATGTAACGCTCGGATTTCACAGTAACAGCATTTCCATTATTATCTTCAAAAAAGTAAGGACCAATGACGGCAGCTTTTCCAACCGCGCATCAGACCGTCACTTTTGGGCTGTGCAGTGATCTTTCGTACGGTTCTCCCGGATTTTCAAGAGCCCAATAACACCAGTTCTGTTGATTAACCATGCCATTGAGATGAAAATGAAATTCATCACTCATTAAAAAAATAAGGTTGTCATTTGTCTCAAAAATTGCTTCCATCTGATGTGCGAAGTTAAGCCGCCGTGCATAGTGCCTTGGTTTCAACTGTTGCCCAATAACCATCTTGTACGGGTGGAAATGCAGGTTTTCATGTTAAATACACCTTACCGATCGATTACCGATACCAAATTCAGTGCAATGCCTCCAAGCAGAGCGATTCGGACTCTGTATCAAAGCTTATCTGACGCGTTCCACATTGTCCGGCGTCCGTACCGTTCGTGGCGCCTCCACCAGTCTCCTATTCATTAATGTACTCCGTGTACGAAGGGCATTCACCAAACGTAAGATTGTGTTACGGGTGGGAACAGCCTGATTTTTGTGAATGTGGCGCCGAAACTCACGCTGAACTGCTGTGACAGACTCGTTATTCTTCACGTAACTGTCGGAGGCAAACACGCGATGTTCTATCGTCCACAGCGCCATGGCTTGACCTGAAAAGAAAAAAAAATGTTAAGACACCACGGACCGAATGGTACCTGTCGGACATATGTTCTCCCC
>NC_068984.1:88565390-88578983 GCF_001194135.2 Octopus bimaculoides | reverse complement strand
TTCCCTTAGCTTGAATAATTGCTTCAATGCACTTGGGAAGAGATGCATACAAATCCTTCACCATCTTCACAGGTATGAGAATGCCATTTTTTGTGGCTGAGCTCCCACAACTCTTCAAGATTGTGTGAATTCTTCTCTTACTCCCAAACTTCACTGTGTGTGTCTGTGTCTGACAGTTTTCGTTTTGCTTTCCTGGAGGCCTTCTGACAAATTCTTGCTTATTAGAAGGGGACACATCAAAAGTGATGGTTCAAGAAAGTTGGTTAAAATTGACGGTAACTTGAATAGTGCCAAATACATGCAGTTGCTGAAGGACAATTTGATACCAGACTTGGATGCAGGTGAGATTTTTCAGCATGACGGAGCTCCATGCCACAGATCACATGCAACACAACAGAGTGTGGCTGATGAAAGTGTTACCATATTAAAAGATTGGCCAGCTCAGAGCCTTGACTTAAATATAATCGAGCAAGTGTAGACAGAACTAAAGAGAAGAGTCCGTGAGAATAATCCATGCAATCTTTGAAGAGTTGTGGGAGCTCAGCCACTGAGAATGGTATCTCAAACCTGTGAAGATGATGAAGGATTTGTGCACATTGTAGCAATTACTCAAGCTAAGGCAAGCCACACGAAATATTAACAATGTACAGTAACTTCTTGAAATGAACATTATGTAATATATTTCCATTATAGACATTTTTCTGTTTTAAAAGACTGTATCTTGATTGGTTTATGTGAGGTAGCAGAAAACTTTTGCACAGCCAATTTTGGTGGCTGTCTCATCTTGTAGAGAGGAAATCAATGCAATTCCACCTGAGCTGACATGGAGGGTCATGGAGAACCTCCGGGAATGACTCCATCAACAACAGCTGCCATTTGTCTGATTTTTTGTGTGCTTTTTAGAAATATAATCAGTTTTTTCCGAGATAGTTGTGTTCTTTTTTTATATCCATTCAAAATGTGAAAGATCTATATACCCCACCCTGTATATATACATACATATATATATACACACACACACACACACACACATATATATTATAAATATACATACACACATACATATATATATATATATAATCCAAGAAAGTTAGGGGTTGTGAATCCAACCCACTAAGGGATAATATCTATCCAGTATACTGTGGAAGGATACCCAATTATTATTACACTAGTGTTTTTACCAAGTGCAATAAATAGGTGCAGGTAAAAGGATATTTTACCCTATATATATATATATATATATATATAACTAAATGACAAGGGAGCAAGAATTAAGTAATCATTACATTATATTGAGTTCTAATACTAGGTTATCAATATCACTATGCCCAAGCAAAATTTTATATACAGAGTGGGTGGAAAGTAACTAGGCATCAGAAATTATTTATAGAATTTTTAGTATCACTGAAGTCATGACGAGAATATCTTTTAAACAGACAACACTAATGGGGATTTATTTCCTTATTGTCTTATTTCTTATTTTCCAGATGACCAGTCGCTTGACTGTTCAGGAGCAAGCTAAGATAGCAGCACACTATGAAGTGTGAAATTCTGTTGTTTTGTTTCAGAGATGGTGGCATGCATGGAAAAGTAAGCATGCAACACTATGTCCAGAGATTATAAAAAGTTGTCATGCAAAGCTGATGACCACAGGTTCTGTGAACGATGCAAGAAGTAGCCATCCAAACACATCCCAATCAGCGGAGAACGTGGCAACAGTGCAGGAGATGTTTAATTGTGCAGCCCTCAAAAATCAACACATCAAGCAGTTTGTAAAAGTGGACTAACAAGACACACAATATGTTTGGGGTTGTATAAAGAATTGAATTTCCATCCATGGAAACCCCATTACATGCACGAGCTAAAACGTGAAGACTGTGACCACAGAATGGAATATGGAGAGTTAATGCTAGGTTGTGTTTTTTACATGCTCAGTTTTGCTTTTTATATGCTAGGAGTGCTTTTTATGTAGCACCAGCAATGGCAAGGTCAGTTTTGGCATGATTTTTACAGCTAGATACCCTTCCAAATGCCAACCACTTTACATGACTCTCCTTGTCATCTCAGGGAGGAATTGTGTCAATTTCCTCTCTGATCCTTTCCTTTAAATCCTCAGGTGTTCAAGAACAACATCAGAAAACCTTTTCATTTAAGTATCCCCAAAGGAAAAAGTCACAAGGACTTAAATCCAGTGACCTTGCCGGCCACCCTATGTCTCCCCATAAATAGATCAAACACCCAGGAAATATTTCCCCCAACACTCCAACTGAACATCATGCAGTGTATATATGTATATGAATGACAGGCTTCTTTCCATTTTTGTTTATCATATCCAGATTTAGAAGTTTTTGGTGACCATGAAAATATGCTGTATGGCATTGTAAAATAAAACGAAATAAATTTTGAGGATGTACTAGTCTCTATATTCTCTGCCATTATAATGCTACCATCCAGTGAAGCAAACATGGAATTGTCAGTCAGGAATTTACAGCATGAGTGACAAGTCCTAGTAGTCATAGATGTTAAAGACTAATTGATGCAGTTAGCTTTAACCGGGAGCAAATCAGAGATACTGCAGTATCCACCCAGTTAATATATCCCTCTAAACTCACTTATGTATAAATATATTGGCGGTGCTCCAACATGGCCACAGCCTTAGGCTTGAAACATGTAAAAGAATATATATATATATATATATATATATGTATATATTTCTAGCTGTAGAAACCATGTCAAATCAGACTGGAACCTGGTGCAGCTCTCTGGCTCATCAGCTCTAGTCAAACCATCTAACCTATGCCAGCATGGAGAGTAGACGTTAAATGATGATGATGGTCATTGAGCAGTATATTGCTAGTTATGGCATGTACATAATCAGAATGGTATTATTTGACTGCTGCACTTAGGTAAAAGCCTCTTTTATACTAGAGATACGTATGTTGCTTGGTGTTGGTGAAAAGAAATGAAATGAAGTACGGTGAAAAATTGTACATTTTTCTGAGGAAAAGAATAGCTATCTCCCATGGATTGGTTGAAGCCATGGCTGAAGCTCATAAACTGTGGTTATGTGTAGGTGAAGCGCATAGCCTGTTTGTATATATGTATGTATGTACGCATTCATGTCCCTTGTCCCAGGATAAACCTGACAACATTGTGAAAACAAATTTTCACTCATGATGGCAGCATCTAAAAATTTGCTTTTTGTGTTGAGAAAAGTACCCGGATTATGTGAATTTTTAAGAATGACTCACCGCCAAGAGTCTGCATCATCTACTTCCATTCAGATATGGCTCAGATTGTTCCACAACCATTCTGACTAGTTATATGCTATAACTAGTAATACACTTCTCAATGATATGTAAAAAAAAAATTAACCACCCTATAACTCATTTTGTGGGGTTTTTTCTTATTTATGGACAACAAACTGATAATTTACAGGCTCCCTGTGTCACAGAGTATATTACAATAGGTCACCACATGGTTTTGTTTTATAGTAGCTTCTCTGGCTATGCATTTATCATAGTCATAAAAAGACTTGCATTATATTCCCTTTGCAGATATGAAAATATACAACCTTGGATACTCAACCATGTACATACTCACACCAACAAACTCTACACAAGGATGCTTCTAGAGAAAACCATCACACCAAGCAGCATCCTGTAAATTTTAAGTTATAGTAAATATTCTGTTGGGCAGTACACTTAATTCGACATAGTTAAGAATTTCTATCTTACAAGATTTGAATAATTTCTAGTGAATCTTTCTTGGCTATTTCTACAAGTACAGTGTGAAAATTATGCTTTGCTGATGAGATCAGAATAATATTGAAACATCTCCAGAGTTGAGTAAATTCTTGCCTGATAAATACAAGTAATTTTAGTCACTGATATTGTGTTTTGCCTCACTAAAAATATATTTCTAGTTAGATTTTTAACATTCCTTGCATTAAATATAACTCTGGCATTTCAGAATGCATCTAAATGTTGATGAAAGGCACCACATCATTTAAAAATTTCACTGCTTATATGTTAGCATCAGCTTTAGTCACACATATACACAGCAATAACACCAACAGTTTGGAGGGTATTTCTTTCTTCTGAGTTAACCCTGATCAAGAAAGCCTACGATCAAATCCTTTCTATCTCTGTCTTTTTGTATATTAGGACTTATTGTTCAAAGTATTTCTGTTAGAAATACTAGGCAAATATTTGATACCACATTTTTTTCCTTAATAAACAAAATTCTTTATTCCTAATTTATCCCTTTTGTTACCATATTTCTGTTGAAGTATACTGCCTTTGTTTTGATTAATTTTGAAAATAACAAAGAATATAGTAAAATAACTGTCATTAATATGCAAATGTCTGGAACACAAATTAACATGAAATTTAGATTTCTTTAAATCAAGAAATTTGTATCAGAGCCAAGGGCAACTCAGACAAGTTGGTATCAAAAGGGCTTAGCAAAAGTTCTCTTAAAAGCTGTGGCCTTTGATGAATTCTTAATGTTATGTTATCATCAAAGAGTTCATTATTAGTCATTGGTAATTTATTAAATGGAACTTCCAGATTATAACTGGTTGTTTGAATCACTTCAATGATAGAATTTGCAGAGTTCATTTTTCTATAAAGTCCTATGTTGTTGCAATTAAATGACTTTGTGCATAAACATTGTAAACTTAGAGAATACAAGTTAGTGGTGGTTTAGGCATACAGAAATAAACAAGAGATGTGACAAAGAAAAGAATGAACCAATAAAGAAAACAAGCAAAGAATACTAGTTCAATTTATAACAGCAGGATAAAAGAAAAGACAACAGAAAGCAAAATTAATTAAGCATTAACTTTATACAACTCTAGGGTTGACAATGGTGATGATATTGATGTACTGGAATGTGCTGCATGCATGTATGTGGGGCAGAAAGAAAAAATTAGAGACACACTATTTCAAAATTCAGTTTATATCCTGAAGAAACCTTTTCGTTTAATATATTACTATATAAAACTTGGTTAAATTATTCATGATACATAGCAATTGTTTTTCATGTCTTTATTTTGCAGATGCATTTGATACATTTCTAGAAATTCTAAACACTTTTTTTATTGTTTATAAAGTGCCCAAAATATCTAAAATAAATATATTAGCATGTTATCTGGAAGTTGTATTGAATTGCATAAAGTAGGCAGCTGTTGGAGGGTTAGTATACACTTCTTTACTTAAAAACTCTTGATGAGCTTTCTGTTCTTGAGCAAGTCTTCGGTTCTCATCTGCTAGCTGTTGAAGACAATCCCTCTGGTTCCGATTTAGTTCTCGTTCTACAAGTATACCAGATCTGGCCTGTGCTACTCGAATATTATCCCAGTTTTTGTTTAGTTTTTCTTCTTCGTCTCTCTTTCTCTGCAATCAAAATATTGAAAACATAATGGTTGAAAATTATTTTCATTCAAAAATATTCTTACAAACAAATACAACAAACTGGTGAAGGCTGATCTAAGGACCTCATGGAAGACATGATGGAGGACCAGGATGATTGGCAATATGCAGTCCTCAAAAAGCCCCACCTACCTTGGTGCAACTGAGATCCTGATACATCACTGCCACTGAACCCATCACTCAATTTCTTCCCATCATCTCCCTACATTATTCTGCTACTGTAATTAAATGTGAGCAGAACTGCATGCTTCAGTTTTCCCCTGATACCACTTATCCTTATTATCAGTAAACATTTCTTTTGTTGACATCTTTCATTCTTACTACTGTCTTCTTCACCCACATTTTACATTGATCGGCTTCCTGAACTATCAAATTACCCCACCTCCACCTCTATATGTTTCTCCTCTCCATTAACTATGCCTGCCCCACACTCTTAAAACCTACCTAATCACATGTCATCATTCCTCCTCTCTCTCTCTCTCTCTCTTATTCCTTCTCCTTCCTTGTATACTGTATTATTATTATGGCAATAAACACAAAAAACAATGAATTAATGAAGTACATAATAACACAAACATTATACCAAAAGATTTTGTCGCACCCACATTCTCCCTACCTGCACACATACAAATCATTCAAAAAACACATGCACACACTTAAAAACCCACTTCCCATAGGAAATCAGAGATTTTCTAGGGAATATCACCAAGAGAACTCCTGGTGATTTACTGTTGGAAACACCCCAAGCTAACAGGAGGAGTGGGCAATCTGCCTCTCCAAACAAAACCAAGTAAGTTTTCCTTTTCTTTCTTTTTCCGACAACATGGTCATGTACAGAATAGGCAGCATGAATGTACTTGATCTGGGGTCACCTTGGATGCGGGGTCACCTGTTCAATAACCCAGGGCATGGGTGCTGGACAGACAGACACACCTCCAGATGGACAAAAACTGAGATAAGATAATGAACAGAGTGACTACTCTCACCCAGAAATGGACTGAGAGAAAGCTATCCCTGAAATGTCAGGCAGAGGTAGCTAACATGTATATCACATCTGTCATCTACTATCGCCTGACCGTCATGCCTTGGCCTGGACACCGTCTGATTATGCTGGAGCATATACTCTTCCACTTCTTGTGGAAGGAACACATGCCAGTGGTCAGGCAGTCTATCTGCTGTCAACACCCGTTGACTGGTTGCCAGGCCATGCCGTGGTTGATGATGTGCAGACATGCGCTGAGGCTATGACATCTCCAGTGCTTCCTTGATGGTGAACAGATGTGGTCACCATTTGCCAGTCATATTTCTGCAGCTAGTTTCTTTAATGGAGCTGCAGTCCTGGGTAAAACAGAGACCGAGGGGAAGCATTTGGAAAGTGGAATGTCTTCAAGCACTCACAGCCCCCATTCAATTGGACACTACAATAGGTAGAGTGTCTACTTTAGCTTTTTATAGATGATTAGTGGAGAAAAGGTGTGACAACATTCTTGACGAAACCTTAGATGTCGAAGATCAACTAGCTGCTCTTTTCTGGAGAATTTTCGGCCCGGAACTGATGGATAATTTGCAAAACCCTCTGGTCTAACAGTGCTACAGGGGAGCTTTGCCTGTTCAAGATAAACTTTACAGGCACAGAAGTGCCATCATCTAAGCATGTCCAAGATGCACATAGGACAACAAGACAGTCCTGCATGCACTCATCCAGTGTTGCTGACCTGTGGGTTTATGTCGAACACCTGCTGTCACACGTAGGGATGGATCCAACTGCCAAATGACTCCATCGTGAAGATTACTCCACTGCCTTCCTTTAACTGAAAAGAAAAGGCTGTGTTTATATGCCTGGTGGCCATGGCGAAAGAGGTTGTATGGTGGACAAGATTGTAGGGGCTGAAGACAAGCACTTTTCTCTTTGGTCAATCACTGATCAATTTCTTCAAGTTTCACTTGAAAAGGAAAATAAGGATAGAGAGGGAAGCATTGTCTTCTAGCCAATTTGTTGAAAGGTGGATGAAAGTCATAAGAATGGTGTGGGTGAATGGGCCTGCTCTGAGCATATGCCTTTAGTTGAAAAAAAAAAAGAAAAAGAAAGCAAAAAAAGACACCTGCCCCAAAAGTCAGGGCACCCATGATTTTTTTATGTGGTTTTCCCCATGAGCAGCCCTTGAACGTTTCCGCCCTATTGAGGATCACACATTGATTTTTTAAAATTTTGTCCTGTTTACATGCAAAACCTTCACAACAAACAGTCTCACACACATTCTTTGTTTTGTACTGTACTGTCCATAATATTTTTCTTAATGTAAACCCTAATGTTAATAAAGAAATCATTATTATTATTCAGTAGCTTTATTTTTGTCATGTGCTTTCACTGCACTACCGAGTGCAGCTCTGTGTGCCTTGGGTGTGTGCTGTGATTTGTTGTGATGCTCTTATTTTTACTGTATTGAAAGTGTTTTACGTAGGATGTGTGCGGTGCCTAGTAATGCTATTTTCTGTATGTTATATATACTTGTTAGTCCTGGTGTTTTTGTTATGTATTTGTCTGAATGTCTTTTATCATACCTAATGCACCTACTGATAGGAATTGTTTCTGTTTTTAGACTCCACATTCAAGTTACCTCTATTTCCAGATCTTTGTATTTTTAATATCATTATTATTATGACTAGGACGTTGCCTGTCGATGCACTACTGGTAAAAGTATTTGTTATACCTTCATAAATTGTTCAAAGTAAAAGTCTTTTCTTTAAAGTTTTTGTTTGTCTTTATGTTGAAAGATACAAACACACACACACAACGAAAACAAAAAACCATATATATCATATACTTATACATACAGTCTTTTTTTGAAATGTGATGCACTGTGTTGACAGACTTACACATAAAATTCCTGCATTTATTTTAAATCAAAATGTGTCGGTTACTATGGTGACAACACTACCTTTCCTACCTACCTGATTGTCTATATAGCTATCTCTCTAACTACCTATCTATCTGTCTATATATCTATTTCTCTCTCTCTCTCTCTCTCTCTCTCTCACTGTATTTCTCTCTCTCAAAACAATGGTCAACTTTGCTTTTCATCCTTTCAGGGTCAATAAATTAAGTACCAGTCAAGTATTGGGGTTGATGTGATCAATTTACCCCTTCCCACATATTTCAGACCCTATGCCTATAGTAGAAAGAATTATTATTATTATCATTATTATTATTGACTCAAACTTGTTCATAAACTTGGTAGAATTTATGTGGGTAGTGGGTTACTACCTGTAAGCTTAGGTTTTCACAATCTTTCAATAGTCTTTCAAATGCTTAAGACTCTACTGACAATCTTTCTTGTCCCTAATAGGCAAACTTTTTGTAGAAGCTCTACAGGACATTCTATTCCAATCTCCTTCAACCATTTGTCTATATCTTTACTTACTGTTCCCAATGCATTAATTATTACAGGCACAACCTTAATAATTTTCATATTCCAAATTCTTACAATTTCAAATTTTAAGGGATTGTATTTTTTTTTTTGTGTGTGTGTGTTTCATCTTCTTTCTTTACAATCCTGATATCAAACGGACATGATGAATCAATTAGTAGGCAACTTCACGCTTCCTTGTCTGTTACTGATATGGCTGATCTATTATTTTCTAGCTTTTTGTTTATTTGAATAGGAGAGTCCCACAAAATCTTACAATTCTCCAACTCCAGCACTCTTTTGACCCAATGTTCATACCATGTGCCCCCAAAACTTCTAGTGCAAAACTTTCACAACTAGGTCATGCCTCCATTTCTTATATCCTTCCTGCACCAACTAGGGGCATTCTGCAACAATGTGTGCTACTGTCTTGTTCCAAGTTCCACAGATTCTACATTTTTCCGACACATTCTCCCCACATACATTTTTCCTCAAGTTGTTTGTTTTTATCATTTGATCCTGAGCTACTATAATTAGGCTCTCTGTTTCTTTTTTTAACCAAACCCAGGATTATGTTCTACATACATCTACAGTTTTCCTTTCATCCTTTCAGGGTTGATGAAATAAATTCCAGTCAAGTGCTGCAGTGGATGTAATCGACTTCCCCCTCCCCTCAAAAATTGCTGGTCCTGTGCCAGGATTTGAAATCCTCATTATTATTACTATTCTGCTGCTCTTCGTCCTCCCACCTTTTTTCTGCACTGTCAATTATCTCCTTTCACCTACTTCCCCACCCCCAAATCATGTGCATCACTAGTTAATCTTCAACTCTACCCAATTTCTACAGTTGTCACCTACTCTTCCCTACTTATCCCTCAACACTTGTTCTTCATTATATTCACCCTCTCACCCATTCCCTATTTCTAAACATCTCTCATACACTCATGCAACATTTATGCATCCCACTTTCTGTTCATTTGTCCTCACTCACTTCTGCTCATCTCATACCATGAGGGTCTCCCCTAATACCTCATCGGCACTATTTTTATCTCTTTCCAGTGCCATCCTGTAGCCACATATTTCCTCTACAGCAAAAAAGCTTTGAGGCGATTGAACAAGAGTTTATTTGATATTACATAAGACCTGAACATTTTCATAGAAATTATGTCAACTAGGTATTGAATACAAAAGAAAATAATTTACATAAGTACTTTGCAAAGCCACAGCATAGAGAGACTGACTGGAGAATATAATCAAATGTAATGGGCTTGAAGTTACACTGTCATAACTGATTTATAAAGAAAGGATCCTTTTTATCAAGTCTGTTGTATCATTGAGAAATTCTATAGAAAATGCCTATGAAAGAAAGCACCCTAGCATAAAGGTTTAAAAGGATCATGTGAAGCACAAAGCCTTATTTTATTTGAGGTTAGAGCTATGGTTTCAAGTTTTGTCAAAGAGAGACCTTGTGAAGAGCAGAAGGAAAATAGTGAAAACTTATATAAAGAACTCAAAGAAACTTAAAGATAAATTATGATATTTTAATGGAAGACTAAATAGAAGCTTTTAAAAAAAGTCTAAAAAAACTATCAATGATTAGCTGCAGAGTTAAAAGACAGCCAGCACATAACATTAATGTATTTTGTTGGAGAGTATAAATGCATGTACTGAAAGATGAAATGCAGTTAAATTTAAATTAGACACTTCTTTAAAGACATTTGTTCATTGTTGTGCAAGAAAAATTTATCTTAACATTGGTTTCAAATACTGGTACAAAAGCAAGCAATTTAGGGGAAATGGTAAGTAGATTACATCAACCCCAATGCTCAACTGGTACTTATTTTATTGACCCTGAAAGGATGAAAGGCAAAGCCAATCACAACAGAATTTGAATTCACAATGTGAAGAAGAATGAAATGCCACTAAGCATTTCGCCTGGCATGCTAACGATTTTCCCACTTCACCAACAGATCAAAATTCCTTGTTAATTTGTGAACCATTTACTAACCATTCTTCATTTGCACCACTCCTGTATGCAGAGGTATAGCCAGGTTCTATTGTTAAGGGGAGCAAACACATTAAAAGAAAAAAGGTGCAGTCTCACACATACCAAACAATTTTTAACTCGTTTCTCTTGTATTACATGAAATATTTCATTAGCTATGAAATACATAATTGTATTCTACATTTATTAATTTCATGTTTCAGTAACAGTGTCATTATGTATGAAACTTACAACTACTGATATAGCTAACTAAAGAGTTTTAAGAAATTGTTGAAAAGGCGTCAATTTTGTAAAATGTGCTGTGGTGGTGGGGTTGATTGCTCCCTTTGCTACCCTATTAGCTATGCCACTGACTATAGTTCCAGGACAACTGGATAACAGCCAAATAAGGTGGCAGTGTAATAGGACAACAACTAACTTGACCAACTAACAGCAAGTGTCAAGACCACTGGAGGTTAGTCAGAGAAGGGTATAAATTGTTGTTTAATTGCCTAGTATAATTGATAAAGTAAAAAAAATATTCCAACCATAATCCATTTTTTTCTGTTTTTACCAAAGTGAATCTTGAAACGAAAAAATGTTGGAGTTATCATGGCTCAATCAGGGATGACCTGAAACTAAACAACACAGTAAAAACTATTATACCTCTTATTGACTGAACCCCAATGCCCCAGTCACTTTGGTTGCTAATTGGCCATGCTAAGTGTCATGCAGTTATACTGCCATCTAGTTAGTTGTCATCCAGAAAAAAAATGATGTGAGAAGAATTCAAAACATTTCCTTGACTACAAGCTCAACCAGAGATACCATCAAAATTTACTAAAATTACAATCAACTTTCGGGTAAAGTAAGAACAACTTTCTGCACTGCATGCTGATTAACATTAAAGCTTCAGCTACTCATCCTATTACAATAACTAAAATAAAATACTTGAATTTTTGCTTTGAGTTACTTTTGTTTTGACATGATTGACTGTCACCTAAAAACACTAAACTTGACTTGTCTATCCAGTAGATTTCAAACTAGTTTATATGTGCGACAGAGTAATAAAAAAAAGAAAGACAAAGAAAAAATAGAAAGCATTACCCTATTTTCAATACATTGTCGTTTTTGGGTATCTCGTATTTCTGCAAGTTGTTGTGGATTCATGCCTTTCCATCTGTCTGGAATTACACGATGGACCCCAAAACCACTTTGGGCTACAACAGGGTTTTCTGTGAGAATATCTCCATGTATGCAATTAGCTATTTCAGTAGCATTATCATCTTCATCTTGTTGCTTTTTCAAGCGTTCTTTTTCTTTTCTTTCATTCATCTAGAAAAAAAAAAGGACAGTTATAAATATAATTAACAATAAAAATTGTTTAAATGATAACACTTTCTTATTTTATATTTCTCTTTCAGAAAACAATTTTTTAATAATTCTTTTTTTCTGTTTTTCATGTGATGTATTGGAGAAAGAAAGAAAGAAAAAAGAAAGAGAGAGAGAGAAACTAGTCACTAGATGGCCTTACAAAGCTTGTAATGATCAGTTTAAAACAACAATCCAACAGAAACTGAATTATGGCTTAATTGACATCACCATATGTCAAGTTTATTGGAAGACCAAATAATTTGGTTATCAAAGGAAGCTCAAAACTCTCCAAATATATAAACTGAGTAAAGTAAGATTTTAGAAATTCATAGCGAGATCTATATTTCTTTATCTTGCCAGGTTTCATTCAATGATGTATCTTCAGTTAAAACTGATGTAGCAAATATGAATCTTTGGATGTGAGATTGTTAATCAGAGGATCAATAGTTTGTATCTCATTGATGACAGCCAGGAAAACAATTTGTTCCTAGCAGGGTCACTAAACTATCTCTGACCTAATTCACCTATTCGTAAAATAGGTACAGCATAGATGTGCATTTCACTGCCATAGGCAACATCATTAATATTGGATAAGTATTTTATTAGTTTACGGAGCTAAGCTATAAACTCCAGAGGGTATTTTGTGTAGAAAGAGAAAAATATTTCCCCATCTAATAAAGAGTAAAAAGTTCAATAAATTTCATGAACTTCAAAATCTTCTGGTAAAAGAGGTGGATAAAAAGACAAAAGAAAGAAGAATGAAGTTAAGTAGGAAAAGTTTAAATGGTTTGTTGCTACATATATATATATATATATATATATATATATATATATATATAGCACTGGATTAACAATTAAGCAAAATAAGTACATGCTTAGGGCATCAAAGAAATGGTAAATGGTTTATGGCACAAAAAAAAATTACTTTAAACTTGCTAAAGTTATATTTGAAGTGGTTTATATGATTGAAGATATAATTTTGAAGTGTTCATGGTGTCATAGTGACATCATATATGACTGACCAATCAAAACAAGACAGACAGAGTTAATGATTTATTCATGTGTAGCTGTGTATTGTCTACTAGTCAGTTTTAGACTGTGGCCATGCTGGAGTACCGCCTTTAGACGAGCAAATCGACCCCATGACTTATCCGTTGTAAGCTTAGTAATTTTTCTAGTACTTATTCTATCAGTCTCTTTTGCCAAACCGCTACGGGGACATAAATACACCAGCATAAGTCGTCAAGCGATTTTGGGGGGACAAACACAAAATCACAAACATATACACACATACATATATATGTATATACATATATACGATGGGCTTCTTTCAGCTTCCGTCTACCAAATCCACTCACAAGGCTTTGGTCGGCCCAAGGCTATAGTAGAAGAC
>NC_068984.1:88565220-88565380 GCF_001194135.2 Octopus bimaculoides | reverse complement strand
ACCAAATCCACTCACAAGGCTTTGGTCGGCCCAAGGCTATAGTAGAAGACACTTGCCCAAGATGCCACGCAGTGGGACTGAACCCGGAACCATGTAGTTTGTAAGCAAGCAACTTACTACACAACCACTCCTACGCCTATATATATATATATATATATAT
>NC_068984.1:88551573-88563104 GCF_001194135.2 Octopus bimaculoides | reverse complement strand
TACATTTTTTTTTTACCGAAAAGGCTTCTCTCATGGTTATAAAAATTAAACTGATAGCATTGTAGTTGTGGGTAGGCCCCACTGCCTAGTCTCCTGGCAACCAATATTTTTAGACCCAGTCCACCACTGGTTATATATATATATATATATATATATATATATAACTTAAAATGCCTGACTATAATTTAGTGCTTTAGTCTGTAATTAGCTGGACAAGACTAAAAGGTAAATAATTTTCAAGAATTATAAACAATCCAAATATTGAAATACATCAACTCCTACATTCAAGCTCTTATCTATAGAGTGAACTTCTTCCTAAAAGAAATCACAAATAATCATGCCCACTTCAGACAAACATTTAACCTAATGGGTTTGATACTTTTCTAACAATTTGTGTTTGTTTGTGTAGAGGTGAAATGGATCTCTACCCAACCACTAATTAGTCAGCAATGAGGTAGAAGTAATACCTTTTGTCAGGGAAGTATCTTAATACAAAGTAGAATTGTGTGTTTTGCCTGGAGTGAATAACACTTAAGTTTAAAAAAGGTGAAAATGAATGTGAAGTATAGACATTATCAAGGTGGTACCCCAGCATGCTGCAGTCTAATACTGAAACAAGTAAAATTATAGAAAAAGATAAAAACGATTTTTCAAATAAGAACGTAAGGGGATAGAACTCAGCATAAACGAGAGGATGCTGAAAAGTTCCTGGCTTTAAAGGTATTGCGAAAGGCCAAGAACCTTCCAAGATCATTTACTGGGTTTAGAAAAACTGAATGACCACTGTAATAAGTGTGTGAATCTGAGAGGGAAATATGTTCAATAAAATCATAATTAACTGATCCTCCTGTATTTTCTTTTACCCAAAACCAAGAACTTTTCAGCACCCCCTTACCAAATTCTCTAATAGTTAAAATTTTACAAAAATAAAAATGAAAAATATCCTGAAATCATTATAGAGTCTTTACGATACCATCAAATGCTTCATTTTCATGTCATGTATTGAAGGAAAGTCAGCCAATCAGAAGCTATTGATTATGGCTGGAAATTACAGATATGAAGAGTGATATGAAGTGAAAATGGCTGAGCTGAGAATTAAACCAGTATCACAGACTCAGCCTGAAAGAAGCTTACTACCATCCTCATAGAATTTCAAAACATACATCCACTTTTTTGAAATAAATAAATGAATTAATAGAAAATTAAGATTTTGATTACAAGAGCAAGATTAAAATCACTGGTTGCTCTGTCAATATTCATTTTGCACAATCTCTCAGCCTCCTCAAGTCTGATAAGTCTTTCATCCAATTCTTGACGCTTCAAATCATGAAGATGGTTTGCTTCTTTCAGATTTTCCTGAGCCCTCCTCTTATCCTGAATTTGCTGGATTAACCACTCTCGCATCTGTTCTTTTTGAAACTGATTACGAGATGGATTGTTCAGATCTTCACCATCAAACTTCTGTAAACTAGATGCTGTACATTTAGGATCATCATCAAACATTCGATTTGGTAAGGTCTTCTTTAGTCTATCTGGGTCATTCAAGTCAAATTCTCGGCGATGACCAGCTTGCTGATGCAACATACGATATTCATTGAGCCTCTTGTTCAGTTCCCGTATATCCTCATTCTGTCGCATTTCCAACAACTGGCCAATTTTAGAATTCCTTACAGTATCTGAATCTAAAGAGAAAACATTGATAAAAAAATAATCTTAGATCAATAAAAGAAAACAACATTATATTATCACCTTGGGAACAACATATAAATAATTAAGATTCTTAGTTGATACAATTTCAAAAAAAAAATCATTTAAAACAGGAAATATTTGAAGACATTTGCAGATGAGACATTTGCAGATGAGACATTTGCAGATGAGACATTTTGTCAACTGTGAAACAAAAGCATCTAATTAACGGCAAAATCACATTTTCATTAACAAATAAATATTTTTTTAAAAATAAGAATAAGAATCTGGATGACAGTTGAGTAGAGTCAATACAAAATTTAAGTTCAAGAAGAACAGAGTTACTAACTAAATGCATCCTCTCTTCGCCTCTCATCTTCTTCTTGAGCCTTCTTCTCTAGAACCTGTTGATCAATGGCATCCACATCTAACTGTAACAATATAAGAGAAACAATATAAAGTGTATGGCTTGGAAAAATGAAATGAAAATACACAAGAACCATAAAACCTTAAGAATGAATTTATAGATGAAAGATATGACTTATTAAACGTTATTGACACTGCTCCATGTTTTATAACAAATGAAAATAAATGAAAGACAATTCTCCTTATTGAATATAATTAAAGACATTTTGTTTTATTAATTCATTGATTTTATGTCAAATACACAAGGTCAGATCTCACCATTGTTCACACATTACTTTTCAATTTTTAGTAGTTGTGATCAAAGTTTGTGTTAACTTCAAATTAAGAAAAAAGTTTGCAAAAGCAGTTCTCGAAATTAAATTTCTATTCATTGTCAAAATACTTTTAAAACCAATAATTCTTGTTAGAATTAGATTATGTAACTCAGTACCTCTTTAGAGAACATTGTTCAGATGCCAGTAAATTTAATATGGATTTAAATATTAATTTACATACATAAAATGTCCATAGCAATGTGCTTTTGGTTTTCTACAGAAGACTTTATTTTTCTATTGCAGGTTAATGGCATCATTACACTACAGCACTTGCACATTGATTTATACAGAATAAACCTTAAATAATTTCTAGAAAAAGTTACCAACTCTACAAATATTTCCATATTTTAGTAGGATACAAAATATTTCTTTCTTAGTGCTATATTTCTGCTACTCGCTGCTGGCAATGTGTTACTACTAAATACTATCTTGCTCATATGAAATAAAACTAAAATTATAACTGTACAAATTCTATTCATTCATTTGTTCCTTTCTTTCATTTTCAGATTATACAATTTGAACACCATGTTAAAGCACAAGAAATATATAAAAATGAGCAAGTTTATCAATGATTATCATAATTTTTTTCCTACTATAGACACATGCCTGCAATTTTGAGGGTCAGGACTAATAGATTACATCAACCCCAGTGATCAAATGGTACTTATTTATCAAAATCAGAAGGATGAGAAATGGTATTAGAACTCAGAATGTAAAGCCAGAATAAATGCCACTATGCATTTTGTCTGGCATGCAAATGATTCTACCAGCTCACCGCCTTTTAATGAGCTTTATCATATTTTAAAGACTATTGAGTCTAAATTACCACCTTTATTAGAATTCGACCAAAACAATGAATGAGCAATATATTTCAGTGTAAAAGAGTTTAATTTTTCATTGAAATAAAACTCTATTTTTCAAGATCTATGTGAGGTGATACAGTTCTATATTTAAGAGATGAGGAATTATGTACATTATTTACATTTGACGGATATTTGTCCTCATCTTGTTTGTTGTTAACATGTTTCAGCTGATATACCCTCCAGCCTTCATCAGGTGTCTTGGGGAAATTTCCAGCCTGGGTTCTCATTCCTAAGGTATTTTTTGATGTTATTATTATTACTATTATTCAGATCACTGCCTGGAATTGAACTCGGAATCTTGGGGTTAGTAATGGAGTGAATTTTAAGGCTTATAAATCTAATATTTTCCTATCCTTCCTTAATACTGGTTCCCATATGCTACTCATATCTGCACTCGGTCTGCTTAGGTTTTGTGTCCTAGCATATGTGCTGCTTCTTTTAGTTTTTGTATTTTCCAGTGGTGTTCTCTGTCTATTATCTTAACTTCATCCCACAGGGGGAGGTGGTCTCCATTTTTCCATACATGATCGGTTATACCTGATTTATCAATATCTCCTCATGTCACAGCTTTGTGATGTTCGTCTACCCTTATTTTGAAGGGGCAGCATGTTTTGCCTTTTTATAACCCACCAGAGCTGCATGGGATGGAGTACACGCAGTCTTTGGTCATATTCTCTTCTATTGATGGTTTTACTCAAAGGAGATATTTGCAAAGTGTTGTATTACTTCTGAATACTGTCCTGATGTCATATCTTTTGTATCTTTTTGGAGAGGCCTTTCACATAGGGTAGACGGACTGTGGACAGTTTATTGGTTTCATCTTCTCCTTTCTTCATAATTGGAGTGGATAGTATGTTTTGGGGGAAGTTGTTGCTTAATAGATTGTTATTGAGCTTGATCATTTCTTTGTGGTGTGTCTCATGATCACTACTTATCTTCTTTGCTCAATGTTTTAGGCACTGAGCAATCCCTCTCTTTACACTGTATGGATGGTGGGAATTGAAGTTGAGGTATCGTAAAGTAAAGGCCGGCATGCGGTATGCGGATGTCCTGAATCCATACTTGGTACGTGTTATTAATACATCCAGGAATGCTAGCTGATTGTCTTTTTCCTTTTCCATTGTGAACTGTATGGATGGTTTTATTGAGTTCACATGATCTAACAGCACTTGAATATTTGTACACACATGCAGTTAAGCATCCCCTGTAGACAGTTTATTCCAGCCCATACCATGTGTTAAAAGCTAAACCAAAGTATATGGTTTTGGAAATTCAGGGGAGACAGGAGACTAACAGTGTTGATTCACATAAGCAGGATTTCGTCAAGTCTGTTCCCCTACCACCACATTCCTCTTCCTCTTCTGCCACACTCAAACAATCTACACATAAACATGACGCATTATCTAACGACAGTGCATTTCATATTGACAGAGTAATCAAAAGTGGAAGAAAAGTACATTGGCAAGCTAGATACACTCATGTATATCTTTATTATTACAAAAACACACACACACACAAATGTTTTCTTTTTATAGTATCCATGGAAAAAGAAAAAGAACTGCAGATTTTTGCATTTTCTATGAACTGTTTTCATTGTTACATGGACATTTTTTTCAAAAAGTTTTCAGTATTTAATGCATATTTTTCCCTTTTTCTTTTCATACTTGTGTTGGTTTTTCTTTTTTTCTGTAAATTCTGTTTTTACTGTTTCATTCTTACATTTCATGCAAAGAACTGAGAGGGGACTACTTGCAGCAGTGATTTGAAACCAAGTTGTTAAGTAGCCAGTCAGACATCACAATCAAACTATAGTAGTTTCACATAATTGGTCTGTTATGTATCCAATCAGCATCAAATCACCAGATGATTCAGTCTTCTAGAATCTTCTTGTGCTCTTAAAAAGATGGTTTTTGGTGGTAATTGCAGAATATTGAGGTAGCCACACCATGTGTCTCCATTCTCACCACATCTAGATGGTTAAGACAGATGGCTGATAGTAGACAAGAATTTTTGTTACCACAAATATAGTGCAATTATTTTCCAGTTGTGATTGCTGTATCAGTAAGTTTGTCATAAACTCCAAGCAGTATGTCTTTCTCTTTGAAAAGGACAAAAGAAGAAAAGCAATAGCACATTCTCTTTGTGATAATATTGCAACTAGGGCAATTGTCTGATGCATCAGTGTCAACTGTTAGCAAGATAGCATCAAGGCAAGCATTTTTGAAGTTGATTTTAATAATTTTGAAAGCATTTTCTCCATTCTTGAGGAACAGCACAAGAGTTTCATTTAATTAAAAGTTTTAATTCATCATAAAAATATCACTTCTCTATTTATCATCATCATTGTTTAACATCCATTTTCCATGCTGGCATGGGCTGGATAGTTTGACTGGGGATTGGCAAACCAGGAGACCGCATCAGGCTCCAATCTGATCTGGCAACGTCTCTACAGCTGGATGCCCTTCTTAACGCCAACCACTCTGAGAGTGTAGTGGGTGCTTTTTATGTGCCACCGACATGGGAGCCAGTCAGGCGGCACTGGCATCTGCTATGTTCAGATGGTGTTTTTTACGTGCTACCAGCACAGGATTCGGTCGGGGTGGGGTTGGCATCAACCACGTTCGGATGGTGCTTTGTACGTGCCACCGAAACAGGAAGCCAGTCAGGCGGCACTGAGAATGACCCACGCATGCATAGTGCTTATTGCATGCCACCAGCACAGGAGCTAGTCAGACGACACTGGCATCGGCTACAGCTACAATTTCCATTTGATTGTGATTGGATTTTGATTTTGATTTTACTTGACTCAATAGGTCTCCTCAAGCATGGCATGTTGCCCGACGATTCAAAGGTACTCTTTAAATAGGCTGGTTATGTGACACTGGGGTCAGCTGTGATCTCATTTTACTTGCTGGGTCTTCTCAATCACAGAATATCTCCAGAGGTCTCGGTCTTTCGTCATTGCCTTTGTGAGGCCCAATGTTCGAAGGTCATGCTTCACCACCTCATCCCATGTCTTACTAGGTCTCCCTCTTCCACAGGCTCCTTTCACTGTTAGGGAGTGACACTTCTTCACACAGCTCTGCTCATCCATATGTAGCACATGACCATACCAGCGCAGTCGTCTCTGTTGCATACCACATTTGATGCTTCTTATGCCTAACATTTCTCTCAGGGCAATTACACTCTGTTGTGTGTGCACACTGACATTACACATCCAGCGGATCATACTAGCTTCATTTCTTTCAAGCCTATGCATGTCTTCAACAGTCACAGCTCATGTTTCACTGCCATGTAGCATGGCAGTTCACACACATACATCATACAATCTACTTTTCACTCTGAGTGAGAGGCCCTTTGTCACCAGTATAGGTAAAAGCTTTCTGAACTTTGTCCAGGCTATTCTTATTCTAGTGACAATTCTCTCTGAGTATCCACCCCCACTACAAACTTGGTCACCTAGGTAGCGGAAGCTATCAACTACTTCTGGTTTCTTCACTTGGCATGTGATGGAATCAGTTTTCTGAGCCTCTGCGGTGTTTATTGCCCCAGTGCATCTGCCGCACACAAAAGCTATCTTCCTGGTTAACCTTCTTTGATGTTGCTGCACCTCTTATGCATCCATAGCTTACACTGGGTACATCTTATGGAGTTTCTACCTACACCTTTTCTACAGATCAAGCAGGACCATCTACCTGAAGGGGTTTGTGATGTGTTTGCCTTCCTACGTAGTAGGACTTTAATTTTTCTAGATTGACTCTATGGCCCTTCAATTGTAAACCTTTCTTCCACACCTGAAATTTCTTCTCTAGTTCTGGTAGTGATTCTGCTATGAGAGCAAGGTCATCAGCATAGAGGAGCTCCCAAGAGCAACCTGTCTTGAATTCCTCTGTTATTGCCTGGAGGACTATGATGAATAAGAGGGGGCTGAGGACTATGATGAATAAGAGGGGGCTGAGGACTGATTCTTAGTGAACCCCTACTTCTACCTGGAATTCTTCATTATACTCATTGCCAACGCTTGCCTTACTAACAGCATCCTTGTACTGCTCTTATTAACCACTCGTCAATCCCCAGTTTCTGCATCGCCCACCAGATTAGGGATTTGGGGGACCCTGTCAAAGGCTTTCTCCAAGTCAACAAAAGCGATGTATAGGGGTTTATGTTTGGCTAGGTATTTCTGCAGTTGCCGTACCAGGAATATAGCATCAGTGGTGCTTCTACCTGACACAAAACTGAACTGCATCTCATCGAAGCAGACACTCTCTCCCTAATTAGTTGGGCTATGACCCTCTCCATGACCTGTAAAAAAAAAACAAAAAAACTAGTACTTCTTAGAAGGCATTTAAGAGGATCAAATATTATTTTGTTGTCTTGAAAGCAATAACCAAGAAAATATTTGTGTTACCAAAAAAACACTTTTTGAAAAAATACAAAGCTATACTGAGATCTTCGATGTATGATAGAAATGCCATTCAAGTTCTGTGATGATCTTCTATAGAGCCATTACTGCAGGCAATGCTGTCATCTAAATATATTAGGTAGAGTCAGTATTATTTATAGACATAATTTGGTCCAATGTAATACTAATTTACAGAATTAAGGCATCAGCAATTAAATAATTTTGTTCATCAATTGTTAAAACATGCCACAGTATATGTAAGACAGTCTTGTGTACTGAGATTGAGAACTTGTAGTGGACTAAGTCTGAGAAAAGACATGTGAACAGATTACACCATGGCATGATAACTGACGCATTGAGAACAATGATAAAAACTTTGCATAATTTGAGGGAATTTGATATAAGTTTATAATTAAACTTTTAAATTTTTGTGTGAATCAAAGATCACTTCAAATTTAACTATTCCATATCAGTAAAAATGCTGCTCTGACATAAGAAATGGTGGATCTTGTTAAATTTCTTCCAACCACTTTTATTCACTTGATTGTTTTCAAGTTTTCTACACTGGCGTACTTTTGCATGCTGATAACCTGGGATGAATCATCACTTTCACTCAGCAATATAAAAACAAAATGAAACTAAGAGCAAGAGTGACTCCTTCCAAACATAACTTTTTCTCATGGAAAACAATGATAAAATGGAGGTGCCATGGCAGGAAATGGTTGCAACTTCTGCTATGTTGACAATGGAGGTAGTTGATTAATCAAAATTACATAGCTTTAAATGCTTGTAAGTTTTATATTATTAATTTCTAAAAAAAAAATTTTTTTAAAACATGATTGCATTTTTGTTTATAAAGTATTTTTAGATGAAAATTTGAAATGCTTCGAGTGAAAGAAATTTAACAAAATTCGAAAAGCTTAATAGAGTTTGCAAAACTGTAAAACAACCTAATCGAGCGATTTGGTACGGAGAGCTCAGGTTGTAATACGACAATAACAACAGCAACAATAATTGTTTCAAATTTTAACACGAGACCAACAAGTTCAGGGGGTGGGGTAAACCGATTATATCGACCCCAGTACCCAACTGGTTCTTATTTTATCGACCCTGGTAGAATGAAAGGCAAAGTCGACCTCAGCGGAATATGAACTCAGATTGTGACCCTCCTCATTTATTTTTCAACTGCTATCAACATTCATACTTTTGATGTTTTTCAATTGTCTTGAGGCTTAAAAGGCAGTGTAAGGACGGACTTTTAAAGGCTTGTGAGATTTGCTTCATACCGACCTTGCTAAAATATAAGGATACACGTTGCAACATGAGTACAAACACGTCAGTGACAGGCATTGGAAAGCATCAACAATGTATGAATGCTAACAGGGGCTGAGAAATCAATAAGAATGCATTTTTTTTTTTTTAGGGAGGCGGTCTGCATCTTGAGTTCTCCAATAGCGAGTAACTCGCTTCTATGGTGCCTTCTCTGATTAGGTAGTTTACATTGTCTCTGAAAACCATTTCTTATGTCAAAGCAGGATTTTACTTATACGCAATAGTTAAATTTTCAACCATCAGCAGATGTAATTTTTAATGGACATGGAGATAAGAAAGCGGAATATATGACCTTATAACAGCTGTTTCTGTCAATTTACGCACAATTTTTTTAACAAAAACATTGTCGTGACGTGATCTGTTCACAGGTACTTTCTAAAACTTAGGCTTTAGCGAGTTTTATATCATTTTATAATTGAGATTTAAACAAAAATTACCTTTTATTATCAAATAAGTTACAGGCTATCATAAAAAGGCGGTCTGAGTTTGTGAGATAAAATTGGGAATGTCGATCAAATTACAGACGTTATAATACAGCTATTTAAAATATTTTGTTTTGATTAGTTCATTGTCATGGTAACGTAAAAGGTTTAATTTCCGAGGAAAAGGATGAAATGGGAATAAATGTTATTTTTAAAAAATAACAATGACAAAAATAGTGAAGAGTAGTCAAAAACACGTAAATTCAGAAATTCATTCATAATGGGGAGTTTTAACAACAAAAACACGGAGGCTTCGATGAAAGCTTAATAAGAATGCAAATCGTGTCGGTTTGATCGACTTTACTTACTCCGATTGTTCGTACTTTAGCATTAAAGATACGGCATTGCCTTTGTCTTTCCAGGTCGCGGCGACGTTCAATCGCCGCAGCTTCTTTATAATCAGATGGTAAATCGAGTTTTTGCATGTTTAATATCTTAAGAGAGACACAAAAGAAATTACAGCTATATCACTTCTATGAGAAAGGTTAATACATCAATGATGTTGCTAAGCAACGATAATATGTCTTCGACCGCGTAAATAATTTTCCGATTCTGATTAGCTAATAATAATTCTAAATTAAATTTAGTTAAAAACCAAAAATTATTTAATATTATATTAGATTTAGTTTTATAATAATTTAATAAGGCAATAATAACTGATTTATTTGAAGTTTTATTTATTGACTAATGAAAATGTTTAGTGCTTAACTAATGTTCGCGGTAAAATTTTCAACTATAATGGCTGCGTGAGAGAGAGATGTAATTTTTTTAGTGACTTTCTCTAAATATCATTGGAGTAAAAAAAAGAAGTTTTAGCAGGTTATTCAAAATGCCGGGTTATTTAAGATATATCGAAGTGGAAAATTTCAAATCTTATCGTGGTAAACAGTTAATTGGACCGTTTAAAAAGTTTACTGCTATTATCGGACCAAATGGATCAGGTACGTCGAAGGAAATTTTTAAACGTGTCTCTCGTAAATATGACCATATTTTCCCGCTTTTCTCTTAAAGATGATTCTGATTATTTCTTCGGTTGATATCTATATACCTATCAAATTTATGCATTTTATTAGAAAGAAAATAACTGATTTTTGGATGTACGAAAATCACTATTAATTTCATTGTGTTTGTAAACAATATAAGACCACAAAAAAATTGTTTCAGGGCTAAAAATGTACGACTTCCAGTTTGTCCATAATTTACACCGTTTAAAGACAGATTTTTATCATCTGTCTTATGTTTTATTATAGTTCGCCTTGCCCCGATGCAAATTCCCTTGTTAAACGGGAAAACCTTCAATACTTCTCAAATGATAAGAATGTTCTATATATCTCGCTCAAGCAAATTTTTCCCCCTCCAGGTGTTTTGATTTGAGCGAATTGTTTTCATATTTTGAGTATTTCTTCTTTTTAGTTTTTGATTAATCATCAATTCAGTTTCTTTTAATATTTAGTTCAATCTTTATTAAATATTTAGTTTAATTATCTTAGCATTACTGCATATCTGTGTAACGTTTGCAATTTGGCGCTATTTAGTAAATTCACTTAAGCTGTCTATTACGAGTTATCGTTTCGCTATGATACAATTATGAGGTCAGCCAAGAGAAAAACAAGTAGCTTAAAAGTGTAAAATAAAACATTCTAAAATAAATTCGTTTGCTTTATCGACCCGTACCATAAACAGATTCTTGTGACAGTTTTAGACATATTTTCGGAGTTAAATGCGGTGGAGGAATACTTGGCATTTAGTCCATTCGTCCTATTTCCTGATATGATTTTATATTCACAATATTTCAATTAAACTACGGCGTTTCTAACTAGAAATACGAAAGTTAAGATCGGGAATCTCCAGCTATTCTTGTTATTCATTCTACTGAACTTTCGTTGCATCTCTGTAATAGATTCTGGAAATTCTAGGACCCTAGTTCGACCTATCGCTTCTGATAGAAAAATTAAACGAAACGATTATTTTCACACACATTTGGTATTACTTTCTGATTTTTATTTTATTTTTTACATCAATTAAG
>NC_068984.1:88538845-88550711 GCF_001194135.2 Octopus bimaculoides | reverse complement strand
TTCAAGGATTGCGAAGTTTAAAATTTAACTAACACAATTGACAGAAATATCAAAGTCCGTATTCTTTAAGCAGAAGAGTGCGAGACGGCATAGCAGATTTTCCTCCGGTGTGGAAAAATAAAAAAAAGGTGTCGTGTACCTTAAATAAATGTGACGAAATCGCAGTATCATCGTGACCACTGGGCTTAGTAGCTCTAATGTACATGTAGTAATACTGGTTAATATAAAGATCTTCACCCGTTTAAGATGCAACTATTTCAGTTCTTATTGAAAACTCGTCTACTTTGTTTAGTTGTTATCAGTTGTTATAGCTGGATTTGAAAAATTCTGTTTTCATGAAAATGTAAGCGATTGAAAAATTGTTTAGCATCATTTTGTTTTCAAATAGTAGAAATGATATTTTATGCTTGAATATAATTTTTCATACATTGCAGGAAAGCTAGAATGATAACTTTTGATTGAAAATTGTTTATATATCATCATCTTCCGTTTTCCATGCCGACATGGGTTGGATGCTTGAAGATCCTCGTCGTGTGCCAGTGTCTTGTTTTTGGCGTGTGTTTTACAGTGGAATACCCTTCCTAACACCAGGTTATGGCCGGGGATAAGAGGTTTACTTCCCAACTTTATGGATCCGGGTCCAGTCCCATTGCGTGGAACCATGGGCACCCCTGGGCCGACCAAAGCCTTGTGAGAGGATTTGGTAAAGGAAAACTGAAAGAATTACCAGACCTTGTTGAGATCAGGTCTCTTGGTTTCTGAAACAAGGCTTCTAATTCTATTGGGAGTTAATTGCCTTGGAAGGAGATGTTGCAAGTGGTGCAAGAGAAGAGTGGTTTAGTACTAGGAGTTGGTAAAGGACTATCACAAGAATGGGTGGTGAACGAGGTGTTTGACATTGGAGTTTGGCAGTTGAGTGTTTGCATGTTGTACCGTGAGTAAGGCCAATTGGAACCCAGGATATTACAGGTATGAGCAAAAGAGCCATCAGGCAACTGAGAAAGCATCTAGATGATTCTGGTTGAAACGAGGTGGGGTCAGTAGAATGCTGCTTGGATACACACTACACTTGATCAATCTATGTTTGGTTGTCTAGATGAGTATGTTGTAAGACCCAAAATGTTCAGTGTTATATATATATATATATATATATATAAAGGTTTTGTGTGTGTGTGTGTGGCCATCATTTACATTTTAATATCTACTTTTCCATGCTAGCAAGGGTCAGACAGAATTTGTTGAGGCATAATTTCTACAACTGGAGGCCTTTCCTGTCACCAAACCTCACCTGTTTTCATTGGAAGACTGGAAATTATGCTCATTTACAACTCTTGAGCAATATTAAGACAAGGAGACACACACATACATAAGTATATGATTGGTTTCTTAGTTTTCATCTTCCAAATCCTTTTTACAGGGCTTTGGTTGTCCCAGGGGTTTAGAACACACCTGCTGAAGGTGGTATGCAGTGGGACTGAACCTGTAACCAAGTAGTTGGTGAGCAAGCTGTTTGACCACACAGTTATGCTTGCATTCTTTTTTGTATGTGTGTGTGTCTGCCAAATTAGATTGGAGCCTGGTGTTGCCATCCGGTTTCACCAGTCCTCAGTCAAATCGTCCAACCCATGCTAGCATGGAAAGCGGACGTTAAACGATGATGATGATGATGATATATACTTAAACAATAGGGTAAAAAATTGGATATTAATTAATATCAATTTAATACCAAGGAACAAGCACTTTAAAAGAATCAGGGAGATTCAGAAAAAATATCTGAGATCTCAAAGGATTATTGTATATATATAAAAATATATATAAAGGAGGCCACTAGGTGGACTACTAATGTGCTAGAAGATCACATGTCATGTGTCTACTAAGACCGAATAATTCTCAAAGGGAATTTAGTAGACACATGGCATGTGATCTTCTTCTAGCACATTAGTAGTCCACCTGGTGGCCTCCTTTATATATTTTTATATATATATATATATATAGTTATGTGTAGGCACAGACCCTCTTAACTCAACAATACATCTAAAATATGACAGCTGGAGGAAGATAGGGCTGGTTCTCATTTTCAGCTTTGTGAATTACAGTAGGAAATGAAAGACTTGCTTAAGAACACAACATTTTGCACAACCCAGGAATCGAACCATGCATTTTCATGCATGCACACACACACATTCACCCTTAGTGTAAAACACTATTTTCATTGGGACTGTGAACACAAGCCTTTTGCTTCGTATGTTAAAAAACATTTATGCTGTCAACTCCTGCGATATCACTGATATATCAGCTATCTTAATATGTATCGAATTTAGCTGATTCTTAAAAACTTTTTCCCAGAATTTATTTCCTAGAGAAGAAAATTGAGCTTTGTCAGAACATTCCAAGAAACAGCAACTTACCATTTATAAATTTATACTAAATAGGTATAGAGCAAGGCATCAAGGGTTGCTTACAATAGTGGCAGCTATCTTTATGTTTTGTTAAGTTAGTAAGATATCTTGCTGCTCACTGTTTGTTCCTTGAGTTTAGGTTAAGCACAGCTGCACGAGTTAAAGCAAAGCAAAAGGCAGAACTATATGTGCATATAACTGGTTAAGAAGTTTGCTTTGTGACCACCTTGTCTCAGGCTGCCCAGTACTTTGTGAGTGAAATCTGTTTGACAAGAACTGTGCTGAAACATCGTATATTCATTGTTTTATAGGTTGTTCAGTGGGGCTGAAATTGAAACTATATTATATGAAGTGAATTTCTTAATTACACAACCATATATAATGTGTTTTTGGATACCAGTGTAAATCAATGTGTTAAAAAGATGTTACTTGTTATAGAGATAAAACTTACACATTCATTAAAATGAGTTCTTGACAAATTGCTGTGGTCAGTATAATTGAAAGTGGTGTCCTGTTATGACAGGAAGCCAATAAAAGAATAGTCAACCCCTCAAACTAAGTGCATAGATTGTAAGGTCTATTATAATTGGCCTAAGGGCTTCAAGAAATGAACAATAATAAACCTGCCTCAACCAAGAGCAAACTAAGCTTGCTTGCCTGGCAATGTGAGTCTTATCTGGAAATATCAGATTTCACGTGTTTCTGGTTAGGAAAGCTATTAGAAAAACTGGAATAATTGTAAAGATCCAGTTTCATATCATAGAAGGACTCTCCTAGAGTTAAATTCTAAACTGTACATATGCAATTTGTAACATCTCTCAGTAGGAGCTTTTGCTCACTTTTGGCAGTTTGAATTATCTTGGTTTATTTGGTGTCATTACTATGAATGAGAAAGGATGTTAACCATCTTGAGTTCTGCAGTCAGCACAACATCTTAACATTTTTGTTTTTTTGTCATCACTCTGCAGCACTAATGCAGAATGTAATCTCTTATATATAACAAGATAAGCATATCCTATTGAGATTTTAAAATATAAAGATATCAAGGAAGTAACATTAACCAACAAGAGATAGAAAAGTATATCCAGGCAGTGAAAGATGCTCTGTCTGAACCACTTAAGGACATATTTCAACAGGTGAGCATCATGTATAATGCTGTGTGATCATTTCCATTTTTTTCTTTTCTGCTGTTTTTGTGGATTCTCATGACTCTGTCCCCATCCTATTCCATTATTCTGAATTTGAATTGGAAGCTTGAGTCCTAGCGAATCCTTTATTATCTGACTACACAACCATGGATGCCACCCCTACAGATGTGTTGCAGTCACTCTCTTGATACAGCTTGGTGATCCTAGGATTCTTCCACTCAGCATCAATGTAAGAAGCACCATTGGCTTGAGTTCTTGCACTACCTCTTCACAATCAGTCATGCTGCAGTCCCATGACATCCCTATATCCCCAGCAGGGTGGCTGAATGGGTACTGTGCCTTACCAAAAAGTAGCCTGTAACTATGCAGGGCATGGTTGTCACTCTGTGAGGTATTTTCAAAGTACTTGTATCTCCAAATAAAGATATACTAAATCAACAGACTGATTCACAGCCCATATTGGCTGGTTAATCTTTTACATGTGAAAAGAACTTATAAGTACACAAGGTAAACTCTGTTGTGTTTATTCAAATTTGAATCGGTGCTACATTGAGATAACATATGAGAAGCAGCCTCCTTGAAATCATCTTCTTGGGAGTCCAAAAAGGATCATGCAAAAGAAATGGTTCAATGAACCCGAGGAAGACACTGAATAAAATGGTGACTGCTTACCAAAGAACATCTGGATAGGCAACCAGTTACAAAGGAACCAAGAAAAATGTCAAATATGCTTTTTTTTTTTTAGTTTAATCAGAAGGAAGCTGGTATGCTTTTGGCCTTCACAAAAGCCCTCTAGTGACTTATAAAATTGATGTAGATTATTTTCAATTTTGATACCTGCAGGTAAAAAGTGAGCAAATTGGGAATTTTAGATTTCTGCCAATCTATACAGAAAGGGATCAACATAGTGGTTAGTGCTTATTTAGACAGCGTGCAGTAAAAAATTAAAAAGAAAGCAACTGCATGTCTGTGGGGTAGTGGTTGAAATGTGTAGATGAGTGAGCTATTGCTGATCAACCAGATGGCTTTCTTTTGGATGCTAAGCAGTAGCATCAGCCTCTGAAATGTTGAAGCAGTACTCTATTGTGAGTCTCCTTTAAGCCTTGTAGAGAGTCATGTGTTTTAATGAGTCTAGAGATAAACAAATGAAGTAATAGTCATCATAAGCAATTTTTTCAAAATCCTAATAAGTACCACCTTTTTCTTCTTTCAGTGTAGGAAGTTTCAGATAATAAATGGGACTATTTATTGGTTTTACATTTAACATTTGTAGTGGAATTATATTGACCATAGCTTTTTGATTTCTATTTTGCCTATGTTTTCTGGTATTTTTCGTGTTAAAGAAAAAGTAAAACTCTAGATTTGATCCACTAGGTGCATTAATTTAGGTGTATTATTATTTAGTCCTTATCAGTCTTAATACAAATATAATGGACCAGATTATGAATGAATTTACATTTATCAATACTTTTAATTCCAAGCTGGAAACAATGTGTTCATGAAATGAACAATTTCAGAAATTACTTTTGAAATTCCAAGAAAGAAACCTCTTACTAGGTATAAGAAGTGAACATCTTGGTTAATGTAGTTCTAAATAAATTCAACAATATAATATGATCTTAGCTGATATTACCTTAGCTCAAAGGTTTTTGATCAAACCTGTGGTTAAGCAGGAGAAAATTTACTTGCCAAACTGATAAAATGACTTCACAACATTCACACAGTGACTGTACTCTCAACATGCTTTGTGTGAGGTGCATCCTTGGAAGTCTTGGAGACCCTGAATCCCATACCTCAATGCTTCAGAAAACATCAAACACTACCACTGTTATGTTTTGACTGGTCTTACAAAGAAATAGGTCTATTTTAAAGAATCTCTGCTGAGAATTATCAGTAAGAAAGTGATGAGGAACTTCAGTTGTGCTATAAAGGTATCTGCAAGTGACTTAAATACTTAGATGTCTTGAAATGTGTCATATACATAGAAAATGTATAGATTATCAGAAAGTTTACAGGGTAGGGAGAGAAGTAGAAACTGCTGACAAATAACTTTGTCTAGTTGACTATGGTTATTTGTAGAATAAACATCTGTTTTGGTTCATCAAATGCCTTATTTTCTTTACAGTTAATACATTTTCATTTAAAGAAAATGCTAAAACTAATGCTTTAATTTATACATGCTATCATTGTATGACTTTTCAAAGTCATTATTTTTTGCTTTTTATTTTACAAGGAAAATCAAACTTGATGGATGCTATCAGCTTTGTGCTGGGTGAGAAAACAAGCAATCTCAGAGTAAAGAAGCTCAGTGTAAGTAAAAATAATTTATTCTCAATTACTTAATGGTAATTATATTAATTGAAATATATACAAAAGCTCCCAAAATAATATAAACAATTACAAATTTCTGGCTCTGAACCATCTGTTATGAATCACTCTGTTGATGGTCTCAGTAACCATCACAGCTCAGCTAAGACAAACCTAGGCAACAATCTTTGGAAGCCTTTTCTATTCAACAAGTTTGAAACTTCATCTGTTGACTTTCTTGCTCAAGTGTTTAATGTTCTTTTGTAAAATTTTGGATTATATTGGTTAAAAGAAAACAGAAGTTATTTAGCATACTTCCTTATAATAAATCTGTGTGTGATTTGTTTCTTAATGATAACATTGTTTTTGTTTTGACAAGCTTTTACTATTTGACTATCAAAATTTTTCTTTATCTTTTGAAAGATAGAAGTTATAAATCCCTTCAGATGTATATTTGTTATTCCAAAACATCATTATAAGTTGTACACTCTCTCCATTTTTTCATTATCTTGCATCAACGAATTTTCAGTTTGTTTCCCACATAACTCTCCTTCTCATCATCATAATTTATATGTCCATTTTTCCATGCTGGCATGGATTATATGAAGCTTGTTAAAATGAATTTTTTTATAGCTGGATGCTCTTGTCACCAGCCTTGTTTTCTAAGTAAGATTTTTTTTATTACTCTTATCCTTACATATTGAAAGTAACAACGCCACTAAAACTATAAGGACTTGTTTACTGAAGAATGTAAACAAAGATGCTATTTTTCATTTAGATAGTCTAATGAAAACATACAGAACAAAATATATGTATGATGTGCTTCACAGTTTCTATCTACCAGTTCCACTCTAAATGCATTGGTCAGCCCAGGGTGCAATGGAATGAGACAGAAACTTAAAATCACATGATCATGTTGCAAGCATGGCCATGCTTGTGTTTTTTTCATAAAAATTGAGAATGAAATTGATATGACAGCCACAGAGCTCTCCAAAGTTGAAGCCTTTGCATGTTTACTCCACCTGTTAGAATGGAAACCAAATATTCTTTACCCCACCCTTCCATCTTGAAAATGAAGGACGCATTGTACAATATACTCCAAGATACACTGCCTGGAAAATTTAAAAAATGGGAAAGTCACAGCTGAAATATCTTCAACTGTTTCTGTTGTAGTTACTCTTTACATTTGATAATCGTCTGTTGATTCATCAATAAACAGAAACTCAAGAGCAATTGTTATATATTTATATAAGGAAATATGGTGTTTACATCTCAGAAGCTTGAAATAATTTGATGGAATGAGGGAAGTTGCAGTTATGATTAAAATACTGTTAGGTTTCTTGAACATAAAATATTTTTCAATAATTTGATAAGTTAAAGCAGCAAGCTGGCAGAATCATTAGCATGTCAATGGAAAATGCTTTAGTAGCATTTTATCTGTTGTTACATTCTGAGTTCAGATTCCACTGAGGTTGACTTTGCCTTACACCCTTTCGGGGTCAATAAAATAAGTACTAGTTGAGCTCAGGCATTGTTGTAATCAACATTTCCCCATCCCCAAAATTGCTGGCCTTGTGCCAAAATTTGAACTCATTAGTTAGATAAATTAATTAACAAATAAACTCCGTTCCAATCTGTACTAAAGCAATGTGTTAAACTGTCTTGACAGAAGCTGTAGGAAATCTGTTGGACTGTACCTGTTTTTGACTGATAGATCTAATCTATCAGTTGGTTTAACATCACTGTCTAATCTTTGGTAGCTTTCAGTGGAGCTCACTCTGTTGTAAACATTCAGACTAGGTCTGAGATAACATGATATTTTGATACATTGCTCTGTACAACATTTTCCTCTGGAAGTTATGCAATGACAATAGACAGTGCACTTACGTTTCTGATTAAATTATGCAAATTAGAACAGCAAATCAAATATGAAAATTCTCAGTGGCATTTCAAGATTAAAACCATCAGTTTAAACTTAAAAGCTAAAGAAAAAAGTTTGAAAGTACTGTACCTTTTCTTTTTTCCTGTATGTTGTGATTTACTTGAAATAGTTAACTGGAAATAAACTAATAAACATTATCAGTATCATTTAGTGTCCATTTTTCATGCTGTCATGGGTTGAACAGTTTGACAGGAGCTGTCAAGCCAGAGGACTGCACCAAGCTCCACTGTCTCTTTTCACAGTTGGATGCCCATCCTAATGCCAACCATGTTACAGAGTGGACTGGGTACTTTTTACATGGCACCAGCACTGGTGAGATCTGTTTTAGCATGGTTTTTACGGCTGGATGCCCTTCCAAATGTCAACCACATTACAGATTGGGCCTCTTAGGATACTAATTATTTTCAATGGTGATTGTTTTGACACAGCTTTGCTATCTTATCCTTTCTTCTCATGATATTGGTGAATAAGAGGGACTGTATCTATAATTTTTTTCAAATTATTATCAGTTGAGTGTAGGGATAACTTTGTGAGATTAATATTCATTTTGGACTGTCTCATCCATCGTTCAAATGCTGCCAAGATTGACTTTGCTGTTCATCTTTTTGGGGTCATTAAAATGAGAACCAGTTGAGCACTGTGGTTGAATTAACCAATTTATTCCCTTCCCTGAAATTGCTGGCCTTGTGACAAAATTTGAAACCAGTATTTATTTTGGATTGCAACAGGTTGATAATTTAGGCTGATGACATTCAGTTCTAGAGAAGAATGAAAATATTTAATACACTATTTGTGAGACAATTAAACAGTGAAAATAAGTATGTTGTCTGTTAATGATTTACAGCCTGTAAATTCATAGCAGTGAAAGTCATTGTAGTAGCAGCAGAACAGACACAGCTTAACAGTGGGCACTTTCTGGGAAAATAAACAAAGACTTGTAGAAGATTAGACAAGATTGTAGCTGGTGTAAAAAGAAATTGTGATGTGAAATAAAAGTCATTTGTTTATTAAAAAAAAAAGGTTCTGGAATACTTTTGATTTGATAGTCAAAGGAAGCCTAACAATATATGATGTGATGGAATGACCAGTATATCTGTCACATATATTTCCTACTTATAAGTTTCTTTCTTTAACAGCAAGGTCTATAATTTATACTTCTTCACCATATTGTCATCACCATTGAGTAAGCAGTGAATAATATGCACAATAAAGTTATTCTTTTCTACTCAAGGCACAAGGCCTGAAATTTTGGGGGAGGTGGCCAGTTGATTAGATCAATCCCAGTGTTTCACTGGTACTTAATTTATTGACCCCGAAATGATGAAAGGCAAAGTCGACCTCAGCGGAATTTGAACTCAGAACATAAAGACAGACGAAATACTGCTAAATATTTCACCTAGTGTGCTAACGTTTCTCCCAGCTCACCGCCTTTTCACAATAAAGTTATTGTGAGGTAGAATTGTGGTTCAGATAAAGTATGTATAGAATACATGTTAATCAATCAGCATGATACACATACTTGTATTTACTTGCCTATACAAGCATTTCGTCTCCTTGCTTAATAAATTTGTGGTCATTAAATTTTATTGTCTTTTATTTTTGATTTTGTAGGATCTTATTCACGGTGCTCCCATTGGTAAGCCTGCCTCCAACAAAGCTTCAGTTACTGCAGTTTATGCTGACAGTGACACTGGTAAGGACACCAGATTTACCAGGATTATCCATGGTTCATCTTCAGATCACAAAATTAATGGAAAGGTAAGTGAAATGTTCTAATGCAATGTTTTGCTGGCTTTACATCTTACATATATTTACTACTAGAAGAACAAGAAGTGGGAGAAATACTAGTTACTGGATTTCATGCTATCATTGATCAGTAAGAAGGTATTACTTCATGTCAAATGAATTTATTATTTATCATGAGAAATATAACAGATTGTAAACTTCTCAGCAAATGTATCAAAGTTTGTTAATAAAAAAAATATGCTTATTGGTTTCTAGTTTCTCACTAGGTGTATTCATAATCTGTGATTGGGTAGTATTTTCCATTACATTAACCCTTTAGTATTTAAAGCTGCCCTATTCTACTCAAATATTCTACCTGTTTTAGGTTCAAACTGGCTAGATCCAGCCTCTCACACCTGCACACATACCATATAATGTCATTCTAGAAATTTACAATCGCATCATTGGCATCTTGAAACCAAGAGATAATACATGATTAATTCAAAACAATATGAATAAATAAGCATTACATTTGACAAAGTATTCTGAATGCTGAAGAGTTAAACATAGATTAGGAGGCAAAAATATATATAATATAAAAATATAATATCATTATCAAAAGTGCCCACTTTTAGCATAATAACTCAGTAGGAAGAGAAATCATTGCACAGCTTTATAAAAGAACATTGGTCCAAATTGAAATTAAAGAGTTCTGAAGGAAGAATTACACTAATAGGCTTGTTGGGAAAATTTGAATCAATACATTACCTGAAGAACTACATTATAACTCTCTCAGTCCTAAACTACCCATCATACCTGAAACTTTCTTTATTCATGTCTTCAGATTTAAGAATAATAAATCAAAATTTCAGCTTATAAACATTTATCTTTCATTTGGTTTCTCACACAAAATAAATTGCAAAAGAAAAACAAATTTTACTAAATCCTTCAAAGCAATTATTTCGAAAAAAATCCAATTGAAACACTAAGGTTATCCCCAAATTATTTAATAGCCTCTTGGCTGTGGAATTAAAATACAGTTGACATAACATGATATACAAAAGCAGCTTGAGGGGGGAAAAAACTACTCAAAGAATGTCCCATGGTGAATGAGAACAATGGATATTGATTATTTTGTTTTGAAGTGACTAGGACGTACATTGCCAATGAGCTGAAATAACAGCGGAATATTGATATCCATCATTCTCTTACTCCTATGGAGCAAGTTGTCTTATTTGGTTTGAGGTATGCAGTATTTTTTAAGACTCAGCATCTTAAAGGAACTTTCCCCCTGATACAGTCCCACGATTTAGAAGGGCATAAACAAAACACATTAAGTATGTGACATTGGTAATGTTTACATTATTAGAGCTGCTTAAGACAGCAAGCAGCAAAATGCTTAATGGCATTTCTTACATTCTGAGTTCAGATTTTGCTGAGGTCGACTTTGCCTTTCATCCTTTCAGGGTCAATAAAATAAGCACCAATTGAACACTGAAGTTGATGTAATCAACTAAATCCCTCCCCTGAAATTGCTGGCCTTGTGCCAGAATTTGAAACTATTATTAGAGCTGCTTATAATTCAAAGCATATATTCCCATATCTACCTAAGAGAAAATATTACATTATTTACATTTGATGGATATTTGTCCTCATCTTGGTTGTTGTTAACAACGTTTCAGCTGATATACCCTCCAGACTTCATCAGGTGTCTTGGGGGAAATTTCGAACCTGGGTACTCATTCCTAAGGTATTTTTCAATGTTGTTATTATTTATTCAGGTCACTGCCTGGAATCAAACTCGAAGTCTTGGGGTTAGTACCCACTACGCCATATGCCAACGGGCAATTATGGAGTGAATTTTAGGGCTTATAAATCTAATATTTTCCTGTCCTTCCTTAATACTGGTTCCTATGTGCTATTCATATCTGCACTCGATCTGCTTAGGAGGTTGTTGTGTCCTAGCATTATTTTAACTTCATCCCCCTGTAGGATGAAGTTAAAATAATAAACAGAGAACACCACTGGAAAATATGAAAACTAAAAGAAGCAGTACATATGATAGGACACAACAACCTCCTAAGCAGACCGAGTGCAGATATGAATAGCATATGGGAACCAGTATTAAGGAAGGATAGGAAAATATTAGATTTATAAGCCCTAAAATTCACTCCATAATTGCCCACAGGCATATGGCGTATTGGTCAAGAGCACGGGCTACTAACCCCAAGACTTCGAGTTCGATTCCAGACAGTGACCTAAATAATAATAATAACATCAAAAAATATCTTACAAATGAGAACCCAGGACAAATATCTGTCAAATGTAAATAATGTACATAATTC